>NC_064008.1:7205000-7519583 GCF_932276165.1 Plutella xylostella
TTTGACAGATCGGTTGTTTCCGATTATGTGACACATGATATTGACTCCAATTTCTTTCGAACAAGGTGCAAAATGCAAGTGTTTTTTTAAGGCTCTTACGATTTAATGATTCGGATGTGAAGATCTGCATGTGCATTATTAATTTTGGACAAGTGTACATGTATATGACGAATCTATTGCTTGTGTATTGACACTTACATGATCATCATAAAGCAAAGTTTACTTTACACCAGTCTCTACTATAATGCTTGAGACACATCAAACACTTATGACGTGGCTCAGCAATAGTTCGACACCATCGATCATATTCCGACTGAAGTAAAGTAAAGACAGTAATCTAATAAGAGGTTTGGTCTATCCAATACATACTTCCTTCCAGCTACTTCAAACATATCTCAGATCCATAAAAGTTACGGAGCCTCTGGTTAAGGATTGTTAATTTCAAACGACCACTGGTGTAAGTTTTGAACAACACACTTGACACACAAGCAAAGAAAAATCAATTTTACTTGGTGGCCCTGCGTGACGCTTATATCTGTCGCAGGCATCTGGTTGAATCTCCTTTTTGGTTGAATCACTAGCGCGTTCATTGGATGGTGCTACTCAGTTATATGTTGCCTGTGTTAAGGCGCTTTAAATTTGTATTATATGTCTCATTTACAATGTCAAGTTGTCAATGCTTGCAAATCGCTCGCGCCACGACAACGCCTCGTCTTATGCAGTAAGCTTCAAGTACACATAGAAAATATAGGAATAGAGCTCTTTTTTGGCCGGCGCGGTGGCGTTGCGACGCCGCCTCGACCCTCGTGCAGTGAGTGGAGCGCCTAACGGCGCCTGAAGGCTGAAGCTGTACCACTGTTCTCCCTTGACTACCGACAATGTCTTTGACGTATGACACTCGATTAGCGTCGCCGCCACCACGCGTGCTGTTGTACAGTGATTATGTCGTTATTGATCAGTGTTTGGGCTGGCCTTAGATTCACAATGTACGAACAAGATGGAGTGTCAGTAAAACTTCTCGACAAAGACACCCTACTCATATCACTAGGCTTGAATTAGTTCAGTTGGAAGATTTGTAACCTCATTCATTGGTACAATGGTTGTCATTAGGTTGAACTTGTCTTAACTATCTAAGTTATATTATAAGTGGAAACTGTTTTTGGTTTAAGTTATAATTTTCTGTCTAAATTATTTTTTTATATGTAACTGTTGGTTTTCCATAAATAAATAATAAAATAAAATAAATAAATAAACTTAAAACAGCTTGATCAACAGTAAACAAAATGCAGACAGTTTTTCGCTTTGTATTTGTATGTGACACACCATCTACTTCGTAAATCATTAATCTAAGAGTACGAACAGTGATTATGTTGTTATTGATCAGTGTTTGTACTGGCACATAATGGGCGGTGAGTCGGTGACAAACTGAGCTTAGATTCTCTAGTCATTAACACAGTTGTGCGACCATTAAGCAACCGTATTACTGATCTTTCTTAATACCGTGGTAACACCGTCTACGTTTCCACGAAAATTTCAAAAACGTTTACTTAAAACGCGACGCTCAAGCAAGGAAAAAATTCCGAAAGTCCCGGGTTCTATTCCCGGCTGCGGCAGATATTTGTTTAAAGACAGATATTTGAACTCGGGTCTTGGGCGTTGATATTTATATTTAATACTTATGTATCTATCTACGTATTTGTGTAGATATGTCGCAGGCAACTGGTTTAATCTCCTGTTTGATTGAACCACTAGCCCTTTCATTGGATGGCGCTGTTCAGTTGTATGACTAGGCCGAACGTTGATTGTACAATCGTCACAAAACGTCCAACTAGTTAGCTGACTTAAAATCAGTCAGGTGGTGAATAAAACAAATATGGCGTCTAACAGCTGACACAAAAAGCACCTATATTGTTAGTTTTTTGCAAATAAATTAGCTTTAAAGTGCGTTATTTGTGTTAAAATAGTGTGACAACATGGAATTACCTATTATTACGCCGCGGGCGGATAGTTTCAAAGAAAAAAAGTGGCGAAACTGGATAATTATGAACAACAATATGAAGGTACGTTTATTGTTATTGTTTAGTTATTTTGTGAGATAAGAGCTTTGTAACATAGTCTTTTTGTTGACTCTTGTCTGGTGATGTTCACCCTAACCAGACATTACAAAGTTGCTATACTATATCCCATTCAACGACTTCGCTGAATGACGTTCAGTCAAGACGTCGAACGTTACAATCAACGACTTGACGAGTTGTCCTTTAGTCATACAACTGAATAGCGCCATCCAATGAACGGGCTAGTGGTTCAATCAAACAGGAGATTAAACCAGTTGCCTGCGACAGATATACCAGCTGTCCGATACCCATAACACAGGCTTTGCCTAGCTTGGGGTTGGATGGCCGTGTGTGAGTTGTCCCCAAATATTATTATTATTATTATTATTTATAGTAAATAAATTAATATAGTTATTGTCCAGATCTCGTCATAGAAAATTTAACAAAGATTAATAAAAAGGTGTATTTTATTAATTCGTTTTTTAACGGACCCTCGAAAACGTCGTTTAAGGTCTAAATGTAAAATGACAGTTTATGATATTTTTGCGACTCTCTTTAAAGAGGAGAATAGACTCTCCAGTTTTGGTTTGCCTTGGCACCGTTCAGAGTTTATGGTGTTGATTGCTTATTGATCACAGGACCATTTTTATAATAGAAACTGAGATTATGTTAGATTGATTAAATTTTCACTTGTTTCCATGAGCATTACTTGAATATCCGATAAAGTTATCGTGAATATAAGATAAAGTACCAAAGGAAAAGTCCCAGAACTTAATTGGCTAGTTTTTTAAAAAATACAATACTTTTAATAAACTCTAAGAATCTTCGCTTAGTAAACAAACAATCAATATTCCTGAATTAATAAGATATCTTTGAATTTTAAGTTTCCTTATAAATCATTATTATAAGTTATAAGGAAAGGAAAGATTTGATTGTTTGTTTGTATTGAATAGGTTCCAAAACTTCTGAACCGATATCAAGAAATCTTACAATATTAAAATATTTATATTTATTCCTGGGTGCATTTCACCACTTTTTATATCAGAAATCTCAGAGCGTGCCTGCGTATGAGCTCGTATTTGTTTTTTTTTATATATATGTGCGTATATGCGTGCATTTGTACAACTCATAGCGTTAACGCGCTTTTAAGCTCGTATATGTACTTTTTTTACTGACACAGCTTATACTATACCGCTGGCTTGAACGAATACTGTAAAATGTTGTGTTTACAGGTGACCGTTATTTTGAAGCGCATTTAAGCGCGTATGTTAAAGCGACCGTACAACACGTACACGCTCCAATATGCGGGTTTTAAAAGCGATGTGGCGCCCGCGAGGTTAAGCTAGTTCAGCATGTACTGATATCTTATCTCACTTAAATCAATAATGGGATATTAACTCACTCATGTGTATTGTGTTCTGAGATTAATTAGATATCTATCATGTTTTAGCAAATTTGATATTATATCTACTAAGTTAATTGCTATGTTCAGAACATAGGACACAACGTGTAGATGTATGTAGATAAGCTTATTACAATTATTATTAGTGTTATCTGGGCATTATTAAAAAGGCTTTTCGATCACTAACTCCAGTAGTTTTAGTCGATCCATCGCTTTATCACAAATACTAGAGCTGAAAACTTCTGACCAGCTGTTTGTGGTCACATCTGATAAATTTTACTATATTTTAAGGTCATCAAATCTTTTTTACACCAGATATAAAGTCGGGTTGTCTCGGATAAAATAATGATTAATTAAATCAGTCACATGAAGTCATATCAGATTAACTGCTTTATCAAAAATCCTCACCAAATGATAAATTATTATAAATACATTTTCCAAATGTCACAATGAACTAGTCTTAATCGTTTCGTGGTTGAAAATGTGGGCATTCTTGTGTATTTTAGGTTTAGTGTTTTCGGCAAGTGATGTGGATTCATCGAGAATACTGGGGATATTCCCCATGGCTTCTGTCAGCCACCAAGTAGTGTTTAGAGCTTTGACTTACGAGCTGGCGAAACGAGGACATGAATTGGTAGTGATCACACCAGACCCTGGATTGCCAAAGGACCGACCGAAGGACAATATTACGGAAATCGACATAAGCCATGGTTATGAAGGATTCAAAACTTTGATGGCTAAAGGAAACCCCAAACGCGGTGTTGTCATCACACCTCACGACATGTTAAAACTCAACAAGTTTAAAGTCATTCTAAACTGTGCCGAAGAAGTGATGAAGAATGAAGAGCTAAATAAAATCCTGAACGATGACACTAAAAAGTTTGATCTGGTCATTGGCGAAGCGCTGTACAATTTTCCGATGATATATGCGAAACGTTTCGACACACCGATGATTTGGTTCAGCAGTTTCTTTGGCATTGGAAGTAACTTCCAAACTCTTGGAGCGGCGAGCGGCCATCCCTTCCTATATCCAGTTTATTTCAGAGACCGTTACCTGAACTTGACACTGATAGAGAAGATTCAGCAACTCTACATCGATGTTGTACTACGATTAGGGGCAGTAGCTATGAGTTATTACGAGCATGGCTTGATGAAGCAGTACTTTGGTGATGAAACTCCAAGTCTAGATGAGCTGAGAGATCGTATTGACCTGATGTTTATAAATACTAATCAGGTGTTTGAGACTGCCCGCCCCGTGCCTCCTAATGTAATTTATTTGGGAGGACTCCATATGAAGCCTGTTCAGCCTTTACCTAAGGTACATACAAGTTAAATAAGCCGTATGTTTTGTCTGAATAATAATGAAGAATTATTGTTTTTCGTGGTGTTAAAACAAAAAAAAGCCTTTTGGTGAAGTAAAGCTATTGATAGGACCCTAGGGGCCAACGCAAAAGACGTTTTCTTAGAAATTGTGTGACGGCTGAGGGTCGCTTCAGCTACCGTATCACCACCGATACAGTCATTACAATTAACGATACATAATCAGCGTCGCTCGACTGTCAAATATCTGTCAGATATTTATATGTCAGATTTGACAAGCGGGCCACCCTGCATGGCTGGATTGTTAATGGCTAATGTTTGGTGGTGATAATCTCACTGGTGGTCAAAAATCTTACAAAGCGAAGCTCGAGGGAAACAGCTAGCTGTGAAATTCGAATGTTTTATGTTAAGTAACTATAACATATTTTGTTTGTTCCAGGATTTGAAACAATATTTGGATAGTTCAGAACGTGGTGTAGTTTACGTGAGTTTGGGCACAAATGTTCGGATAGCGGAAATGGACGCCACACTACTGAAAGAGTTTGTTAAGGCTTTCGATAAAATGCCCTATGATGTTCTATGGAAATACGATGGCATTGAACTGCCTTGGCTGCCCAAAAATATTAAACACTCAAAATGGTTCCCCCAGCGTGATTTGTTGCGTAAGTTGATGTATTTGTATTTTTCTATTTATTTTTATTTAAACTGGCCTTTGAGCATAGAGTTTCGATAGTTTATCCAATGACTATTGAATTCGTAAAAAAATATTTCATTTAAAACTAAAAAAAACGAATTTACTTTTGGAGCTTTTAAATTTGATACCAAGCAATGTTTCGATTAAATTACATACGACCCAAAAAAACAAATCGAAAATCTGTCATTTGGAACCTACGCTACCACAGACAGGAACACACACACACACACACACAGAGATATACGTCATACACATACACACACGTCAAAATTTTAATACACCCCACTTTTTCGTCGGGCGGTAAAAACAAAACAACATTTATGTTTCAGACCATCCCAACATCAAAGCGTTTGTGACTCAAGGAGGCCTCCAATCCACCGATGAAGCAATCGACGCAGGCGTCCCACTAGTAGGACTCCCTGCGTTAGCCGACCAGTGGTACAATGTAGAACGATACGTGAAACACGGCATCGGGAAGCAGCTCGATCTGGTCACGATGAGAGCTGAGGATCTGGTGGCAGCTGTTATGGATGTTGTGGAGGATGAGAGGTTAGTGTTTGTCTTACACTTGCGAGCAATAAAAAATAAACTTACAAAATGTTTACACCATTTGGACCCAATCTTTTAAAGACATTTCATTAAAAAAAACGTTTTAGTTGGTCATATTCTGTTGCGCTGTTAAATATACCTACTTCAATATTTTAGATGGTTTCATTAAGGTAGCCTTTTTCGTTTAGAAGTAACTTGGTGCTTTTGTCACCGGAACTTTTACATTGCTCATGAGTGTAATATTATCAATAGCATGCTTATCTTCTTAAAATAGAGAAATAATCTACAAGTGGCAGAAAATTCCAAAAGGATTAAGATTATCTAAACTCTTTCCATCTTGTTTCCAGCTATCGTGAAAACATTCAGAAACTGAGCAAACTAGTCAAAGACCAGCCCGAAACTCCCTTGGAGCGGGCGGTGTGGTGGACCGAATATGTCATCCGGAACAAAGGGGCAAAGCATCTCAGATCACCGTCTTTCAACATTTCGTGGAGCGAGTTCCTAATGCTAGATGTTGTGCTGGCACTTTGTGGAATTTCCTTGCTAGTTTTTGTAATTTTTGTAACTATTGTTCTGTTTCTTGTGCGTAAGTGTAAACTTTGTAAGACTGATGTTAAGAAAGATACAAAGAAGGTGAAGAAGAATTAGATAGATAATTTATTCGATTAGTGTATTTCTATGTACTTACGTGACAAAATAATTTATTAAATAATAATAATAATTTCGTCAAAGATACAGTAAATATTCCGTATTTCCTGTACTTTTCTCTGACGTCATATTGATCACCTCGATCGGTAGTGATTTCAATGCAAGTAATTATTTGTTACTTTGGATTTACTACTAACATGATAAGATAACCAACATACTTATTTTTACATATACAGGGTGTTGCAAAACTGGTATATACTAAGCTGAAAGGAGGCTACTCAAGTCATCCTGCACAACTTTTGTTCTGCATCTTTTGGAAATTCGCAAAAAAACTTATCTCCATAGTAAATAGGCAATTGTATTTTGTGAATTTTTAAAACGCTTAGAACAAAATTTATTTAGAATCCTTTCTAGTAGGTACACTATTTATTTAAATCCTTTGAGTCCAATACCACTTTTAGAACATCCTGTATACTTATGTAACTCGATTACTCAAATAAATCCGACAAGACTATTTGATTACATACAAGATCACATTTTAAATCCTCCGATTATAGATTTTCTGCGGGTATATTTTTATCAATACACGATGTTAAATAGGTATTATAATTTTATTGTGATAAGGAATGCAACTAGTGTTTAATTAATAAACGATGGTTGCTGTGTAAATATAATATCTAAAAGTAGATATAATATTGAAATATAAAATTAAAAATCTCTAGCTCTAGTTTTATTTACATTGATAATTATAGTACTTAGGTATAAACTAAAAGCAATGCGCCCACCTATCGTTATCGTACGTATCGGACCAAACCGATTAACATAATGGAGAAACGGCGCGGCGGCGGCGTCGGCAATGCCGATGAAAAACCGCACTTGTGCGTATGTCCGTTGCGTACGATGCCAAAAGGTAGAAGCTTAGGAATTCACCTCAAGATAAATTTATTTATTAAACGCTAGCTCTGCAGTTTTCGCTTCGCCTTAAAAAGTTTTCCGGTGGGAATTCCGGGATAAAAATAGCCGGGTAGCCTATGTTCTCTCTCAGGGTCTAGGCCATAATGTACTCCAAAACTGATTCAAATCCGTTCAGTAGTTTTAGCTTGAGAGAGTAACAGACAGACATACACAGTTACTTTCACATCCTTACTATTCCTTATTCCTTACTAATATTATAAATGCGAAAGTAACTGTGTCTGTCTGTCTGTCTGTCTGTCTGTTACTCTTTCACGCCAAAACTACTGAACGGATTTGAATGAAATTTGGTATACATACGGTCTAGACCCTGGGAAAGAACATAGGCTACTTTTTAACCCGGAATTCCCACGGGAAAACTTTTTTAGGCGAAGCGAAGCGCGCGGGAACAGCTAGTTTATAATATTGTAGTTAGGATTAGGATTGCAGTGTTATACATAATACAATACCATACCCAAATTTAATATCCTGTAATTCATTATGATTGTTGTGTAATTTTGTTTCATTTATAACCATACTCAGCCCCCCTTATCATGATGAAACTTTTGAAGAACCTCATACTCTTACAAAGAAACCCATAAGTACATAAATAATATTTTATCATACTTCCGATACGAAATTTGTGTAGACGTAAAATATAACAGATATTGCTTCGGTATAAGTTTATTCCTATCTGTTTCCAAAATACAGAACTTTTGTAAAGTCGACAAATTGTGTGTGTGTCTGTATGAACAATTCGAAGACGAGGAAAACTCACCTTACTCAGCCTATTAGAATTCTGTTAAAGGGGAAGGAAATATTTTTGGATAGTTTCATACATTATACATACATACACAATGTGTATAATGTGTGTAATTCTCAACACCACAGAGAGTGGCATAAATTTCACACTGTCATAATAATATGACACCCAATGACGTCATTTTACACAAGAATAAAAATATAAATATTCCTGAAAATGATACAATATCTGATAATGAAATAACCGCAACAGAAATGACATGGAGAAATGGAATCTCCGTAGGTCCAACAATATTTGAACATAAAATATATGATAGGCTTTTCGCAAGCGTGTTGATGGATCCCCAGGCATTATGTTCAATATCCTTCTGCCCCAGTGGATCCGAAACGGATATATTTTTTCCACTCGGTCGATTTGATCGCTATTAGTTTAGTGCTTTTCACTGGATTTCAGAACAAGCTGAGATTATTAATAATGTAAACCTTTATTTATAGCGTTTCGGTGACAATAATGAGGTAAAGGTGGACTACGGATATACTCGTATTTTGCTTAAATCCCATTAAGTACCAAAAATAAGAGTCTCATAAGTTAGACGGAATGGTACGTGTGTGTGACAGACGCTTCAGTACCTACCTAGGTTCCTAATGGAAGACAATTTAATAATTATAATTATAATGATACATTTACTCGAGGAGGCGCCTCTCATACCCAACTGAAGGTTGAACAGGTATCAGATACCGTACCACCACCAACTCATAAGCAATTAACAATGCAGCATTGCTCTGCTGTTATACATCTGTCAGATCCATACAAGTTACGTCAGATTTGGTAGTTGCTAATGTTTGGTGGAGGTCACACCACGGCAATCCCCTGAATCATAGCTATGTTATCTACAAGGCGTAGCTTTTTATATTAGGTAAAGAAATGCTTATAATATACCTTCTAATGGTAAGTACTCGAACAACGTACACCTGGCTATGTTTATGACGTATGATTGTAAAGATTTTAATTAGCCTAAAGAACACTTCAATGAACTGAGCTGCTTCAGCCATTCAATAAGACTCGGCCGATATTGCGTTGTAAGTAGACCAGAGGAGTGTGGTACAAGAGGAAATATTGTTGTAAGAAAAGATGCATTTGGCTGTGGTGCTCATGTCAGCTTATCTATTATTAGCCGTTCCCGCGAGCTTAGCCAGCGAGCTTCGCCTTAAAAAGTTTTCTCGTGGGAATTCCGCTATCAAAAGTAGCCTTTGCAAGTGTTAATCCAGGGTGTCAGCTAACTCCATATTTCATTGAAATAGGTTTAGCCGTTTTAACTTGAAGAAATAACAAACATTCGCCTTTATAATATAAAGTAAGATTCTTTTGCTGTAGTGCTCAAAGAGTAAGTCCATCATCTGAAAGTAGTTGTGATTTGCCTGAAAAGAGGCAAGGAAATTGCACTTTTCATTTTGGGGAAAAATTACATTATAATATTAGTTTAGTGCTCCTGACTGTTCCCATCTAAATATAGCAATTGATGCAAAACACCCAATTTCACACCTCAACAATCAGGAGCAAATAAACAAAATAACTATTGTCATTACCTAGTGACCTACTTTGATGTCTGTCGTATCAATATGTTTACCGGTAATACTTGCTACTAAAATTATGACGACGACAACGCTTACTTGGGGAGGCAAACTTTGTTCATTTGTTTTTTCTGTCTTCATATTTCCTCCTTGGTGTCTTGTCTGCTCCTAACTGAGAGCCCCTTGTGTTGGGGTCCACCAATCCATACTAGGCCTGCGTGGTGGACTAGGCCTAAAACCTTTGCTCCTTTGGAAGGAGACTCGTGCCCCAGCAGTGGGGACATAATGAGTTGTGATGATGATGGTAGATACTCAAATTTTATTTAAGTATTTTTTGTTTCCTACTAGGTACTGGGCAAAGATTTTTATTTCCTTGGATCTTCTACAATTAGGTTATTACATTTATATTTGACACTACTTTTCCGTGCATACATTTAGCGGAATAGTCCACGTGGTGATGTTAATAGGAAAAGAACCTTCGGCAGGATAAGGTAAAGATACTGTTTGGGCAATTGCCATTATCAATTTACTCTGAGCCATTAAATGGAATGACAATGTAGCGACGGTATTCGTAAATGGTTTTTTCTACTTCCTTAAGAGGTTTCCTCAAGACATTTAGATTAAGTACCGATTATTTTACAAGACCATTCGGTCAATAGTGTTTCAATCTTAAACTTAACGGAAGAAACTTAAACACTATTGACCAAATAATGTTATAAAATAATCGCTAGGTTCTTAATCTAAATGTCTTACAGGGAACCTTTTACAGAACTGACCACTATCCTGAAGTAGAGAGGCACTTGAAGAAGAAGCAGCGTCGATCGCTAGTCAAATCTGACGTAGCTTGTATGGATTTGACAGATGAGGACTGGCGAGCAACGCTTCTTAAGGATTATTAATTGCTAATGTGTCGGTGGTGGCACAGTAGCTGGTTCAGGCATTTCAAAGTGATTCATCATCATCAGCCTATAGCAGACCACTGCTGGACGTAGGCCTCTCCCAAAGCTCCCAAAGCATGCCACTGGATGCGATCTATAGCTTTCCGCATGCAATCATAACCAGCCACCTTTCGCAAGTCGTCACCCTATCTAGCCGAATAGCGTCCCATTCTACGTTTGTCTAGTCGCGGCCTCCACTCCAGAACGCGTTTACCCCATTGGTTATCGATTCCTCCAAGTGATGAAAGTGATTACACATAATTATATCGCTATAATCTTATGCCTTGTGCTGCATTTTTCACTAGTGATGCGCTATCGAGGTCGCCCACCACCCGTGCGCCGTCCATTGCTCGCCCACTATTGTTTCCCTACCATTTCATACGTGGACGGCGTCATGCAGATAAACGCAAGATTTTATTGTTTTTGTGTATTGTTTATGACCAAATAGAACAACATTTTAGTGTGTAGTGATGTTATACGCGTTTGTACCTACTATGTTTTTGACAAAAGAAAGAAAGTTTGGAAAATAATATAATAGGTAACCTATGTCATACAAAAATAAGGTTTTAAAAAATGTATTAAAGGTAGGTAGGTACTTAAAAAAATTATCGACGACCTAATGGCGTAGTGGTTAGTGACCCTGACTACTGAGCCGATGGTCCCGGGTTCGATTCCCGGCTGGGGCAGATATTTGTTTAAACACTGATATTTGTTCTTAGGTCTTGGATGTGCCCGTAAAATGGCAATAGGCCCACCCCCTATTACATTGGGAATAACATAACACTCTGGCGAAAAGTGGGTGCAGCAATGCACCTCTGCCTACCCCGCAAGGGAGTACATTAGTACAAGGCGTTAGTGTTTTTTTTTTAAATAATTGAGCGGGAGTGTAGCTTCCCGGTGCTGAAACGAGTTCTAGCTCAGCTTGATATTATGGTAGGCCATAGCGATGGTTTTCAGTTACAAAACCCCGTTTGTGAAGTCACGAACTGACTTGACACAAAATATCATTTTATGTAAATTTATACTTGATAATAGGAAAAGTAAGGGTTTTTTACGGTCTTTTGTTTTGTTACGAGACATTGTAGTTAATTATTTACTTTTATGGCGTTTTTGGCAGTAAAATACTTTTTCCATTAAACGAAGAGGGTGTTAGGTGTTTCCTGTTTATGGCACTGGCAGGAAATCTTTTTAAGACAAAATGGCTTTGTGTTAAAGTTGAATTGTATATTTTATAACTAGGTATAAATAAATATTCTTACATAAGTTAATCAATACTCATAGGTAATATTCAGCGTCGTTATGTAGATATCATCAGATAAATTCATCATAATGTTTATTTATAGATTTTGAAACAATTGTTAGCTACGCCCGTTCCCTAAGTATACCTATCTATTAATTGGGATTAAAAAATAGAGTAAAATATAAATAGGTGCAAAAATACACGTCTGTTAATGCAACATAGAGTTATAGCATAGTAAGGCCCTGTTTCACAATGTCTTGTTAGTGGCTACCTGTGAGGTAAAATCACAAAATGTATGCTGTCACTGTCAAAAAAATAATAACAGAGAGTGACAGTATATATTTTATCTCACAGGTAGCCGCTATCCAGACATTGTGAAACAGGGCCTAAGTGTAAGTTTATAAATGTAAAGTTACATCATTTTTATGTATAATTACTTGGTCTGCTATGCACAAAATTAAAAGCCAGTGACTTTTTAACATAAAACAGTTTCACTGTAAGATTGAAACATTTCCAAATACTATAGGTGCTACCTACCAATAAATATATGAAATCCTGCTGAAAACACACTTGTACCAGTTATCCCTAATTGCAATCTTGGAGCCCTCTCATAGCCACGGGATGAGAGGAATAAAATGGATTTCATTGTGTACGGAAAAGATTTGATAAAACGATCCTCATTAATTAATGATCTTGTACGTATTGGTTTTGTGCCTTTTATCTGTTTTGCGAACGTTTCCAATGTTGTTGCTATGTTGAACTTTTCGCTGCTTTCTTTCTGTTATAATTTTATTTCTGGTGTTAAATATATATCTATAGATACCTTGTGAATTTAGTTTACTTGGTAGCTTCGGCTATTTGAATTTACTTTTTTTTATTTTTTTCTTAACTCAATAGCGAACAATTCGTTATTTATTTTCAGTGTCACACCATAATTTTACCATAATATTTTATCACTATATCCATATACTTTCATTTGTTTTAAACATTAATACAGTCAACACATAAGAACTTATCAAACATAACTCTTTTCTAATTCTACTATAGTAATAAAATAGCTAACCGTACGAGTATCATTCACAATAAATTACATCACTTTGGCCCCACAGATTTCTCCATGTGCAAACAATAGTATAGTCTTAATAGCAGTGGGATAAGGATCAGTAGCCAGGCCAAAATGATCGGATTCAAGGGACAAATCGAGTATAATGAACTGGTATGTCCCTTTTGATCAGCGATATTTTAATACGAACTAGATGGAGTGTCAGTGCAAAAGAAACATCTCGACAAATAACACCCTCACTTCTACCACTGAGCTCTTATTTGAAATTAGTTCAGTTAGAAAAATTGCGATTTTATTAATTATTGGTAGGTACAATGGTTGTCATGGCTTGAACTTAAAACGGTTTGACAGTGAACAAAATACAAATAGTTTTTTTAATTGTATTTTTTTTTGTATATATGTGACATACCATCTTGTTTGTATATTGTTAATCTAAGCTCTCGATGGCCAAAGTTAATGGTGCGAGGAATCGATGATAAGTTACTCATTCATCTTCGTTTCAATATTTTTTTAGGCTAACCGGCTATGTCAGAAGTTTTCCTGCTATTCAAGTGAAATTGGGTTTTGGATTGAGATTGCAAATTAAATACATTCACATTTTGAATCACGTCTGGTGAGTTTGGTGGCCTCCTGGTGGTATATCTTCGAAAGAGATGATTCATATTTAAAGTTTTTTGAGAAGGTATGTTGTATGTTTGTAACTTCATCTCGTCAAAACGGCTGAACCGATTTTAATGATATTTGATATGGAGTTAGCTGATACTCTGGATGAACACATATGCTATTTTTATCGCGGAATTCTCTTCTTCTCTCTTCTTTTTAAGGCGAAGCAAAGCTCGCGAGAACCTCTAGTATACTATAAAATATACATCAATTCAACGACATAACTATCTGCTCAAATTTTTCTTATCAAGCCCATATCTTATTCTATCTAAATAACTTCTTGGTTCTCTCCCGCATATCGTTGTTCGAAGCGCAAATGAGTGAAGACGCGGTGCTGCGTCGCAATGCATGAAATCTTTCTGGCGCGCAGCCAAATGGCCGTGTGTGTGGGTGTAGAGCCTAAAAAATTAATCACTGAAAGGGGCACTTGCTTAAACAGTACAATGGTTGTCTGGAAGAAGTCGCTTTAAGATAAGACTGCCATTTGAACAGATACTGGTTAAGGTTTACTTATGAAAACATGAGCATATTTACCATCTTTCGGATATTTTGCTTGAAACCCATTAAGTACCAAAAATAAGAGTCTTATAAGTTAGACGGAATGGTACCTGTGTGTGACAGACGCTTCAGTACCTACCTACCTAATGGAAGACAAGTTAATAATTATATAATTGTTCAATTAAAAAGCTCAAATATTTAAAAGATATAAAATATGTAAATTTTCTCAAGTACTTACCTAGATGAGATAGATTTAGCTTTCACAAATTCCTAATTTAATGATAGAACTCGTTTGAGATTGTTTTACAAAAGTTTTTAGTTTGAATTTCAATGGACCCTTTTTAATTAATATTATTATAAATTTTTACATTTTCAAAACATAACTTTACTTTCTTTTTAGTTTTAGCTTTGAATATTTCAATAATTACATTCATTAATAAATTTACAGGCTCTCAGAGAGGCCAAGAACCTTATTTGACATAAGTACACTCAAGAAATAAAAAAGTTCCACTTTCAAAATGCCGACCCCAGTGGCCCCAATTTTTTAATATTCAATTTAAACTTGTACAAAATACCTTCCTATACCTTGTTTCACGGGGAAAGACATCTGACAGAACACTTATTACATTCAAAGTGTATCAGATGACTTTCCCCGTCTATCTATCTATCATGGCGAGCTGATTTTCCACATTAACCCTCTAAGGTGGGCCATTATGCGTGAAATACCTATGGGGTGACTAGCTATCAAGCCACCCAAGCTAACGCCAGAAAGCCAGTAGATGACCTAGGTGGCTCATGACTTCCCAGAGGGACCCCGGAGATCAGAGGGTTTTTGATCGAAGTGTCTCCACGGCTTTGCAATGTAACAAGACATGGGAAGCTGTTTCCCCGTGCTGACTTTCCCCGTGAAATGTAATATAAGTAACGTTTTAATTAATTGTTAATATTCTGATGCATTGTTAAATGTACCTCAATATTGCCGACGGCATCATTAAGATAGTGTTTTTCCGTTTAGGAGTAATTTGATGCTTTTTGTCAATGGAGCGTGTTCATTGATCGCGAGTGTAATTTTGTAAGACATGGACGTAGAAAACTACTTTAATATAGTTACTTATGTAAATCTTAGTACGCAAAGTAGGTGAAGCTACTCTATACAAAATCATTTTCCAAGGAATACAAGACATCTTGTGTGTGCCTCTGAAATCAGCGAGTTACTTGAGCCAAATAGTAAACACAAGTGAACTTTTAGCATGTGCCTAAGTTGGTAGGTACTATTTGCAATTTAATACACTCGTGATCAATAAAAAAGTTCCAGTGACATAACACCAATTTACTCCGAAACGAAAAAGGTTCACTTTTTACAAAATGCCGACAATAGTAGGTAAACTCTCTCACATTTCATTAATGAAAGACTGTATTTTGTTATTGCATTTTTTATAGTACAGATTCTTAAATAATTAATAATGTGTTCACTGATAAATATACAATACACAAACATTGATTATATTATAATTATATTTTTTTGATATATTGATTGCATATAAGTGAAAACTTGTATGCTATCTATCACAATTTCAAAATTCTTATGTAAAACAAATTAGCTGTAAGTTTTCCTATAAGTAGTAAAAAATAATAGTAATAATAAAGAAGTCTCAAAAACTTTCGTGTACCTATAATAATTATAAAATATACCATCAAATATACCATCGGATAATACCATCCGCCGATTCAGCGCCCCCACAGCACCGCCAGGTCTCGTCTTAGCACTTCTTTCAGGCGAACTCGGGCTAAATTGCAGTTGGATGGTGTCCAGCCGTGGACGTGGAATAAGATCTGTTCACAACTTTACATATAAGTTTAGGGAGAATAAGTTTATTTTATAATCCCATACACAAAGAGGGGTGTCTTAAGGTTAGCGTGTCTGTGTATCTGTTTGTGGTAGTGTAGCTCCCAAACGGATGATCCGATTTTCGATTTGTATCTTTTGGGTATTGTTACCGTAAATTTTCTAAGCCATATTTAACCCGCCGGTGCTCGCGTCAAATTTTGTGACACAAACGGTCGCATGTGGGTCTTTTAGACCCGAAAGTAAATTGCTCAGTTTTCTTGAAACAAAAGAATATTTAGATATTTTTCTACATTAAACGTAAGATTAGTAACAAAACTATTTTCAAATTATAATTATTTATATATTTATTTTTAAAAATATATGTTTTGACAGTTTCAAAAGTAGTATGCTTCAAGTTCTTATTTATCTACATAGGAACATAAATTACAGCTTATTTTTATTAATTTTTTATTTATCTACAAAGAAAACTTATTTTTATCAAAAATATTAACCATTCTTCTAAGTAACAAAAAAATTTAACTTTTTATATAAAAAAATAATCAACAATCAGCTTTTGAAGTTTACATAAAATTACGTCTTCCTTGTATTGGTGAAGTGTATAATTAGGTATTTTCTTCTGTCTTTTCACATATTCATATTACAAGTAATGCATAAAAACGCAGTGAGATCTCTACAACGATCGTCTAAAAGGTTACGTGACATTTCTAAAAAGAAAAAATAATAAAATAAAAAAAATATCAAAAAAATTATACTGTCACAAAGCGTCGCTCTTGGGTCGAAAAGACCTATATTCACTTTGAATGTCCGTCCTGTCCAAGTGCCGCGGGCAATCTGGTCGGAGCGGGGTGTGCGGCTAGCCTATACGGTAACTTGAAGGTACTAAGCACGCCAGTTAGTAATATCGAATATTTTAAAAGGTATCGAGGTATAAATAGGGAGCTGGGTCTTTTCGACCCACGCGCGACTATCCGCGGGTTAAACTAAATCGGGTTAGCCGCTCAAAATCTATGCGACTTACAGTATTCAATGTCGGGGGTTTTTAAGGTTGGGTAGGTTATATATTTTAGTAGTGCATGAAAGGAACCGCTTGAGCTCGTAGATACGAAGATAATCTTCAAAGCTGAGTTATCGCCGATGATTCCATCATGAATGTAGAAAGGGCCATAACTTTACTTCAAGTGGAACTTGGCTAGTCATGGCCTAAGCCTTTTTTTTTCACTTCTTATGATGAGTCCTCAAATGATTAGCCGCACTCTCTATCCATCCACTAAAAGCGGATACCTAAAAAAAAATAACAATATTTTACAAACTTACGACACCGATCTTCAAAGGTACTTAAGTGTGTAGAAACACAAGAAGTACTAGCAAAAGTATTCATCGTATGATAATTATAATAATATATGTAGGGACATCTCAATCTCACACACAGCCTGTAATATAGGTATTGGACAGCTGATATATCTACACAGACTGATACATATTATACATACCTACATATTTATAGATATAGAATTAATTACTAATTGCCAGTTTCAATAACCTTATCTAGCGATTAATTGCAGTTACTTTCATTAGATTTTGGCACAAAAAGTAGCTTTCTGTCAAAATTGTATGAAAGTAACTGTCAGCTATCGATAGATAGTTATTGAAACTGGCACTAAAAGAGAAGCTTGATTCTTACCCTAGTGTAGACGCCCGGGTAGCCGGCTCTGCCGCAGCCGAGGCCTCCGGCGACTATTCCCACCAGCACGCTGTTCACTACCAGCGGCCCGCCGCTGTCACCCTGGTGGGGATGAGGGTATTGAGGATATTCAGGTGTATCAATCATCATCAGTTTACCCCAATTCGGCTATTTGATATACTAGCTGCCCCCACGAGCTTCGCTTTGAATTAAAAAAGTAGTCTATGCGTTAATCCAGGGTGTCAGCTAACTTCATACCAAATTTCATTAAAATCGGTTCAGCCGTTTTGACGTGAAGAAGTATCAAACATACTCAGAAACTTTCGCCTTAATAATATTAGTAGGATGGACCACGAGTCCGCCTTGTTCTATGCTTATTCACGGAGAATCTAATTAAATATACATCATCATCATCATCATCATCAGCCTATAGCAGGACGTAGGCCTCTCCCAAAGCACGTCACGGGACACCCTAGTATAGACGCCCGGGTAGCCAGCTCTGCCGCAGCCGAGGCCCCGGCGACTATTCCCACCAGCACGTTGTTCACTACCAGCGGGCCGCCGCTGTCACCCTGGTGTGGATATTGAGGATATTCAGGTGTATCATCATCATCATCAGTTAACCCCTATTCGGCTATAGGATATAGTAGCTGTTACCGCGAGCTTCGCTTCACCATAAAAAGTTTTTCTGTGGGAATTCCGCAATAAAAAGTAGCCTATGTGTTAATCCTGGGTGTCAGCTAACTAAATACCAATTTTCATTAAAATCGGTTCAGCCGTTTTGACGTGAAAGAGTAACAAACATACACACACACCCATACTCCCAAACTTTCGCTATTATATTACTAGGATTCACCTCGAGTCCGCCTTATTTTACGGTTACTCACGGCAAATCTAGTGCCATATAAATCATCATCATCATAATCATCATCAGCCTATAGCAGGACATAGGCCTCTCCCAAAGCACGTCACGGGACACCCTAGTATAGACGCCCGGGTAGCCAGCTCTGCCGCAGCCGAGGCCTCGGCGACTATTCCCACCAGCACGTTGTTCACTACCAGCGGGCCGCCGCTGTCACTCTGGTGGGGATGAGGATATTCAAGGGTATCATTATTATCAGTTCCTATCCTATATAGTACCTATGCTATTCGGCTATAGGATATACTTGCTGTTCCCGCAAACTTCACTACGCCTTTAAAAAAATTCCGTGGTAATTTCGCGATAAAAAGTAGCCTATTTGTTAATCCAGGGTGTCAGCTAACTCCAAACCAAATTACATCAAAATCGGTTCAGCCGTTTCGAAGTGAAGAAGTAACAAACATACTAAGTAGGATGGACCTTGAGTCCGCCTTGTTTCATGCTTACTCACGGAGAATCTAGTTAAATATACATCATCATCATCATCATCATCATCATCAGCCTATAGCAGGACATAGGCCTCTCCCAAAGCACGTCACGGGACACCCTAGTGTAGACGCCCGGGTAGCCAGCTCTGCCGCAGCCGAGGCCCCGGCGACTATTCCCACCAGCACGCTGTTCACTACCAGCGGGCCGCCGCTGTCACCGTGGTGAGGATGAGGGTATTTAAGTATATCGTCATTAGATTAAGAATATACGAACAAAATGGTGTGTCCCATACAAAAACAAAGCAACTTTCCGCATAATGACAACCATTTTACCAATGAATAAAATCACATATCTTCTAACCAAACTAATTTAAATTAGTGGTAGAAGTGGGGTGTTTATCTTTGCACTGACACTCCATCTTGTTCGTATATTGTTAATCTAAACACCAACCTGACACGAGTCGCGTCCACCGTCTACTACCCCAGCACAGATCATGCTCGGGGTCACGGGGAGTATTGAAGAGTACGACCGCCGACAGGCCTCCAGACTCACTAGGGGGACTGTCGCCATTTGCAAGGTCTCTGGACTGGAGCCGTCTTCCTAGAAATCATTCTTACATAATTTGAAGGCTACCTAAGTAAAATTATTAAAGACTAAAGACTTAATTCGTAACTTAATTTGAGTAAACTATGGCTTCGATGGCAATAGACAAACTGTTCGCTCGTTCCTAAGTACGTGAAAAACTGCAAGTCGCGTAGAGTGAACGTAAACAACTTTGAAAACCCCTGAAATATAACACTATATAAAAGTCTTTTGATTTGACTAGCCAATTTTGATAAAATATAGCTAAGAACACTCGGGGTAACAATAATTATAATAATAAAAAAAAAAACGGTTCAGCCGTTTGGGAGCTACGCTACCACAGACAGACACACATACACACACACACCTCTTTTTCGGGAGTAAAACATATAATTTACTTACACTGAGCGAACCCCAACCAGAGATAATAGCTTTGCCGCCAATCATGGTCTCATTTTGTAACTGCAGTGGTATTGAACTGATTTTGCTATTGTACTGGAGAGATGAGGCCAGCAATAGTAGCGCTATGTCGTTATCTAACTGTGTATTGGCACCTGAAACGAAAAAAAAATAGGCTGAAACACTCAATAACATTGAGAAAGCCGAGACGGCGTTGTTCTATGTTCAAAAAGGACAAATTGAATAGAACCCCTGAATCCATTGAACATCGCGAACTCGGCTCTACTCTTCCTGAATCACCGCAAATAAATAATTAAGGTAAGAGTCCACCTTTTAGCATGCATCATACGCAACGGACGCATCGCATCCAGCAATATTTATACTTTTAGAAATTCACGGCATTTCTGACGCCGTTTCTCTATATATTTCTGAAAATGCGTTTGGTCTGTTGCGTACGATGCTGAAAAGTAGACTCCTACGTACCTACGAACGTACCTGAATGCCAGAGCATATCAGAGACTTGGATGACTTGTCCACCGCGCCTGTTGGAGCTGGACCCAGCTCGCACCGAGAATTCAGCCGTGTTCAAGCTGTGAGAAGAGGAAACTTTAGGAGACATATTTTTGAAGCTCAGTGGGGTTATCACCACCGAAAATTACCAATTAAATAACAATTCATAATCAGCGTCGCTCGCTTGTTGAATCTGACGTAACTTGTATGGAATGTTTGACAGGCAAGCGACGCTGCTTATGGATTGTCAATTGCTTACAGTGCGACAAACTTATCTGTTCCGGTGAGAGCGAACTAAATTGATCCATATCTCATTATTTACTAATGAATTATATATTGATATTGATTAGATGGGTTTATTGAAACTACAAGAGCGAGTTACCACTACTGGCAAACTTAAAATCTTATAGAATGAAGAAATATTACACATTTACGTGAGCTGTCACCGGAACAGATAAGTTTGTGGCACTGTATGAGTCAGTACTCGTACTAACCCGCGCGAGTCAACTTGGCACGGCCGAAAAGAACCAGGGGTCACACCGGGTACCCTCGAGCTAGTAAACTTGACATCTGGTTCTTTTTGTCCAGGAGTCAAGTTAACTCGCGCGGGTTTATAGTAAAGTTTGGTGGTTCTCACACTGCGACACATCACGCTGAATGTTGCGTGAATGCGTGTCTTAACGTTTGCCTGTATCTCCGCTTAGAAAGGATTGGCTTATCAACCTGAAGTCGCAGGCTGTCCACGGTGCGCCGCCGCCGCCGGACGCATAATAAAGTGCGTTCCAGACTGTCAACAAAACTACACAAGACGTAGCTAATACGATAGTGTAGAGTCCTTATTCGGTAGGTCTCGCCAGTAGTTAGAATAGTGAATAATTTGGTCGGGACCCGAGACAAAACCTCGTTGAGAGTATGGAGCAGGCTTAAAAAACAAGGTAATACCTACGTCACTCGAAAGGAAAGATTCCCGTGTTGCAACAAATAGCTACACAAAGTGTTATGTTAAAAAGTGTTTTAAAAAAAATCGATTTAATAATAAAAACACACATATTTCCAGCCGTATTTCCAGTCACACGAACACAATCCATCGAACTTAAATTGAGTGATTCCCTCGAGATCGCGCCTCCATTTACCGAACTCACATCTCTTTGATATTAGTCTAGAAACGGAATGGAGCTAAAACTAGATTTCAGATACAGTTGTAAACTGAGTTTGAAATAGTTTTGAGCTGTGTAAATGTAATAGATTTGGTATAAATGAGGGTATTATTAACACTATTAAGTGTATTTTACTTTAAGTGTACTGGTAATTGAGCTATATGGTATTGAAGTTAAAAAGTCTAAAACTAGTGAAATATAAAATATAATCTAGGTACTATTGAACACATTTTCCTATTATTTTTTAAATCTTGCAATTATTAATAATGGATCTATTCAAATACCACTATTCAAAACACACCACACCTATTTTCGTCAAAGCTAAAAAGTAATCTTATTGATAGCAAACAGCAAATATAATGTTGAATTTTATGTATTTTGTTTCCTCTGTGTCATTCACTCTGAGTATTTACAGATCTCACAGATGTTTGTCAGTTATGCAAGAATTTTCGATTACTAATGTACGGTGGGAGTTGGGAGGTTTCTTTGCTCTAGAGCAGGGATGCACAGACCGCGGCCCGCGGGCCGCATGCGGCCCGTCGGTCTTATACTGGTGGCCCGCCGACAGCAAAAATATTACTCTCGTATATAGTTCATTCGAAAAATATTTAATTCTAAAAAAATATGTTCGATAAGTGCCCAATCACAGGCAATTTAAACAATTCCTTGATGATATCGAACGCGAATTTAGAGATTTATTGTAGTATATAGAAATAAGGTGGCTAAGTCGTGGATTGACACTGGGAAGAAATTGGAACAGGAACTTAAAAATCCTGATCAATGCAGTTAGAAATTATCGACATTCAAAACGACCAAGATTTACGCAACAAATTCAACGAAAGAAAATTACTGAACTGTTACCGCTGCATTTGTAGAAAATACGTACAAAGAGTTGCGTATAAATTCTGCTCTGAAAATGTGCCAGCTTATTTGGTTGTACCTATACTATCTACTTATACATGTATGTGAACAAACCTTTTCAATACTAAATCGACAAAAAATCTAAACCGCCTTGCAAACGAATGTTTGGAAGTAGTTATACGTGTAAATTTAAGCCAAATAAATAAAAAAATAATGGTAAGCACTATGCAGTGCCACGCTTTAAAATAAATCAATTCTTGTTATCAATACTTATTGTCTTTATTTAGGTACCAATACTTCTGGCGGCCCGCCATCAGTTCATAATTTGTCCAAGTGGCCCCTAGTCTTATAAGTCTGTACATCCCTGCTCTAGAGTATATGTACATAGAACAAAGCAAATAAACATTTATTTCACAAACTGACAATAATAAAATACAGAAACTATTAAAATACAAAACCAACAATAATACCACAGGTTGACAGAGCGTCAAAAAGGCACCAGCTCAGCATGTGCTGCAGACAATAAGACCTTCGTCACACCCTGTAGGTACCGTATACGATACGACATACGTACGAGACAATTACTGGTCTCATCAATCAAAATCGCCCAACAAAAAGACGGCGAGATTGAATTGGGGCAGATATAAAATTTCCAAAGATTCCGGTGCAGTGTAATGAAAAATCAGTGGTGAAATTTCGCTTCGTTTTTATCATACTTAAGTATATTTTTATAGGTAAGCGATGATTTTTTATATAACTATTTACAGAATTGAGTTCATTCATTAGGTACCTTATGAATGTTCTTATTAGTAGGAAGTCATGTTTATTTTTTATAAGCACACAATAATTATATTTGTATTACATTGTAGTGAAAAATCTGCATTGTTTTTAATAGTTGTAATCCCGACAACACACTAAGGGCCTGTTTCACAATGTCTGGATAATGGCTACCTATGGGACAAAATACATGCTCTCAATATCTAAAATATAATTACACAGAGTGACAGCATGTCTTTTATCCCACAGGTAGATATTATCCAGACATTGTGAAACATGCCCTAAGAAGGCTAACCCTAACCCTATTTTAAGAAATTAAAATTTTTAGCTTTGCCATGTCTGTATATTTACGAAGTAGCTGTATTTATAAAATCAAATCCAAAGCTCTTCTTGAAGGCATCAGAGGTACATCACTGCAGTCGGATACGTTCGCTACATAGTAACAGACTGTGCACTCAAACCTCAAAGACGGCCTTAATGAATAAAAGTATATTTTGCATGTCGCCCCTTATCTATACTAAAATACCAAATTGTATTAGAGACCTTGACATAAAAATATTTAAGAAAAGATTATGTGAATTACTAATTGCTAAGTGCTATTACACTATAACAGACTTTTTTGACGATAGAACACTATAATAATTGACATTTCTAAAATAATTAATATTATCTTGTATGTATACCTACCTGAATAATCTTTTCAATGTAAGTACTTCTAAAACACGTAATTAATTGATTTGTGTATTTGCATGCATTTTTGTTATATAGCATGAGCCAACCTTCAATATGTTCGTATGCTTAATGAATAAGCAGTACATGGAATGTACCTACTTATAATTGTATAAGATCTGAATTTACCTGTGTACACGAATAAAAAAATTGAGTTTGAGTTTGAAGGTCACTGTACCACAGACTACCCTGTATCGCCGAGGGCCGTGCTGTCACAAAGAGATCTGCGTCCATTATTGAACGCCTATCTGTCTTGACAAAGATGCTTTCTGGAGGAGCTTTTAAGTAGGAAGATATTGCGTTTCGTTATGAAGGAAATATTCGGCAAAATGTGATGGTAGTACTGAACAAACTGATTGTGTGTGGAGGTGTATAAATGTTTTTGACGGATACTCAAAAACCTCTTGTAATTATAATTGTGTGTAAAACTACTTTTGTGTATAAGGTCTATATTCTATATAGAAAGCTTAGAAAAAGCGTCAGTTACTAACTTCAATCATATCGGTCACCAACTCTACAGCCTGGGTTTGTCGCCATGTCACCAAAAAATAGCCCGTTAGATAAGTTTTCAATTAGGTTCCTAATGCGCCGAGGGCGTCATACAATGTGCAGTGGAGTTACCACCACGAACATTAGCAATTGACAATCCTTTAGCAGCGTTACTCGCTTACCAAATCTGAAGAAACTTGTATGGATCTGACAGATGTTTGACAAGAAAGCGACACTGCTTACTGCTTATGGATTATTAATTGCTATTGTATCGCTGGTGGTACCATAGCAGTAGATACGTCACTCGTGAAAGCTCCTTTCACGGCTGATTATGACTCACCCCTGAACACAGTGAGCAGCAGTGACCACGAGGTCTGGAGCGACGATGCTACCCCCACAGTGGTGGGAGCCTCGCCTCATGAGAGACACCTGGTACGGAGCTGACGAGATGTCAGCATCGTGCCCACCCACTACGCGGTAGTCTGAAGAGAGCGGGACGGTTGAGCAAGCTGTGGGAAAAGAATAAGTAGGTATATTATTATTTAGAGTGGTGATATTTTTCGCGAATTTTATTATTTACCTAATTCTTTTACATATAATTGCGCATATTTTACATATAATTACATATAGTGCGATAAACTGATTTTTTTTTTATTACATTCTGATTTCATTTTCGGGCTTAGATATAACATGCTGCATATGTAGGGTTCGGCTAAGTATACCTACCCTTTTTGTTACTGTATATTATGTACGAGGAGTATTGTTTTGAGATCAGAGTAACGATGTACGAACAATATGGTGAATCACACACAAAAACTATGCAAATAACTGACCACATTTGGTTTGTATTCCCGGGAACTCTATCTAAAAGCCAAAAAAATGCTTACCCAGCAACTGCAATATTGAAAAAGTGACACAAACCAAACCTAACATTACGAGTAATAGTCACTCTGCTTTTTAGCACAGAATAACAACTCTACTTTTAGCAATTTAATGAATCATTATATCTTGCGTACTGAATACCTGAATTTAAAATAAGATATGAAATAAGTAATGCTCAAAATACAAACCTTTTATACCTCACAAGTTTGATGAATTGCAAAAGAGCTATTCGCTAGCATTGTAGTCATTAATCTATTAAATATTTACTTAACATGTTCCAAAAAACAAAGTAGTTCAACATACAATGCTACGTTACAGACTGCTTCTATTTATTTACACGTTTATCTTGAGTTTATTGCAACAAGGATACAGTTCTTAGATAATAGCATGTGCTATGTTAAAAAACTGATAATCCTATAGAAGGTATACAAGTACTTACAGAAGAAGGCAATTTAAAACATTCCTTAATTCAGTACTGTTATAATATTTTTCAAGTTTTTTTCAAGTTTGATAACTTTTTAAAACACATTTTATTGGACCTAAATTGGTAACGTGGCATTGCAATAACTAGACTTGAATGTTTATTATGTTATACAATGAAAATATCTCAAAATAAACCATGAATTTTAAATTCTCTTTCGGTAAACTTGGTCTTAAAAGACGGTTAGCCGCGGTTGTCTTGTTAACGTTAAAAGATGTGAATTCTGAAGCGTTTAATTCATCATACTTGACGCCTCAGGGGGTTACTCTATACTGACGAAAAACAAACGAACGCGAGCTGTCGTGCAATCGGCACGTTTAATACAACGGGATAGAGTCGTGGTTCGCGCAGCAGTGCTCCGAAACTTAGGTTTTCGTCAGTATAGAGTGAACCTCCAGTTTATGGCCGCGGCTACAAAATAAGGCTTTTCGGATTTAAAATAAAATGTGGTGAAACTGCAAACGGGAAGCGATCTTTATGTTTCCTTACCCGGTTGGGAAAGAAAGGTTCTTGTATAAAATATTTGTAAGTACTACCTAAGTATGTATTCTCATTCTCATCAAGAATAGCGTTTTACACAAAATTTTCTAGGTAGGTGCTGATTTTCAGGTCAGATAAGTAATAGTTATCTGGGGAAAAAATAATTATGAAGATGTCGAGTCTGAATATTTGTAGTCACTAGACAGTGACATTTACCAGACTATTAAATCTGCCCTAAATAGAATACCTATGAAAAAATCTTCGAAAAAGTATGCCAGAAAAAGTTTTCTGCCAAATTTCTAAGATACAAATTTACGTAGGTAGGTAAGCATAAAATTAATTTAAACTCAGGCTAGCCCGTTTACGAAGTAACGGCCATTAACAAACAAACAAGTGAACAATTTGTTTGCGTAAATTCATAAAGTCTCCATTTTATTTGTCTTTCACTTTACGTCGCCCGTGGCGGGGGAGTACTCCGACTTTGCGAAAATACACTTCCGAAAAATATTTAGGTGAGTTGGTAGGATTCATTTGTGCGTACTTATTATTTTTTTAAATAACTGAAGTTGTAATTAAGTAAATATGTACATACCTTTTATACTGTGTCACACTATTGTAACATTAGCATAGATTGTACCAAGAGTGTATGACATTAGTATAGTCAATGTTTGTATACCTACTTAGTGTAGGTATTGTAACAATAATGTTAATGGCTCCTAATAGTTGAATTTTTCATTAGATACAGCGATTTGGCGTTTTATGAGTGGCCACTTTTTGAAGAAAAGTCCAACTCTAAAGAGCGTTTTTCATGAATGTTTATTTATTTATTTATTTATTTATTTTATAAAACTTATACTATCATTACAGAGTAACCTAATTCGATAGCAAGCTCAATTTATTATAATTATAATTAATTTTAACAATGGCAAATCACATACACAATAATACAATAAATTACATGTAATCAATAAAATAAATCTAAAATCAACATAAAAGCAATTTTCACACAAACATTTCATTACATATTATAAAAATTATTTTTCCTTAATTTATCATTGTAGCATAAAGCCGACTGTGCAGTTTTAGTAAATTCGTTCAGAGAACAACGAAATATGTCAACTGTCTCTGAGATACAGTTGAGAACGCGGAGGGCGCGGGTGAGCGGGGCGTCCCGCAGCAGGTTGGTGCGCGCGCGCGGCACGGCCAGCAGCCCCGCGCGCCGCCGCCGCCCCACCATGCGGTCCGGCACGTTCAGGCTCACCATGCGGAGCACCCCTGGGTTGCACTGCGTACCTCGCAACAACTGCATAACGTACGTGGCTAGTGCAAGCTCCCTTCTAACCTCCAGTTGGGTGTACCCGACCATGCCCAAGACGAACAAGGTAGGGTACATGAGGGGATAAAATGGATATACCCCGTACATTTTTAAATAGATGGCTTTAACAAATTTATTTTGTATACGCTCCAACATAAGTCTATATTTTTCCTCATGTGGGTTCCAGATGACTGAGTTACATTCAAGATGACTTTTAACAATTGCCTCGTACGTCAGATGCTCCGGAACAGGCGGAATGAAAGCGGTTATAACAACCAGCGACCATGCAGGAAAGCGTCCCTTCCTCCTCATCGACGGCATCAAGCGGCATGTTGCAAGCGTAGCATAATGCAGCCAATACCGTAGCAACCGCACTTGGCGACGCGGGAGCGGCCGGTTTGGTAGGCATAATTCATAAAGCAACTGTGATTCAAGCGAAGCGGTTACTCACCGCTTAGGAATGTACCGATT
The DNA here is from genome assembly GCF_932276165.1 of Plutella xylostella. Lineage (NCBI taxonomy): Eukaryota > Metazoa > Arthropoda > Insecta > Lepidoptera > Plutellidae > Plutella > Plutella xylostella. Next base: position 7,233,366 of record NC_064008.1, read on the forward strand.
TGATGGTTGTATCTAGTGGACGTGAGACGGAGCGATGCGTAGAAGCGTGATCGTGCGCAGGTCTGAAGATTCGTCTGTGTCGGTAGCGTTGAGCGGGACGGAGCGATGCGTTAGTGCGCGAGCGGCGACTCTTGGTGTGAAGGAGTGCGTTGTGTCGGATGCGTCACAAGCCTTTGCGTGCGAGAGAGATGGAGCGACAACACATGAACAGCTGTTTGGGTCGGCGGCCGGGTTAACGGCTGGGGCGCTTGTAGTTCGATGACCCCAGAATTTCGACGTATGATACTCTTGGAATATGGTAAAATAATTGCGTTACCAGTCCTTTGGAGAGCCCGGAATCCGAAGTTTTTCACAAGAAACCACTGAGCACTACTATTAGCTTTAAGAAGATGTAACTTTAGTTTCAATCGTGTCACTTATGCCACACTTAACGAATTATTTTACGGAGCGAGTTTAAAACGATGTTCACCGATCGGGTGCGCACAACGATGTTAATCCGCAGAGTCGAAGTAGACCGTTACCTAATTTGAGATGGCCGTAAATTCTTTAAGTTGACGTTAAAATTCCACCTTTGACGTTTAGTCTAAAGGCTACTTTCTTTACGTTACTTTTGGGTAGCATTTTCATGATAACAATTTATTTTTAACGCCCCACAGTAAAATAAGGGTTTTACGTCTCGAATTTTGAATGGAATTGACCGATTTCATTTCAACAAGGTAAATATGTAAATATATAGAATGTTGCAAAAGGGATGCGATTGTTCAACGACTTATAAAAATTCATGAAAAAATAATCAACTCCCAATAGTACAAAGGCACGTGACCAACAAAGTTTCTATGGAGAAAAGCAAAATCAAAAGGTTATCTTTATGACGATGGTTTAATTTATCACAACTATAAACATACCATTTCGACAGTCAGATATAACTGTTAGTTAAAATCTATGTTTGAGCTCTCAACAAAGTTACAACGCTCGGGGGTTACTACAATAGAATTACTAATACTAATTGAAAACTTCTCTCTCTCTCTCTCTCTCAGCCTTCCGTAGTCCACTGTTGGACATAGGCCTCTCCTAACGATCGCCACCCCAAACGGTCACCCGCCATCTGCATCCAGCGGCTTCCCGCTACCTTCCGCAGATCATCAGACCAACGGGTTGGGGGGCGACCGACACGCCGTTTGCCGACACGGGGTCTCCACTCCAGAACCTTTCTACTCCAGCGGTCGTCGGCTCTGCGGGCTACGTGGCCAGCCCATTGCCACTTCAGCGTGCTAATCCTTTTGGCTATGTCGGTAACTTTAGTTCTCCTGCGGATTTCTTCATTACGAATCCTATCTCGCAGGGACACGCCTAACATAGCCCTTTCCATAGCACGCTGAGCAACTCTGAGCTTGTGGATAAGCCCTTTGGTGAAGCACCACGTCTCGGCTCCGTAAGTCATCACTGGCAACACGCACTGATTGAAAACTTTTGTTTTCAGACACTGAGGTATGTTTTCAGTGAAGATGTGTCGTAATTTCCCGAACGCTGCCCATCCGAGTTGGATTCTACGAGCTACCTCTTTATCGAAGTTGGATTTACCTAATCGGATCACTTGTCCTAGGTAGGGATACTGATCAACAACTTCGATGGTGACACCTCCTACAGTTACGGGCGATGATGAAACATGTTCGTTCGACATGACCTTTGTCTTGTCCATGTTCATTTTCAGCCCAACTTGTTTAGAGGCATCATTGAGGTCTGTGAGCATTTCGCCTAACTCCTCCAGCGTTTCCGCCATAATAACTATGTCATCAGCAAATCGTAGATGAGAGATATATTCGCCATTGACGTTAATGCCCAGTCTTTTCCACTCTACAAGCTTAAAAACATCTTCCAGTGCACAGGTGAACAGTTTCGGAGAAATAACATCTCCCTGTCTCACGCCCCTTTGCAACTGGATCGGTTTTGTGCTATGTTCGTGTAATCGAACTGACATTGTGGCAGCATTGTACATACATCTCAACACCTCGATATAGCGATAGTCTATATGGCACCGCTGAAGGGATTGAAGCATCGCCCAGAGCTCAATAGAATCAAAGGCTTTCTCATAGTCCACAAACGCTAGACATAAAGGTAGATTATACTCCTCGGTCTTCTGTATAACCTGCCGAAGCGTGTGTATGTGATCTATGGTACTATAGCCTTCTCGGAACCCGGCTTGTTCGGGTGGCTGGAAGTCGTCGAGTCTTTGCTCGAGACGATTCGTAATAACTCTCGAAAACAGCTTGTACACATGGCTCAGAAGTGCAATGGGTCTATAATTCTTCAATAGGGCTTTGTTGCCTTTCTTGAAGAACAAAGTCACTACACTTCTGCTCCATGCCTCCGGGCTTGTGCCTTCGAGTATGACGGAATTAAACAGCCTCCGAAGTGCTATTAAAATCGGTCTACCGCCGGCTTTCAGAAGTTCTGTCGTTATTCCATCATCTCCCGGAGCTTTGTTGTTTTTTAGCTGTTTGAGAGCTATACTAATCTCGTCTAGACTGACGTCCGGAATATCTTCGGTATAGTGTCGGGTGAGTGGCGCTCGGCTGTCGTGAGCACCGCTGGTAATAGGTTGATTGAAAACTTATGTTAAATAATTAATGTTCAATTAAGTTTGTCACGACAATGTGTAATTGTGTAAATTACATACTAATGAAATATCTAAAACAAATATGGCACCTTAATAGATTTACACTTTTAGAGGCTTTATTTATTTCTATCAGTGGTCACGACGAATGTAGAACAAACCAACTTAATTGAAACACCCTGTATTTAAATGCATGCGAGAGAGTAGAGAAGTACGTGTATAAATCTAAGCCTTTATTTCATAAAATAAACTATGATTCTTGCGATTTCAACAGATTTAATATCAAATATTTCTCACACGTTTTTACAATGCACCATAGTTCACACTGACAATCAATGTTGCCACTTTAATAAATGTATTTTGTGATACCATTTGAAGAAAATAAGTTACCCCAATACAATACTCATAATAATAACTGTTATTAATCACAAGTTGGAGTGATACTCAGTATTTAACAATGGTATAACTAGGAACCGAATAATAAATACAGCTATAAGCTTACAGCTCGGCCATCCTTTAAAAGTGTGTGTCCACACACACCCTTAAAATTTAACATCTTATTGTAAAGGTACATAAACATAAGACATATTTTAACATTACTTCATTTCAGTAAATAAAAGTAGAATATCTAAATAAAATATACATTTTTTTTTCTTATTACAATACTACTAAATTTTCAAATCGATATAGGTATACTGCCCTTTTCATCCAGATATGATAATTTAGAAAAGGTTTAAAATTAGATTATCTTTAGTTGACGAATAACCACATTAAACTTCAAAAACCGAACATAACATTAATCCTTTTACATAACCTATCAGTAAATTCAATTTATATTTTTGCTCATTGTTATTAAATTAACTTTAACTAAATATGTAACAACTAAATAAACTTCGAAACATAACATAACAGTAATCTCGACTAAACTATCAGTATAATCCAAATTACATGTATACAATACAAATTCAATTCATATTCTTGCAATATTCATTACGATCTACTGTCATCTGTGCAGTTCTGACTTATCAGAACCGTTCATAGTCTGCACTGACAGCTCGTAACAAATTTTGCTCACCATCACATCATTCATGGTCTGCTATGATCTGTAATCATCTGTGCGATATCTGACGTCGTCTGATACCCTTCTCTTTCTGCACTGACTACTCATAGCCCATGTGTAATCTCAGTTCGCTATCCCGATGTTCGATCTCCATTTCATTTATCCATTAATAATAATACGTATCTAATCACTATAATAATGATATCATCATACAAATCACATATAAATACTATGCATTACTAAATAATACTCATAACTAAACTCATTTGCCATCTTGTTTCAATGGTATCAATCGATATTACATTAACATTTGTTAATCAGACACTGTTTCACTCTCACTATCATCACTAGTTGGTTCATTGAAGCTTAGCCATGGATGTATTTTATCCAGAGCTACAATGTTCTCGTATTTCTTATTCCCTTTTTTGGTCAAAGGTGTATCTTCCACCAAAAACCTATCGTTTGGCAGTAACTTTATAATTCGGTAAGGTCCATGAAATTTAGGCAATAGTTTTTTTGATTTCCCTAAATGATCTTTGTCTACTACAGTTCTTTCAACTCTAACTAGGTCACCTACTTTGTAGACTGTTGGTATTTTCCTGTGCCTGTCGTATGTCTCTTTGGCTGCTTCTTGTTGCTTACATATCCTATCACTTGCATCTGATCGTAACTGCTGTAGTCCCTCATCACCAACCAAATCACTAGTTTCATTTATAACATCATTTAAAATGTTTTCAGATACATTTACTAATCTAAACCCAAACAACAACTCTGAGGGACTTTTACCAGTTGTTTTATTTACGGTCGTATTAATTCCCAATTGAATTTCCCCCAAATATTCATCCCATGTATTTTCATTCTTGTCATGAATTTTAGTACTAAGCGCATCAAGGATCGTACGATTAAATCGTTCCACCTGTCCGTTCGCTCTCGGAGTGGCAACCGCGTTTAATATGTGTTTAATATTTGTTTCTTTGATAAATTGTTTAAATTTAACACTCGTAAATGATGTGCCCTGGTCAGTAATCAACCGTGCAGGGGCACCGAAATAGCCAAAATGTTCTTGGAACACGCGAATAGTGGTTGAAGTTTTTGTATTCCGAACTGCTCGAATATTAATATATTTCGTGAATGCGTCAATAATTACTAAAATGTATATGTTGCCCCTCCGTGAACGAACAAAAGGGCCTAGGTGGTCCGCGTGCAATGTATGAAATGGGGTCTGAATTTTGGGTATCGGATGTAACATACCCGCCTTCGGACCCCCGGGAGCCTTGTGATGAGCACACTGCAAACATGCTGATACATACTTCTTCGTAAATTTACGCATTTTAGCAAACCAAAAGGTGTTCTGTAAACGGCTCAATGTTTTTTCGAAACCAAAGTGGCCAGCATCATCATGATTCATCCGTAGTACTTGCCACCGAACCCCTTTTGGTACGACCCATCTAATTCCGTCATCAACTAAACGATAAACGTAATCGCCCTTCAATACGTAGTTTTTCCGTACATCAGCTACAAATTTTGTATCATCATCCAACAGAATTTCTTTAATTCTCTTCAGTTCCTCATCACTACCCTGTACAGTAGCGACCCAATCTCTAAGTTCAATGTTTAACACATCGAGTACATGCGGTTCGGTCTCAGTTGAGGGTTCAGCTACAGGTCCACGACTAAGTGCATCGACATGTGTCATGCGTGCTCCTGGCCTATAAACTATCTCGCAGTCGTACTCCTGTAACTGTACCCACCAACGCGCAATGCGGGGTATCAAGTCACGCTTTGTTAGAGTTGTCCGCAGCGCATTACAGTCGGTAACTATTTTGAATGGTAGACCTAATAAATACACACGAAAACGATTAAGTGATGCAATGACCGCTAAGGTTTCGAGGTCATATGAATGTAATTTTTGCTCATCTACTGTTGTTTTCCGGCTGTAATACGCTACGGGCCTCAATAAACCATCCGTTCCACGCTGCATAAGGATGCCTGCTAATCCCATCTTTGAAGCATCAGTGTGCAGCTCTGTGTCTGCCTTCGCATCATACAGAGCTAGAATCGGACGGTTAATCAATTTTTCCTTAAGATCCTCAAATGCTTTTGTGTGTTCATTGGTCCAAGTCCATTCAAATTTTGTCCTAAGGAGATCTGTCAATGGGCGTGCGATAAGTGCGAAGTTTTGAACAAACCGCCGAAAGAAACTAGCTAACCCAATGAATCTTCTCACATCGTGAACATTCTGAGGTACTGGAAAATTCGAAATAGCCGTAATTTTCCTCAAACCGGGACGTATACCAGAGCCGCTTATGTGAAAACCAAGGTAATCAAGTTCTTCGCAAAAGAAGTGACACTTCTTAAGCTTCAGAGTTAAACCAGCATCGTTAAGTATCGTAAGTACTTCATTCAATCGTGTAAGACCCTCGTCGAAGGATCGAGCCGGGATTAACACATCATCCATATATATTATAATGTAGTCTAACTTGTTCCGTGAAAATATTTTATTCATTGCTCTTTGAAAAACTGACGGCGCGTTTGCGAGGCCAAATGGCATTCTTAAAAATTGATATTGACCATCTGGTGTCACGAACGCCGTCTTTTCCTGAGAATTTTTCTCGATCGGGATTTGGTAGTAACCCGAAGCGAGATCAAGACTTATAAATACCGAATTACCAGCTAACCTATCCAGCTGATCGTCGATCAGTGGTAAAGGATAATGCTCCTTCCGTGTTTTAGCATTCAAAGATCTATAATCAACACACATCCTCTTATCTCCGGTTTTTTTATTAACAAGAATTATTGGACTTGCGTAAGGAGACTGCGATTCGCAAATTATGTCCGCATCGAGCATTTCCTGTACCATTGATCGCACCAACTCGCGTTCGGGGTAGGATAACCTATAAGGCCTGTAAACAACCGGCCTCTCATCCGTAAGTTCGATTTTCATTTCCAAAACATTAGTCAATCCGAGATCTTCTAGACTACTTGAAAAACATGAACTATGCTTAACTAACAAATCTCTTAGTCTATCATTTTCACTTTTACTTAATTGTGTACCCACATTCAAGTCTTGAATTGATCCATTTTCGTCGTAATTCAAAATATTAATGTTTAACGATTCACTTGTACAAACAGATCGCGTTATTAAAATACCCTTTTCCAAAATTATTTCTTTATCTGTAAGATTCATAATTAATAGTCTAGAATAACCGTTGTCAATTTTATACTCTCCAGGCATTAAATAATACTCATTTTCAGGTTTACCTCTTACGGAACCATTCACATAGATTGTACCTGAATAAGTACAATCGGAAAAAACAGGAACTAAAGTCATTTTTTGTGTGGGAAGTATAATTCTTTCCGTTGTATTCAGTAGAATTTTTATTTTTGGTATTTCACGCTCGAAAACAATTGCGTCTGTAGTTTTTGTTATTTTAATTCCTGGTTTTTCAGTAAAACTATGACCGACTAAGATTGAATACTTCATAACATCGTCGTCAACTATGTAAACGCTAACCAGCTCACTGATTCCTTGAATCTTAATTTGCACATCCGCAGATCCTATTGGCATTACAAGGTTGTTACCAATACCACGCATAACTGGTAAATCGTTCGACACAAAACTTATACCTAGCTGACGAGCGACACTATATTTTATTAAGGTGCACTGACTGCCAAGGTCAATGTAACTATCAATTGTAACCCCATTTATTGTCACAGGAATAAAATATTTATTTTCATTTGAAGTTTCAATATCAACCTGCATAACAGACTTTTCAGTACCCTTGTGAACGCTAGTGGTCGAGCCACCCGGAAGTTTCGGACAATTCGTAGTTAAATGCCCTAATCTGTTACAAACAGTACACTTCAACAGTCGCTTTGTACATTTAAAACTATAATGCCCTGGCTCATTACAATTATAGCATGTTGGTATGTGTGTTGATTGTGTTTTATTTGTTCTAAAATCCCCCGTTTCAGTATTTTTAGAACCACTGTATTGAGTACCCTGCAAAATAGCTTTCTTTTCTTGACCAAATTTTTGCCTATCATTATCTCGAGGTTGCTGCTTGATGGATTGAAAATATTGCAAAACTTGCTCAGGCTCTTGACATTTAACCGCCTTTGCACCTAATCGTAATGAACGATCTTCGATTCCGTATAGGAGACAGTCGACAGCACGCTTACCTACTATATTGCACCGGTTTAACAAATTTAGCTTTTCATAAAAATACAACTCTAAAGATTCATTGTATTTCACTCGTTTGGACAGCATTTCTGTCAACAACTCCGCATAATCATCACTGCTAGGGAAAGAATCGACCAGCTTTAACTTCCACTCCGGCCAAGTGAATGACATGGTTGGCAAAGCCTGGTACCATGTCTTGGCTACACCTACCAGTTTGGGCAACGCGTAATGTATGATTTGATCGTCACCCCAGCGATATAGTCTAGCGCATTCATCTACTTTGTTCAGCCACATGTGTATTGTTTGTCCTTTGACCATGGGATCGAACTCCGGGATAACATTACCTAACATAGGGAATTTATTACCTTCGTGCTTATTGCCATTTAATGACTTAACTAATTCTTTTAAAAACTGTTCTGTACTTAAATTATAAAAACCTGAATTAGCCCCATGGCTGCAGTCGTCACGGTGTTGTGGCGAAGTTCTCTGTGGTCCGGAGTTGCTGCGCAGCACGCTGCGACTACGCTGGGTCCGCTGCTGCCCACCGTAACTGCCTTTGTGTCCACTGTGACTGCACCTGCTCCGCTGTTGCCGGCTACGACTGCGCCGGCTCCCACTGCGACTACGCCTGCTCCGCCGCTGCTCGTTCGTGCTTCGTTCGTGGCTTCGACTCGGCCGGTGTTCATGCATCCTCCTACGACTATGCCTTCTGGTCCTCCTTCGCGAATAGTCCCGTTCATGACTTCGACTACGCCTTTCGCCTCTTGGACGCCTTTCGCCAGTTGAACGCCTTACAAGCAGCTTCCGACTTTCGCTTGAGCGTAATCGTCGTCGCTGGCTCAGCCGTGATTCCCCTGATGAACTCCTGGTTCGTTTTCGGCTACGTCGATTTTCCGGATTGGGGAGGTAATAGGTATCTGCCGGTAAATCTGGTGTGTAAGCGCTTCGTTCATCTCGGTCCGTGTCCGGTATCTTCTTATTTCGTGAGCTCATCTTGATTACAGTTTAACAGTTACGATTTTCTCATTGTCTTCCGCCAGTTGTTCAGAATAGCAGTAAGAGCGTAAATAGTGAGCTTAAATTGTCTATCCCGCTTCTGAGATATAAATCTAAGCCTTTATTTCATAAAATAAACTATGATTCTTGCGATTTCAACAGATTTAATATCAAATATTTCTCACACGTTTTTACAATGCACCATAGTTCACACTGACAATCAATGTTGCCACTTTAATAAATGTATTTTGTGATACCATTTGAAGAAAATAAGTTACCCCAATACAATACTCATAATAATAACTGTTATTAATCACAAGTTGGAGTGATACTCAGTATTTAACAATGGTATAACTAGGAACCGAATAATAAATACAGCTATAAGCTTACACGTGTTACAGTTCTTATAAAGATTCAAGGTTTTGGTCACAATACAACTGTATAATTTATGATTAGACTTTATAGATTATATAATATTGTAAAATTAGTACCTCTAATACGATACTAGTATGTTATACTTATTTTAATTTATCGGTATATTCATCATTTTTATAAAAATGTATTATTTGATTAATGTTGTGACATTTTAAAATTATCAATGTGGCAATACTAGCCAGTCCCTCACAGAACGACTAACGGTTGAGAAAGTATAAAAGGGAGGACTGGCTGGTATCGCCCTCTTTCCTGCTTCGAATATTGTGAAAATAGGACGTCACTATGCCCGTTTGTGTACCGAAATACCTATAAGATTAAAGTGATTTAATTGTTTAAAAAGTGAAACGTATTTTCATTTATCAAACTCCTGAGTCGTTAAAGCTCAGAAGTTGGATAAATCGGTGTTGTTTTTACACGGATTGGACTTCACGCACCACAAAACGTAAGTTTTTAGTTATTTTTTTTTGCATACGATAGGACAATATGATTTATTTTAACTACTTATGCTACCAAACATATTTGCGTATTATTTTCCTTCCTATCACTTTTTGTACTGTGTTGTAAGTGTTGTGAAGATTATAGTTTGGTTATCTACCAATTTTACCATGTGCTTAAGCTTAAACTCTGCCCGTCGGTGCATGTGCTTAACCTTAAATTTTATGTAGGACGGGATTAGCCTGTATGTAAAACAATGCACTAGTTACCAAAACATATTAAGAATTTGAGAGCTAATCCATTCGTTATCGCTCTTGCAATGCTTAGTTGTCCTAAATAGGGATACGCATTTCTGCAAACATTAATTTTAGGTTTGAAAATTTTATTTAAGTAAAAATACGTGTGTAGAAATGAGTGATCATCGCTTACCTAATGACTTTGAGTTCTTTACAACGTTTCTTTTCATATAATATAATTATATCAAATACTAATGTGATCGTTTTTGTCTGCAACTCGAGGTTGGGAAGAATGCCCAGGCTTGGACTTCGACATAGCCCTGAGCCACCAAGGAGCCGCAGCCGCTCCCGAGGTGTGACACCGAGACGCAGCCGTTCTCGGGAGCGCCGCAGCACCCAGTATGATGATGGTGAGCCCCACCGGAGGCGGTCGAAACGGTCGCGCCGGTCAAAACGTCGCCGACGTGACAAGAGCCACTCCCGCAGCCGCAGCCGCATGGGGAGCAGCAGCGCGTCACCGCATAATAGACGCGAGAACCAAGGAGCAGATACAAGGTATTTGGAAACTCAAACAAAGTGTTTAGAAGGTCTTGTAAATGTTTTAAAGAACTTTAAAAATACAAATGAACGTGATAAATTCCCTGTGCTGCATAACGTGATTCCTGAATTTGACCCATTGTGCAAAGAACAATCGATTGATGTTTGGCTTCATAAAATAGAAGAGTGCGCTAAGATTTACGGTTGGGATGAATCACAGATCACCCACTATGCGTTACCCAAGTTGACCGGCGTTGCGAAGAGTTGGTACCAAGGATTACCTAGTCTAATGTTTTCATGGCCCGAGTGGCAGACTAAGTTAAGAGAAACATTTCCATCTAGAATTAACTATGCAGAGATTTTGACTGACATGTTAGGTAGAAAAGTTCGCTATGGGGAGTCACTAGAAATGTACTATTACTCAAAAATCAATTTGCTTAATAGGTGCGAAATAACAGGGCAACGGGCTGTTGATTGTTTGATTTATGGAATAGAGGATAGGAGTGTAAAACTAGGAGCACAAGCAGCAGAGTTCACGGAACCTGAGCAGCTACTAAAATTTTTGAAAACTGTTAAAGTTGGACAAGATAGGAACAATACGGATCAAAATAAATCAAAGGATAAAGATAGGCGCGCCTACCTCTCAAATAACTCTAATCCTACAAATAACAATCCTAAAACTAGTACACCTACGCAAAAATCCAATTACAGTCGTGTCACATGTTATAATTGCAATGAAATTGGACACCCTTATTTCCGCTGTACAAAACCAAAAGTACAATGTACAACATGTAATTTGCGAGGCCACGTTGCCACGGACTGCAAGACTACTATAACTAACGCGGATAATAAAACAAAATCGGTATTACAAATTGAAAACAATGGTGATACTAGTTCGAAATACAAGATGCCGGTTAAGATTAATGGAATGATTTTGAACTGCCACGTTGATTTAGGTAGTGAAGGTACTCTTATCCGTGTCAGTGATGCAAAGCGATTGAATTTAGAATGGAAACCTGTTGGAGGTCCATTGCTTAGGGGTATAGGTAATGTGCCATACTGTCCTCTGGGTGTAATTTTTGCAACTGTGGAAGTACAGGGGGTAACTGAGAGTGAAGTTGAAATACTTGTTGTCGACGATAGTTTAATTAACTGTCCGGTGCTACTGGGTCACACTTATACAGAAAGACCAACCATTAACATCACAAAAACAGACTCTGACGTCATAATAAAAAAAGTGAATAAGACTCAATACGAAAAATGCGAATTAATTTGCGCAAGAGAAATTATAATAAAACCAAGTGAAATCAACACTGTTTCTGTAAAATGTGCGTATAATTTTTCAGGGACTGTTTATGTTAATGGTTCAGTTAGGGGTTGCATAGATAAGTCTTATTACTTTCTCCCAGGGGAATATGACGTAAAGCAAGGCTTAAGTAGTATTCTGGTGCAAAATGTAAGTAACAATGATATAATTTTCAAATGTGGTGACTTACTAACGCGCAGTAGACGTCTTGATCGAACATACCAAGTAAACAAAGTTGACTGCTGCTTTGACGAGATATCAGATAAATCATCAATTAAATGCGGAAATCAAGTCACAACCACACAAAAAGAAACTATTAAAGATTTACTCGATAAATACTCGTCATGCTTTTCAACTGGCTTGAGTGACTTGGGGTTTACAACCGAAACTGAAATGGTGATTGATCTGATAGACGCGGAGCCGGTCGTTTACCGACCATATAGGATGTCACAATCGGAGCGCGAAAAGGTGAGGGTCATGGTTGACGATATGTTGCAAAATAAAATCATACGAGAATCTAACTCGCCATATATGCTAGCCCTATCTTATTAGTAGATAAGAAAACAGGGGAAAAACGACTCTGCGTAGATTATCGCGCCCTTAATCGTAAAACTAAGCGTGAACATTATCCTTTGCCCAGAATAGAAGACCAATTGGATCTATTACATGGTAATTGCCTTTTTGTGACACTTGACCTTGCTTCCGGCTACTATCAGGTGCCTATTGCAGAGGCATCCCGCGAAAAAACAGCATTCGTAACACCGGACGGACAGTACGAATATAACCGTATGCCGTTCGGTCTAGTAAATGCCCCGTCGGTTTTTATGCGAACCATGAATAAAATCGTTGAAAAATCTCCCGTACGCTCTTACGTACTCTTGTATATGGATGACGTTTTAATACCAGCAAAATCATTTGATGAGGGTATACGCAGGCTTGAGGAGGTACTAAAATTGTTCAAGGAAAGCGGACTTACCTTAAAACTAAGTAAATGCAACTTTTTTTTTGACAAGATCGATTACTTAGGCTATGAAGTAAGTGCTAATGGTATAAGACCGGGTTCTCAGAAGACAGATGCTATTTCAAAATTTCCGACTCCTAAAAATGTCCACGATGTTAGAAGATTTATCGGTCTTGCTAGTTTTTTTAGGAGGTTTGTCAAAGGATTTGCCACAATAGCTCGCTCAATGACTCAACTTTTAAAAAAGGACGCCGTGTGGACTTGGGGTACAGAGCAGATACACGCGTTTGAAAAATTAAAACAATGCTTGACAGAAAGACCAGTTTTGGCCATTTACAACCCAAGTGCTGAGACCCAACTTCACACGGACGCTAGTAAATTTGGCGTAGCAGGCATTCTATTGCAAAAAGATGAAAGTGGAGCCTTTAAGCCAATAGCATATTATAGCAGGCAAACTACGGCAGATGAGCAAAAGTATCACTCTTTTGAGCTCGAGACTCTTGCGATTATAGCCTCATTACAAAAATTTCGGACGTATTTGATAGGCATACATTTTAAAATTATGACTGATTGCAATGCTGTAACAACTGCTTTGACTAAACGCGATGTAAATAATAGGATTTCACGTTGGTGGATTCAATTTATGGAGTACGATTGCGAAATTGTGTATAGGCCCGGTGAAAGAATGGCTCACGTAGATGCCTTGAGTAGGGGTGCTATTGAGGGTGAACAAATCGTACCAGAAGCAATAGACATATTTTCTTTAAATATAGAAGACTGGTTAACAACCGTACAACAAGCAGATGATGACATAAAAAAAATTTCGGACATATTAAAAGATCCTAAAACACGGGATGTTACTGACACGTTTAATAAATATGAGCTAAAAAATGGTCGCGTATTTCGGAAGATTGATGACAAAACATCCCGTTGGGTAGTTCCTAAGGGGGCCAGATGGCAAATTTTACGGAATAACCATGATGATATTGGACATTTTGGTTACGAAAAAACATTGTCGAGAATAAAGGAATCCTTTTGGTTCCCAAAAATGAGACGGTTCGTAAAAAAATATGTAGAAGCGTGCTTAGAATGTGCTCATCATAAAATGCCTAGCGGAGCAAAACAAAATGCTTTACATCCGATACCAAAAATTGATATTCCATTTCACACTATTCATGCGGACCATCTGGGACCATTTATACGAACAAAGCGCGGAAATACTTACTCCTTGTGATCGTAGATGCCTTTACAAAATATGTAAATCTAACAGCTGTTCGTAATACAAAATCTACGTCTAGTATCAGGGTATTTAGAGAACACTTTAGCTACTTCGGAACAGCGACGCGTTTGATAACTGATCAGGGAACTAGTTTTACAAGCACCGCTTTTAAAGCTTTTACAAAATCTGTTGGAATTAAACACATCCTTAATGCCGTGGCTACACCTCGTGCTAACGGCCAGGTGGAGCGATATAATCGCACTATCTTGGCTGCCTTAGGAGCCATGAATCATGACAAGCCTAACGGATCTTGGGATGATCACCTCCCTGACATACAGCTAGGAATCAATACAACTATTCATGCTACCACTAAGCAGACTCCAACCGAGCTTTTGTTTGGTCGTAATGTGACTAATCCATCCCAAGGACTGTTAAATGAAGTAATATCTGCAGCAAATCCTGAGGTATCAGAAGATGCATTAGCAGAAAAACGAGCAAAGGCAGACGAACTGATAAAAGAACAACAAGAAAAAGACAAAACTCGTGTTAATAAAAATGTAAAACCACCGCCAAATTATGCCGTCGGTGATCTTGTTAGGGTAATTAGAGCAGTAAAGGGCATTGAAGGTCAATCTAAAAAGTTAGAATGCAAACTAAAGGGGCCTTATAAAATAATCAAAATACTTCCTAATGATCGGTTTGTTATAGAGGACACACCACTCACGAGGTGCGGTAAGAGATATGAGGCTATAGTAGCAATTGATAAACTCCACCCATGGCTTACGTTTTCCGTACCCATGTCGTCCGACCATGAATCTGAGGATGTAGGTTCAATTAGTGACACTATGACAGATAGGGACATAATGATAATATTAACAGAATTGTGATCACCTAGCGCGTGTATTATTTATAAATGAAACCTGGCTTTACTTATACTCATTTTGCAATAATATACCCACAATTAGAACTTACTTGACATGTCAGTCATCTACTCTCCTTGATACGTTACTAAGTATAAGTCGATAGTAAGTTATGTAAATACTAATAAATATAACCGATGTATAATATTCACGAATTTATGTAAAGTACACAAAAAAAAATTACTGAGATGGTATAATACTATATACATAATTGAGTCCTTGCTGTACTTGCCTGAGTTGATGGTAGCCGAGGAACCACTAAACTCCACCGCTAACGATACCACCGAGGAGTTTAAGGTGGAACTAGGGCTCGAGATTCGGCTCTTCCGTCAGGAGCTCACTGCCGTCCGGGAGGAGATCCAGCTGTTCCGCAGCGAGGTGATGGAACTTAAGAACTCCTTCACTACTACGGACATGAAGCTGAAAACTCTGGACACACGAGTGGACCAGCTGGAGCAGCGGCTCACAGACGGGACGGGCTCGCGTCTTGAGTCTATTATTACGGAACTGCGGCTGGAATTAAATGAAAAGGACCAAGAAATGTTGGAAAATGACGTCGAGATTACTAATCTTCACGAAGAGAATGGTGAAAACCCAACTCACATGATCCTAGCAGTGGCAACTAAACTAGGCGTGAATCTGAACGAATCTGACATAGTGAGCGCGGATCGCGTAGGCATAAAAAATAGATACGGCCGGGCGCCAGGCGACAGCGGGGAGGGCGCGGGGGCAGGGGCCTCCCGCCCGCGGCCACTAGTGGTCCGGTTCACGCGCCGCGCGATCAAGGAACAGCTGATGACCGCCGCGCGCGTCCGCCGCGGAGCCACTTCGGCAGATCTCGGCCAGGCCTCTGCGCCGCGACCCTTCTATGTCAATGAGCGCCTAACGAAACACAATCGCAGCTTATTTCGACAAGCCCGAGAAGCCGGGAGACTCCAGTCCTGGAGATTTACGTGGACTAAAAAAGGGCGTATATACACGAGAAAGGCCCAGGACACACCACGTCACTGGATTCGTACAGTCGATGATATTACTCGTGTATTTGGTGTCCCTTCAATGCCATAAAAATCTCATCAGGCTTAATTTATTTATTATTTTATGTGTCTATAATGTCATTTCAGTTTATCAGAATACTTTCTACTGTTCTTATAAATTTTGTAATCAAGTCGATCTTTTGTTTGGGCGCGCCCGGCAAGTTATATCCATTTCATTTAATTTGCTTTTTACGCATAGATACAGTAATTGGATTATAACTATAATACACGTTACAACCACTACACAGATGTCCCATTATGTAATACAATTGATATATGTACAATCACACATACTTCTATTTACAATACATGCATACACAAACCTAAACCTACTATGTACTATCCAAAATAAATATAAAGGCTTAATACTAGTTATTATTTATTACCTAATCGTACACTTAATGCTTACCGTTATCTATACAACATATACACCTACACAACTATACATACCTACCTACTCGTATCAGATGAATTTGTCACAAATTCACACAGTAAAATACTCGGATATTGATTTGACCGTTACCGTGAGTAAGTGCTTGGTATGCCTAACACATGAATGCTTAATGTTTTTCCATAAAAATGACAAATAAAGCTAAATTCCTTACTGTTGGACTGTTCAATGCGGGATCTTTAGGTACCGGTCATGACGAGCTCATAGCCACTGTGCTCCGCTATGACGTGGACATCATGGCCATTAATGAAACCTGGCTCCGTGAGGGGCAGGACGACCGTGCTCCCGTCATACCGGGCTACCGGTTGCGTCACACACCACGACCCCGAGGCCAGCGGGAACGAGGGGGGGGAGTAGGTTTTTATGTGAAAACTGGTGTGAAGGCACGATTCCGTACGCATCCCGCCGCGATAGGTATTGAACAAATGTGGCTAAGCTGTACAATCAATTCAATTAAAATACTTATCGGGACCGCCTATCGACCCCAGTGGCAGGACTGCAATGATTTTTTCGATGCGATGACTGATTCCATTACCTCGTTCGTAGGCTTTGACCGGACTATTTTACTAGGAGACTTTAATATAAATATTTTAAAAACTTCTATTAATGAGAATAAGGCGCGTCAATTTTATGATTTTTGTAATAGTGTAAGTCTTACCCAATTAGTTACTGAACCAACGCATTTTACCGACAGTAGCGAGACATTGATAGATGTTGTGTGCGCTGACACTGGACTCGGACAAGTGACTGTAGAACACATACCGGCTCTAGGAAAACATGCGTTTTTAACTGCTGTGCTCAATGTAAAAAAACCAAAACCAATACCTCAGTGGATTACGTACAGGCCTTTAAAAAATATTAATTTAAATCAATTTATTAGTGACTTAAACTCGATTCATTGGGAAAATATCAGGCATTTTAATGATGTCAACCGAATGGTATCTGAGTTCACTGAGTACGTCATCACTCTATTCGATCTACATGCTCCAGAGCGAACTGTTTGTGTGAAGACGTTCAGTTACCCCTGGATTACAGACAATGTTAAGTATATGATGAGCTTGAGAGATGCAGCATATAAAAGGTGTCGTGTCACAAGTTCTGAATCAAATAAAAAGCAATATAAGGACTTGAAAAGTTTAGTAACAGCCGCTATTCACAATGAAAAGCGGGCTTACTATCAGTCCAACATTAATAATAATATAAAAAACTCGGCTGCACTGTGGAAGAATTTAAAAAATACTGTTTTACGTAGTCACAAAAACACTGATCTCCCTGATTTTTTTAATGACCCCGATGAAATTAATAAACATTTTCTTAATCTTCCTGGTAACAATAATTTAAATTTAATTGATATAATTTACTTTGAGACAAATAAGCATGGACCATATACTTTCAAGATTGAACCAACAAATGAAGAAAGTGTTAGTAAAATTATAAAAAAATTAAGATCAAATGCACTTGGACATGACAGAATATCCCTTGATATGCTGATTCTTACACTGCCCCGTACTCTAGAAATTATTACGTACATAATAAACTACTCCATACATACGTCTACTTTTCCTGAACTTTGGAAAATAGCTTTATTAAATCCAATTCCGAAAAAAACAGACCCTACGGAATATAAAGATCTCAGACCTATCAGCCTCCTATCCACTCTGTCTAAGATTCTGGAGAAGATAGTACATTCACAAATGTCCAATTACCTGGAACTTAACAAAATTTTACCATCTGTCCAATCCGGGTTTCGTAAACGAAGAAGTACAACTACAGCCCTACTCGATGTGGTTGACAATATTCTGGACTCTCAAGACAAGGGTAAAGTTACTATCCTGACGCTGCTTGACTTTTCCCGCGCATTTGATACCATTAATGTCCCGCTACTGTTGGCTAAACTATCGTACTACGGTTTCGAGCCGAACACGGTGAAATGGTTCTATAGCTACCTAGACCAGCGATCGCAGATAGTGAAACTTAAAAAAATCGACGGTACTACTAGCTTTTCTGCGAGGTATCCTGTGACCAGGGGTGTTCCACAAGGATCCATATTGGGACCACTTCTGTTTATACTCTACGCTTGTGACATCACTGAGGTAGTGCAAAACTGTAGATTCCATATTTACGCTGACGACCTACAAATTTATCTGTCCGGGCCACCATCGGATACTGAGCACACATGTAGACTAATAAACGATGATTTGGAGCGGATCGCAGCCTGGTCAAGTAAAAATGCTCTGCACTTGAACCCAAATAAGAGCAAGTACATGGTTATTGGCACCAAAAAGCAGGTAAAGGATACTCTAGCTAAAGACCCTTGTATAACGTTGGACGGAACTATGGTTGAAAGAGTATTAGAAGCGCGTAACCTCGGTCTCAACTTTGACAGTAGCCTACGATTCGAAAAACACGTGATGGAAATGGTAAAAAATTGCTTTTACAGACTGAAAATTCTTTATAGGATTAGACAGTACATTGATGTAAGACTCCGTATACAGTTGTGCGAATCACTTATACTTTCTAAACTGAATTATGCTGACACTGTATACGGACCTTGCTTACTACGTAAAACAGAAAAGATCTTACAGAGGGTTCAGAACGCATGCGCAAGATACTGCTTCACGATTCCTCCTCGTTCACACGTCACACCGTTCTTGAACAAGGGAGGTCTTTTGAAAATTGCAGCGCGATGGAAGCTGCACCTAGCAACACTTCTCTTCGGTGTAGTGAAGCAGCAATCACCTGATTACCTCTATGACAAGCTGGACTGGGCTCGCAATCACCACTCCATTAGCACGAGAGCATCAGCATATCTCATGCTTACGCCCAAACACAAAACTGCTATGTATCGTCATTGCTTCCAATATCTTGCGAGTCATATCTTTAATAACATCCCACGGCCTATACGTGATCTGAAAACCATAAGCTCTTTTAAGATACGGTACAAACAATACCTACTACATCTACAAAAAACCAGTAATTAAACGGCAATTACCTCGAAGTTATTCACGACGCGCAGGGTGGGTCTTCCGTTAAGTAGGTATAACCGCTAACTCCCGGATTTGCTCATCCATGAACAAGTTGAAGCATCTTATTTACGTAGGCATATGTATTTATTATAAGTAATAAACCTGTAAACAAATAAAATATTATTATGTATTAACTAGGTATAGCACTATTTATTTTTATTTATTTAATCCCTCATAGCCCCGTAGTTTACACCATTTTACACTATACATACCGTACACAAGTCAGTTAAAGTGGCCGGTGTACCAATTAACTACCTACGCCATAACAGTTTGGTTATTATTACCTTATTAATCCGTGGTTTAATACACCTACAATAATGTATTGTGTAACTGAATGGTAATTTGTAATTATGTACTTTCTTACCTTTTATTTTTGCTTTTTTTCCATAAGTATGATGTTTATGTTGACTTTCCTTGGATATTTTTCCGTGTTCTGAATATTCTTTAGTCTGTTTCGGTGCGCGCGCGACGCGTGTGGTCGGCTGGGTGTCCCGTTCTTGCCTGAAAACGGGTTTCAGGGCGAACGCGCTCCGCCTCAATGTCGTCGCTCGCGCACTTATCACTTTGTTTCACTTGTGTTTGTAATTCTTTCGTTTTTTGGTTGTTTATTTAATGTTATTGTGCGTCACTATTAAAGAGGCCTCCACTGAAACACCAGCGCAGTGTCCTTGGCTGTGGCCAAGGGCGCTGCAATAGCTGAGTGGACGCCTTTTTGGCGGACAGCAAATTTATACGTAAGTTCTGTATTATTGTGTATATAATTAGGTATGATTGCTGTCATTGTCAAATAAAGTTTTATCTTTCTTTCTTTCATAATTAATTAATTAGCTTCAAGACACACAAGTTACATGATATTAATTGTTTAAATTCATTATATCTGATAAATGGTATAGTTTATTAGTTATTAATTAGTCTGATCAACGTCAAGGATCTGACTTTAGATAAAGCTGAGTCTGATCAACGTCAAGGGTCTGACTTTAGATTAAGTTAGTCTGATCAACGTCAAGGATCTGACTATAGATTAAGCTGAGTCTGATCAACGTCAAGGATCTGACTTTATATTACGTTAGTCTGATCTACTTCAAGGATCTGACTTTATGATAAGTAAATCTGATCAACGTCAAAGATCTGATTTTAGATTAAGTTAGTCTGATCAATGTCTAGGATCTATAAAATTATATATTGTGCTGGAACTATGATGTAACAAATATGTATGAGCCTCTAAATATAAAAAAAAATTTTACACATTATTGTAATATTTAAGAAATATTATAGATTTCATTTGCAATTAGTTGATGATAACGAGAGACTCGTTACGGTCTGATGGCCGAGCTGTTACAGTTCTTATAAAGATTCAAGGTTTTGGTCACAGTACAACTGTATAATTTATGATTAGACTTTATAGATTATATAATATTGTAAAATTAGTACCTCTAATACGATACTAGTATGTTATACTTATTTTAATTTATCGGTATATTCATCATTTTTATAAAAATGTATTATTTGATTAATGTTGTGACATTTTAAAATTATCAATGTGGCAATACTAGCCAGTCCCTCACAGAACGACTAACGGTTGAGAAAGTATAAAAGGGAGGACTGGCTGGTATCGCCCTCTTTCCTGCTTCGAATATTGTGAAAATAGGACGTCACTATGCCCGTTTGTGTACCGAAATACCTATAAGATTAAAGTGATTTAATTGTTTAAAAAGTGAAACGTATTTTCATTTATCAAACTCCTGAGTCGTTAAATACGTAACTGCAATATATTATTATAATGCAGGTAGCCTGTCCTCACAAGTCAACAAATATTAGGCTTACAGTTTAGTGTCCTACTAAATCTAGATTATCCTGAAATAGTTTGATAAAGTTTGCAGTAATAACCTACATAATAGCAATGTATTATTAATAGTTCATTTGAATATTTTCGTGAGCTGGACCGATAGGAATAATTAGGCAAGGTTTTCAACGTTAATTTACGTAGATATAGGAATAATTAAATAAATATAAATATGTGGGGATACTTCACACACGGCCATCCGACCCCAAGCTAGGCAGAACCTGTGTTATGGGTATCGGACAGCTGATATATCTACACAAATACATAGATAGATAGATACTAACTATAAATATCAACAACCAAGACCCGAGTACAAATACCTGTGTTTAAACAAATATCTGCCCCAGCCGGGAATCGAACCCGGGACCTTCGGCATAGCAGTCAGGGTCACTAACCACTACGCCATTCAGCCGTCCATTAAAACTTACTTATGTACTGCAGAAAAAATAACACTATTTATTTATTAACTACTTATATTATCTTACAGGTTAAACCTAACACAATAATAAAGAAAAATAACAAACACAACAAAAAACTTTCTTAAAAAGACACAAACAACTAAAAATAAAAAAACAATAAACTAATCAACACATAACATATGAAACATAACTTTTGCGAACTATATTTCAGAGAATATGGTCTTACAATGTAAGTTGCCCTGCTGTATATCGGGTAGATTGCACTCCCTTCGGTTAGTTCCCAGACAAATTTCCACCCTGGTATTATTAGTGATTCTGAAGGCACCAAATTTTAATTTAATAACAATTTTTTTTTTTAAATTCAGCCCCAAATTTTATTTATGCCATTCTAATTGATATTTTGAAAGTTTTACATCTCGAAATATTAATTTTGTGCCTTCAGAAGCGACATCATTGAATGTTTGTGTGCATGTGCTAGCTTACTTACAAAGCACCCGTTGCCTCCCATTCCTATTCATAGTATTCATACTATGTACATTGTATCCTCAGTCCCGTATAGACGTTGGTTTCTGCTACACCGACGAAACAATACGTTTTGTATGCAACAACGACCATTGAATGCATTCGCACGTTCGTTAATATTATTACACTCGCGAGCTAAGAAAAAGCTCCAGTGGTAAAAGCACCAAATTACTCCTAAACGGAAAAGACTAGCTTAATTACGCCGTCTGCAATATTGAAGTTCATTTAAAAGTGAATCAGAATATTAACAACTTAAAACGTAAATACCTTGTAAATACTCAATTTTTGTCGTTATTGAGAGTGGGTGTGATGCTATGTAGAGTGTATTATTGTATGGAAGACAAGCTAAACCAACCAAAACCAATTTATTTCGACGCTTCAGAGAGTTTGTCGTTAAATCGAGTGACGTTACATGGAGTTTACACTGTACTATTTATAAATTTTTTATTTCATCTACGAACGACAAAGATAAATTACGTTTGAAACGTAACGATTAGGTACTTCCGGTTAATTTAATTGAAATCTGGTTTAAACATTGTTTTGTAGCTTTGACTGAGTAAAGCTTTGACCGTATTGTACTATTCCATTGTGCTACGAGTATTCACAATACCTAGTGCTCGCAATGTAGTCTAGATTTCGAGACCATCAGTGTTTCACTGGGCGTACTAGGTAGCAGGCAGGTAGGACTATTACTGTGGTAACGATACTGACAAAGGTGTTTACATAATACACACACACATGCACTCACGCCTTGTACTAATGTACTCCCTTGCGGGGTAGGCAGATGTGCATTGCTGCACCCACTTTTCGCCAGAGTGTTATGTAAGTCCCAATGTAATAGGGGGCGGGCCTATTGCCATTTTACGGGCACATCCAAGACCCGAGAACAAATATCTGTGTTTAAACAAATATCTGCCCCAGTCGGGAATCGAACCCGGGACCATCGGCTCAGTAGTCAGGGTCACTAACCACTACGCCATTCGGTCGTCAGTAGTAAAGGCAAAAGGCTCCAGTGGTAAAAGTACCAAATTACTCCTAAACGGAAAAGACTAGCTTAATTACGCCGTCTGCAATATTGAAGTACATTTAACAGTAACTGTAACAGTAACTATTAATTGGCTTTTTGTTGTTTTTTAATTGTGTCTAATTGTACTGATTTAGCTGTAAGTTTTACTAATAAGGTAAAATAAAATAACAGCGCATCAGAATATTACCAACTTAAAACGTAAATATTTATAAAAATGTTTCATTTCACCTACGAACGACAAACAGAAATTATGTTTGAAACATAACGATTAGGTATACTTCCGGTTAATTTAATTGAAATCTGGTTTAAACATTGTTTTGTAGCTTTGACTGTGTAAAGCTTTGACCGTATTGTACTATTCCATTGTGCTACGAGTATTCACAATACCTAGTGCTCGCAATGTAGTCTAGATTTCGAGACCATCAGTGTTTCACTGGGTGTATCTACTAGGTAGTAGGCAGGTAGGCCTATTACTTTGGTTACGATACTGACAAAGGTGTTTACATACACAATTAAAATATAATGTGTCGGCTACAAGAGTTGAGTCTTCCGCTAGATGTAGGTTAGGTAGGTACTGTTCGGTTAGGTATGTACATTTTTATATTTTATTAGGAAAAGAAAGGCTATATCTTAATGAAATTATCTTAGTTACCAATGTCGTATTTCATGGATATTTTTTTTTTTTTTTATGTAGCCTGGTTAGTGTCCCACTGCTGGGCAAAGGCCTCCTTATAAATTGACCACCGGTCCCGATCCTGTGCCTCCTTCGGCCATTGAGGTAAAAACTTGTCGAGGTCGTCCCGCCATCTCCGTCTGGGTCTTCCACGACGCCGACGTCCATCATTGGGCACCCACTCGGTGACAATTCTTGCCCACCGGTCCGGGTGCATGCGACAGACGTGGCCTGCCCAGGCCCACTTCAGCTTCGCAGTCTGTGCGCCCACATCAGTTATACGAGTCGAGGAGCGTAGCGTGGTGTTCCGGATTCGGTCTATCCTTCGTACACCAAGTATAGTACGCTCCATCGCTCTTTGGCAAACCTTGAGTTTGGACTTCTGATGTTCGGTCAGAGACCAAGTCTGTGCACCGTAGGTTAGGACAGGCAGTATACACATGTCGATGAGTTGGCGTTTGAGTGTTAGAGGGAGAGTGCCCTTCATAAGATCTTTCATGGACCAGAAGCTCTTCCAGGCGTTGGTAATGCGTCTTTCGACTTCCTTGTCCTGCCTGTTTTCGAAGGTTGCTATCTGGCCCAAGTAGATATACTCATCGACATATCCTATTTCCTGCCCGTCTACCTCGATCCTACTTTTGGCGCTATTGGTCATGACTTGTGTCTTAGACCTATTCATCTTCAGCCCCACCTCAAGGCTCGCCGTGCTAAGGTCTTGTAGCATTTGTGTCAATTCTGATGCGGACGGAGCGAACAAGACTATATCGTCGGCGAAGCGTAGATTTGTTAGCATTCTGCCACCAACGTCTATACCCTTCCGCTCCCACGAGGCCGCTAGCTTTCTGAAGATTTCTTCCAGTGTGGCAGTAAACAGTTTCGGAGACAGCGGGTCGCCCTGCTTCACACCCTTCTGTATATTGAATATTGGACCTGGACTCTGTAGTTTGATATCTGCAGTGCTATCATGGATATAATATAAGTTTATATTAAGTAACCTACATATCAAAAAGTGTAAGTTACCCATTAAGTATATTTCACAATTTTCACAAGTTTCGCCGATTTATTTTTCGCAAGTTATTTGTTGCTTTAGTTTATTTACACCAATAAGACTTATTTTGTTAGCAGTAACGAAGCGAAACACCAACCGAATTGCTCACGCACGGCAAAGCAATTAGCGAGTGCCTGGAGATTACGACATAGCAATGATTAAACGCGTCAACATTTTGCTCAGTACATAACTACAGGCGCTAAGAAATTACCGTATAATATTTTTAAAAATTAAGTTTTTTTAAAATCTTATTTATTTATAGAGGACATTGTACATAAAATGACGATGTAGCCCTCGTAGGACCAAAATATATTAATTAAGTTATGATTAAGATGCCTAGCAATGTTAAGCCTTACTATCAAAACATAGGTATAGGTATACCTATCGCTAGGTATACCTACTCACGAGTAATGAAATAGTTCCAGTGACAATAGTACCAAATTGAAGTATGTATATTTATTAAAAGCGTATCCGAATACCTATTAGGTAGGTACCAACAAGAAACGTAAATATTTTGATCAAACTCTAAATTAAATTTCTTTAATAATGTTTCAAAAAACTTGTGCCATTTGGTGTCGACATTTTGTAAATGGAACTTTTTCATTGCTCACGAGAGTTCGTAATAATATGCATTACCTCATACTTCCACCCTTAGAGCCGTGTTTAATACGTGACCCGATGTAATACGCCTCTCTCCGTGATACTGAATAATAATAACACGCGTGCTTTTACCATATTTAGAGCACGCTGTGTAATATATAATGTAATATAGTATATAATGTACGTGCAAACAGCGGAACTTTGTTAGCGGGATGCATGATATGAAAAATGTATGTATAACTCTTGCAACGGAGATAAGTAAAAAATATTTTATAAAATGCTGGGTCTCTCTTCCATATTCAATACATTAAAATGCTCTTTATTTGCTCCAAAAAGATAATACAAATAATAACTTAAAAACTAAAAAAAAAATACTTTTTATCCCTTAAAGCAATCTCTACCAGACAACCTTAGTAAGAGCGTTGAAACGGGCACCAGCCTGTGCTGTAGAAAATTTTTCGGGTTTGCTTTGATGCGGCAGACAATAAGTAAGCCAATCTCACAACACCCCCTTTTGCCAGCGTAGGTTTAAACATGTATGAACAATTTGAACTTCACTCAGATAAGATGAAACTAGTTTAGCCACTACATGTTGCGGTCGCCACGGCAAATTGAGTAAATGCCGAATTAGCTAGTGGATTAGTCTTGCATTTCTACTTTACCCGTAACATATACGAGTAGGAAGCGTTTCACCATCACATTACCTATCGGGTTTTGAACCACGATTGAAAAAGATACACGTGTTATAAGTTCGACATGGGTATTTTACCGATATTTTCACAGTGAACTCATTATTTCACGAAAGATAAAACAAGAATAGGTACTCTTTATAACCTTGGGACCTTAAACATACTTAATATTTTACATAGGTACCTATATTTGAAACACTATATTTGAAATATTTCCTATTAGTAAAATGTTATGCATCCTATCATTGGTATTAGGAATTTAGTTTTTTACAGTTTTAAAGTGCTTCCAGATGCTAATAAGAGTTACTTAATATCGAATTCGTTGCACGGTGCACAGTGAAAGAAATGGAATATACTTCCTTGTCTGGTTCAATATTAGCTGACGTGACTCACTCACGTGACAGGATAAATCGAAAGCACATAGGCATTGCAAATATACGAGAAGGCAAGATTTCCTTCAGTTCAAAGATACGAAGCGCGTATATCACTTTAAACTTTGAACCGTGGGAGAATATATTTATCTAATGCGAAATTGAGAACCGCTGGCTTTATGTTTGATTTGTACCCACGAGCATTGAAAAAAAATACGGACTCTCACTCACAAAATACTTGAAATAACCCCAATTTATATAAATGTTACAGTCAAATACAATTACAAGTCTAGTCCACGATCCACAACACATTTTGTCGTCATAAATCCTAACTAATATTATAAATGCGAAAGTAACTGTGTCTGTCTGTCTGTCTGTCTGTCTGTTACTCTTTCACGCCAAAACTACTGAACGGATTTGAATGAAATTTGGTATACATACGGTCTAGACCCTGGGAAAGAACATAGGCTACTTTTTATCCCGGAATTCCCACGGGAAAACTTTTTAAGGCGAAGCAAAGCGCGCGGGCACAGCTATATATTATAAAAATACATAATGTATATTAATAATATAATCTATAATCAGCAACATGAAACCTCAAAAAGATATGGTATTTTTATTAAAAAAAGCAGTAAGTAGAACCACAAAAAAATTGATAGCTGCCAACATTATACTCACTGAAAACATTTTAATCCCCGCACTATGTAGCTTTTTGCTGTATCTTAAAAGGCGTCGTGCATTACTTAAAAACAAACAGGAGGCTTTAACTTTAAGTAAGATAAACTTGTTTCTAAGTAAAGTTGGAGTGCAAGTGCATTGCTGTAGAAAGTCGGTTTAATCTGCCGGCTAATTCCACGTTTACCCAATTTGCAGCTTTAACCGCAACATGGGCATTGTTTCATCTTCAACCGGATGTTAGTGGTTTCTATTCTAATGCTGGTTGCTTCTATATGGCAAAGGTCCCTGGTTCGAATCCTATCTTGTAAGTTACAATGTACACTCAGGAGAATGAAAAAATCCAGTGAAAAATTGTTCAATATTTCTCTTAAACGGAAAAGACTAGCTTAATGACGCCGTCTCCAATATTCAAGTAGATTTACATTATCAGCGCATCAGAGTATTACCAACTAAAAACGTAAATTTATGTTTTAACTAAATTTTAACTTAAATGTTTATCTATCAAAGCCTATCGCACTACCGATTACTTTTTCCACATGACCAAAGGTTAACTGGTAAAGAATGCTACTAGCATTAAGTTCGCCTTTTTACCAATTTACTTTGTGCAATAAATACCTAATTAAATAATAATAATACTTACCCAAATGTTTTATAGAATTGGGGTCATTTACTGTCTATATTTTGTAAGTGAAACTTTTTCATTGCTAGTGAATGTAAGTACTTTTAGGTCTTGACTCCACCGTTACATTTCAATTTTCAAAAACATACCCCGAAATACGGCCCAGATTCATAAGCATTTTATACCGATCCTTCTTCCACACATGAAAAACCCGTAAAAAAGCATAAAAGAATATGAAAAGGGTGCTTTATTAACCCCGCAGTGCAGTAAAGTTAATAAATCAAAAACTTTAACAGCCATCTGAAACCCAAATAATTTAAAATGCAATTTTCACCCGTAAGTCGTTGGAGCTAGATTAGTAATTGTGCATTTCACAGCTTATATTACGGGTTTAACTTTGTACTTACTTACTTTAATATTTTAATGACCGAGGGATTTAATAGATCTTAATCCATCATCATCATCATCATCACGACCCATTACGTCCCCACTGCTGGGGCACGGGTCTCCTTCCAATGAAGGAAGGGTTTAGGCCTAGTCCACCACGCTGGCCAGCTTGTGCTGAGAGAGTTGTCGGGTAAGTGGGCAACCCGACTGTCAGATGTTTTCAAGCCGCCCGAAGGCCTCTGACTAGGCTTAACGACTGCTGCCGAAGCAGCAACCGGGACCCACGGCTTAACGTGCCGTCCGAAGCACGGAAGCGTCCAGAAAAGCACCACTTGAAATTGGTCACCCATCCAATGGCTGACCGTGTCAGTTGTTGCTTAACCTCAGCGATCAGTTACGATCACTGAGGCCCGCTCGACTACGGACGCTTCTTAATCCAAAGTAAAACAAAGTAAATCAGAAGGGAAATACCTACTTTTAACTCATAAGTATCACTTATACTATCAAGAAGGGCAAAGTTGGTGTCGTAAAACGCGTATTGTAAGTTTTACGACATTTTATTTTTCAATTTAGTCACTACTTTTTTTTTTGTTGCACCTTTCTACTAGTTTTTCTGTACCTCCTGTAGGTTGGCTGGTAGAAAATGCTTTAAGCATTAGTCCACCTTTTGTACACTTATATTTCATATTTGTGCAAAAAAGTATCAAATAAATAAATAAATAAAGGTAAGCGTCCACCTTTCGGCATTGTACGCAACGGACGCATCGCATTCAGTATTCTTTGTGTAGAAATTCACACAAGTGCGTCCACATCATCTGCATTGCCGAAGCCTGTACTATAGCTATAGCGTATAGTAGAAGCCAGAGCGTAGTCCAGTAAATTCAGCTAAACTTCAGTTTGAGTTATAATCTCGGCAACAGCCGGGCTCTGACCGATTCGTTCATAACTCTAGATGTCGTCAGACACAGTTCAACTAAAACTTGGTTTATGTAGAAGTGGTACTCCGAACGACCGACGACCTTAGACGGGTAGCGGTAGGTAGGTGGCTGGATGAGGACGGCCGAGGACCGAGTGTTGTGGCACTCCTTGGGAGAGGCCTATGCCAGCTGTGGATAACTATTGGCTGATAATGATGACGATCCGAAAAGACATTGAATTTCAGAGTGACGTGTCGTTATTATAGTCGTATTCTGTATACGTAAGTTCTGTATTATTGTGTATATATTTAAGTATGATTGCTGTCATTGTCAAATAAAGTTTTATCTTTCTTTCTTTCTTTCTATTCAGTCCATAGAGCCGTGATAAGCGCAGCACCCTTATTAAGAGTGACTCTCCTTATTGGCTAATTCTACATAGTATCTTACACCCATAAAATTCTCGTATTTGAAACGCTAAGAAGATGTAAGTGAAACATTATTACGATCACGACAATCAATAACATTACTGACTGGATGTCACTGTAGTAAAGACGTTGAAATAGGCATAGTGCCACAAACTTATGTATAGTGCCACAAACTTATCTGTTCCGGTGAGAACGAATTAAATTGGTCCATATCTCGTTACTCAATAATAAATTATATATTGATATAGATTAGATGGATTTATTTAAACCGCAAGGGTAAATTGCCATTACGGGAGAACTTAACATCCTCGAGAATGAAGAATTATTAGAAATTTACATGAACTCTTACCGGAACAAATAAGTTTGTAGCACTGTATCTGTTATGTGTTCCGGTGAGAGCTAAATTGTCTATTAGCTAAGCTGTCACGTAATTGTCTAATATTTCTTCATTCTATAAAATTTTAAGATTGCCCTATAGTAGTAATTCGCCCTTACGGTATTATCAAACCGATGTAATCCTTAACAATATACATAATTTATTAGTAAGTAGGTAATGAGATATTAATCAATTTAGTTCGCTCTCACCGGAACAGATAAGTTTGTCGCACTATACATTGTGCAATATACAATATACTCTCTAAATCGACGAACGAATGAACGAGAATTATCCCTCAATAGTGGTTAGGCTTATTTTCAATTGCCATACGTAAGTATGACACATTCACTCGTAAAATGACAACACTCCTCTTTTTGACCGAGTGTCAATCAATCTTTGAATCCCGTCACTACGTCCTACCTCTCCGGACCACTATTCATAGTCATGACGTGACCTAAGCGCCTATTATGCGCAGACGAAGTTTGAATACGCGTCCAAGCATCCATTTTGACCACAATCTAATGAAAATCTTGCCCGGAGTTTGGTTTGCTCTAGGTGCAACGCTTCGTCTATGGTCCGTTCTGTTTTGAATAAGGAACAATAATAGCAGAGAGTCTATTCTCCACCTAAAAGACAGTCACAACCAAATTGAAAAACTGCCATATTCCATATTGACCACAAACCGTTAAAAAACGTTTATATAAAATTATGAAAACGCTTTTATAAATACAACTAGCTGTTGCCCGCGAGCTTCGCTTCGCCTTAAAATTATTTTGCCGTGGACGACTCCCGAACTACCTACCCAATAACATGCCATGGTGGTATTAAATTAGATGAAAGTTGACAAATAAGTACAAAGATACTTGACTAAAAATTATTTTCATGACTTCATTGCGCAAAGACTTGTATAGCAATGGCAGAATAGTAATTTATAAATGTTTAATTTCAAGCATCTAACTTATGCAGTTTTGGTTTTTTTCATACTACTTATTTTTTTTCACTTTAACTCCCATTTTTCAAAACAAAACCATAACTTTACTAAGGTGTGCAGACATGTTAGATTGATAACATCTAGGTATCTTGCAATATCCTATTGTAACTAAGCTTTACGGCTGTTTTAACAGCATGCAGATTTCATCACGCACGTGGGATAGCACGCCATTTTCCCGCATCTCGTGTGCATATTCCACGCGTTACAATGAATACTTGTATGAACGCGTGCGGGGAAATCCCGCGTGCGTGATCAAATCCGCATGCTGTTAAAAACAGCCTAAGTTAATGCCGAATTTCAACCGCTAACTCCGGTTTTTGTGGGAAAATACGGTACCTAAGCTACGTCCCTTCCAAATTTCAAGTGCCTACGCTACGTTTAGCCTGTGCGTGTCAGTCATGGGAATTCCGTATAGAAAATCTCTGTACATTTTTCCTAAAACACCTACGTAATAAGTTTCATGGTTTTATCTTCAAAAACGACGCACAAGAACCAAATGACAATGAATGAAACCTCGTATTGAAAAGTACAGTCGTTTATTGTGTTGTTTTCGAGGACCTTAGAAACTTACTGCAAATACATACAAACTATAAGTACATTAGCTAAAATCAAACCATACCGCGATCTATATCCGATCCGACAACGCCATCTAGGAGCGGACATAGCTACTATATAAATTAAACTTCTAAAACTCAACACCCATAAAACCTTCAACCCCTATATTACACCCCCACACTGGGTTTTTTTTAAAATGCTAATTATTATTTTTTTGTGATTATGTAGTGCCTAAATACAAAATATAATGTTATTATCTTCAAAAATGACGAACTTCATACAAAATATGAAACCCTATTTCATCCACTCACACATCGAAGTTTCAAAAACGCTAGAACAAAATGTTTAATTATTGCTCATCAAGTGCTTAAATAAAAAGTTTATTTAAAAAAAGATCTACCCCGGCCGGGAATCGAACCCGGGACCTTCGGCATAGCAGTCAGGGTCACTAACCACTACGCTAGATTTTTATCTTTTAAAATCAAGTATTCGCATACAACTTTTAACCCCCCCTTTTAACCCCTTACAACCTCCGTTTCGCAATAAAAAGTAGCCTATGTTCTTTCTCAGGGTCTAGACCATATGTATACCAAATTTCATTCAAATCCGTTCAGTAGTTTTGGCGTGAAAGAGTAACAGACAGACAGACAGTTCCGGATATAACCAACAGATGGCACTAAAAGCGCAATACAGAGAGCTTGTATGGAACCGAGGCCATTTAATATGAAGATTCTACATCGCGGTATTAAAGTTTTTCAGTTGTCTGAAATAAATACAAAACCTAATATGTTAAGTCTATTCTATAGTAGGAGAGTCAGACAGTGACTTTCGCATTTATAATATTAGTTAGGATACGCCTTGTTAATATTTTATGAATATTTTTTTCAAGTTTCTATGCTGAGAACTGGACAATATGGAGGTAGATTTGACTCTGATTACTATGCTGTATACTTTATACATACCTACCTATTTTCTGACGGAAAATAATAATATTTTTTACTACCTACCTTGTCGAACTTATACAAAGTGCTTATATAGTTTACTTATCAAAATCATACTAAGTAGGTAGTAGCTTGGTAGTAGATAATTTAGGTTGTAGGTGTTCTGAAAACAAAAATGGGATTGAAATTTTTCCCTCAAATTTTAAAATATCGTCCGGAAATGTATTTCGTACAAGTATCGGCGCCACTGGAGGCCATTGATCGCTCAAATAATATTAGCTCTCTCGCACTAAATCCCTGCTTCTCTAGTTAAGGTCGGTTTACACAAACGTACAACCATAGACTAGTATTGGTATATTAGTACCTAAACTAGCTGTTCCCGCGAGCTTCGCTTCGCCTTAAAAAGTTTTCCCGTGGGAATTCCGCGTTAAACTGAAAGACTTTCATACAATCTTTCATCCCCTATTTTACCCCTTTAGGGTTTCTGAAAATCCTTTCTTAGTGCTCACATACAATACCTAAGGAACCTACGTGCCAAGTTTCATGATTGTAGCCGTTTGGGATACCGTGCGTTGATGCCCAATCAATCACTTTCTATATCTTTATCTTTTACAATAATAAAAAATATAGACGGGTATGCAAATAATTAGGTACTTGTCAATAAGTTGAGTCTTTTTAGTTCGCTACAATCTAATCCGTTAGATAAATCGAAAGAAAGCCACTGGCATCTTCCTGATGAAGTTAAAGACCTAATGGTAATACCTATTCTCAGACGTAAGCCTAGATCTCTAAAACAAAGTAGATGAGGAATAAAGTTTATCTCTATTTGCAGTATGTAAGTCCACCCTAACGTATGTCCTCTTTGATAAATCTTTAACCGGCTTAACCTAGTCGCTGTATTTCTTAGTGAATCTATAAAAGTTACATACTCGGACGTATATATTGAACATCTTGCATGTATATTATAACTAGAGATTTGACATAGATATTTAATACAGTGCAGCAATCTTATCTGATTCCGTGAGAGCTCACGTAAATGTCTATTATTTCTTCATTATTTTAGAGTCTAAGTTTACCCATAGAAGTAATTAGAATAAACCCATCTCATATAAAACACTACATACATACCTAATTCATTAGTAGGAAATGAGAAATGCACCAATATAATCCGCTTTTTCCGGAACAGATAACTTTGTTATTTCAGTATTGGCCTATAAATTAATTTGATGGCGACCGAATGGCGTAGTGGTTAGTGACCCTGACTACTGAGCCGATGGTACGCTTCCCGGCTGGGGCAGATATTTGTTTAAACACAGATATTTGTTCTCGGGTCTTGGATGTGCCCGTAAAATGGCAATAGGCCCGCCCCCTATTACATTGGGATTGAGACTAACATAACACTCTGGCGAAAAGTGGGTGCAGCAATGCACCTCTGCCTACCCCGCAAGGGAGTACATTAGTACAAGGCGCGAGTGCGTGTTTTTTTTTTTTTTTTTTTTTTTTTAAATTTGAGTTTGGTGATTAGGTAGTTGTGTAATTATTTGTGCCTGCATGTGTGTTATAAAGACATATACAGGGCTTATACAGGGCCACCCAGTATACTCCTAATCGACCAATCCTTCTTCACGGTGACAAACCCTAGATCGAGATTTTGACACCGACACGCTCTAGTCTGTAGTTTTTCAATTGAGATTTTTTCGCGGTAAACACTAAAGAATTTCATTTTTCTAACCATCGATCTGCCCGCCCCAACCCAACTAAACCAATATACGCCTTATCTACCATGCACATTCTTTTCCTGAATTCTTCTTTGCCCTATATTATGCGGTATTGTTGATTTGCATACCTAGCCGACCGCATTTTTATTCAAACTACTTTCATCAATATGTTATGAATAATGTTGAGTGTGAATCAAGACTTAAATTTACAGGGAAAATAACTTTCTAGGTTTAAAAGGAGTATTGGGCTAATAATTCAAGACCTGAATTCAACTATCTGTGTTTAATCAATGGTCGCCCGGGCCAGGAAACGATCATGGGTTCTAGAAGAGTCATTAAAATTAAAAGAGCAAAAAGAGCCCTCTTTTTGCGTCGGGGGTTAAAAATCTAGTTTGTCTCGTTAATCGACGTCGACACCCTAAGTGTCAATTTCTCCATAGTCGGTTAGAGCATAACCAGGTAATGGTGGTTGACTTTAGACACATCTGTCAATAGTTTTATATGGAGATGATTAGATAACCGACTATGAAGAAATTGGCACTAAAGCACACCACTCGTCATTCTAATCTAAATACCTTTTTTCCATGGCAATATAGAATATTAAAAATCTGCTGATACTTAAAAGTACACAAGTTTTAGTATCCTTGACATTATTGCAGCGTTTAAAGCAGCATACAAGTACGTAGAAAATAAAGCATTTCTGTTCCCAATTAAAAAAAAAAAAAAAAAAAAACACGCACTCACGCCTTGTACTATTGTACTCCCTTGCGGGGTAGGCAGAGGTGCATTGTTGCACCCACTTTTCGCCAGAGTGTATGTTAGTCCCAATGTAATAGGGGGCGGGCCTATTGCCATTTTACGGGCACATCCAAGACCCGAGAACAAATATCTGTGTTTAAACAAATATCTGCCCCAGCCGGGAATCGAACCCGGGACCATCGGCTCAGTAGTCAGGGTCACTAACCACTACGCCATTCGGTCGTCGTTGTTCCCAATTGCTACACAGTATTTTCATCAACAAAGGAAGAATTTTCAATTTCCAATATTCTGAATGTTTCTGAGGAATCCTCATTTCATTATGTCACCGAATTGTAGCCGTCTGATTTTGAATTTTGTGAATTCACGCTTAGATTGAGGATGCTACAGTGGTAGGTAGGATTGTTGAGTAAAAATTAAGTGATGCTGATTTGAAAATCATTTTCAGATGTTGTCTTCCTTGTTAGTGTTTTAAATAAATTTAGAGATAGGAAACTTTTAGAAGATTATACAGCATGTTCGGCACATAGACTGACAGTAACTTTTGGGTTTTGGACATACCTACATAGGTGTCACAAATTTGTCCTTCAAGGTACGTTTTGTTCTCAACTAGGTGGCGCACTGGTGTATAATTAATAGAAATACACTCCCGAGCACTAGAAAAAGTTGCATTGGAAATAACACCAAATTACTTCTAAACTGAAAAGACTGAGTTTATAACGCCGCGCCGTCTGCAATGCTGAAGTTTATTTAAAAGCGCATCATCATTACCAATTCTAAATTATACTAAA
This sequence comes from Plutella xylostella, assembly GCF_932276165.1. Taxonomy (NCBI): domain Eukaryota; kingdom Metazoa; phylum Arthropoda; class Insecta; order Lepidoptera; family Plutellidae; genus Plutella; species Plutella xylostella. The sequence continues at coordinate 7,269,125 of NC_064008.1, forward strand.
ATATGTATGGACATTGTTTAAAAAAGCCACTTGGTGTCGAGTTGTCGACATTTTGTAATTGAAACTTATTTATTTCTCGTGAGTGTATTAAGGATTTATAGGTTTTAAATTTTAATCTTTACACAAACAACGGAAACAAAACCACACAAATAAAGTTCAACTTTCCCACACCGAATTAAAAAAGTCGTGCTAGTTTTCTGTGAGCCTTCAAAATTATGTGGTCCCATTTATAGTTCATTTGTTTTTGGTTCTACGCCAAAAGTACTTAGATTTGCGATATACGAACCAGATGGCATGTCACATAAATAAACAAACTAAAAAACTACCCGCATTTGGTGTAGTGCCAAACCGTTGTAAGTCCAACTTAATGACAACCATTCTACCAATGAATAAAATTACAAATCTTCTTTCCGAACTAATGCAAAATAAGAGCTTGGTGGTTGAAGTGGGGTGTTCTTTATCGGCAGGTTTGTTTCGCACTGCCACTCCATCTTGTCCGTATATTGTCAATCTAATCAGAAGACTGTAGGCAACTTATGCGTTCATTGGCTTCTTGTATATCGGATGTTCAGCATTTTGTTCGGGTTTGTATTTGGCTTATCGAGAATTTTATAGAGTCTGGCCAACCATGTAAATGTGGCTTTGGACGTTGTTGCATGGTACTGTACTTGTTTCTATAGATTGACCACCTTATTCATAAAAAAGTTACTTTACGCTTTAGTTATTGAACTGTTTTGTCACTCTCTGTCAAAGAACAAATTGTTCTCTGTCAGAGAGTGACAAAACAGTTCATTAGCTAAGGCGTCCAGTAACTTTTTTATGAATAAGGGGGTGAGCCTGTTGGTTTAAAATTTTGACAAATTAATAATGCGGTCATCACATTTTATTGTCAAATCACCAACATTAATAAAATGGTAAAATATTATAATAGTAATAATATTTATTTATTTATTTCACCAATAACAAAATCGTAAGGCAAATCGCGTTATAGTGACGTTTATCTACGTCGTTAATAAACCCATGTAGCGGCAGCAGGGGTTCTTCCGGTCCAAAGGATCCCAGAATATGATCATCATTATCATCATCAGCCAATAATCATCCACTGCTGGACATAGTGCTCTCTCAAGGAGCGTCACACTACTCGGTCCTCGGCCTTCCTCATCCAACCACTACCGGCTACCCGCCTAAGGTCGTCAGTCCAGCGGGCAGGAGGGCGTCCCATGCTATGATGAATATGATGTCTGCATATAATTTAATTTGATCAATAGCACAAAATCTCACATACTAAAATTATCATGTACGCAAAAATGTATGCGTTTTGACCTAATTTTGTAAGTTTGTACGAAACTGACACCAAAGACTTTGGCTGTTTTCGATCCCAGAATTCCCACGGGAATCTTTTAAAGGTAAAATGGAGCTGGCGGTACCTAATACTTACTTACTTACTTACTCCGCTGGCTCAGCGACCCGAAGTGGATCTTGGCCTCAGACACAAGAAGTCGCCACTGGTCTCTATCCTGCGCAGTCGCTCTCCAGTCGCCTGCCTGTAGTTGGCGCAGGTCCTTGCCGACTTCATCGCTCCAGCGATATTTGGGACGGCCGACTGGTCAACGACCGCTTGGTACTCCAAGGTAGGCCCTCTTGGCAGCGCGATCCTCCCCCATCCTTTGCAGATGACCAAGCCAACGGAGTCGCTGGGATTTAATTTGACTAATGATGTTTGGCTCGGAAATCAGGTCTTCGATTTCCTGGTTCTTCCGTACTCTCCAGCTACCATCTTCCCTCCTAGTTGGTCCGAGCATTTTCCTCATCACCTTTCTTTCCGCAACCAGAAGTTTATTCTCTTCCTTGAGAGTGAGTGTCCAAGCCTCAGAGCCATACATTAAGATCGGCCGGATTACGATTTTATAAATTCGGATCTTGGTTTTCCTGCTGAGAAGCTTTGACACTAGCACTTTATGAAGAGCAGCGCTGCATCGGAGGGCGTTTTGTACTCGGATGTCGATCTCCTGCTCCCTTGTGTTTGTGTCAGTGATCGTACAACCTAAGTATTTGAATTTGGCCACTCCCATATAGGCTGTCTCTCCCACTTGCAGGTTTTTTCGTACCTCATGGTTGCCTCGGTGTCGTGTCATGTGGAGGTATTCGGTCTTTTCCGTGCTGATTCTGAGCCCGACCCTGTGAGCTTCCTCTTCCAGTACCTTGACAGCTTCTTGGACCTCGCGTTCACTCTCCCCGAACAGAGCTAAGTCGTCGGCGTACCCGATCACGTTGTGCTGTCCATTCAGTTGTACTCCGCCATCATGTGTCAACACTTTTTGGATGACATACTCCAACACCAGATTGAACAGCGCGGGTGACAGGGCGTCTCCTTGCTTGAGCCCGGTTACCACGGAAAAGGCGTCAGTCAGGTCACCGTCCACCTTTACGCGCATCCCTCTTATGCCCGTAGCCACTTTTATCATGGACACTAGTTTTCTCGGCATTTTAAATACTAGCAGTATTTTGAACAGTATTTCCCTGTCTTGGCATTTTAAATACTAGCAGTATTTTGAACAGTATTTCCCTGTCTCGGCATTTTAAATACTAGCAGTATTTTGAACAGTATTTCCCTGTCTGGCGGTACCTAATGAGCTAGGAAATAATAAAAACAACAGGTACTAATTACCTATTTGCTTTCAAACTCCGAAAACATTTTAGGGGCTTTATCCGCGGAAAACAGCGTGGAAATAATGAATTCGAGAAGTTGGAAAAAGTTTAGGGAAATTAATTTTTGTCGAACAAATTCGTACGCAGCGTAAATTAAGCAACCAACGGTCTAAATGGTACGCATTTAGGATTAACATTTAAAGAAGTAAGTAAATATTATGTTTTTATTTTATTTTAGTTAGGTATATATATACCCTACGTCTCAGTTGTATTGTACTGAAACTACTGACCCCTTAGCATGAATTTTCATCGTGAACGTGAAATAAAATTCATCGAGTAATTTTGTATGAAAATATGAACAGCGCCTCTGGCGGTCGGTAGCAGAACTAAAATTTTCCTTCAAAAGTCATCGAGTAATTTTACTTCACGTTCAAGAGGAAAATTCATGCTAAGGGGTCTGAACCTGTATTAGATTTCATACAATCAGCTTTACTTTCTATACGATGACTACATAAATGTGTGATAATCATGAGGCATCTAGGATTTGTCATGCACCATAGTGAGGAGATTATATCCAGTTGCTGTTGCTCGCGAGATTTGCTTTGCCTCAAATCATTTCCCGTGGTACCTAATTTCTGAATATAAAGTAACGTAACGTTACAGACCTACAAACCGAATTTAATGAAAATTTCCCTAGCTTTTTTCAAACATGCATTACAAACGTTCGGGGCGGTCGCTGTGTTTTTTTTTTTACCTTGATCCGGCCCTTATTATTTCCTTGGTGTTCTGGATGTGATTTGTGATTGTTTTGAAATTACTTTATAAGTTCACGGTTCTTTTTTCACACATTTATAAATGTCTTTGAAAGGAAATGTTTTACAAAATGAATGTTTTCAACTCAGTCTACTGGACTTATTTCTGTTCAGTGCAGTGATCACAGGATTCGATACTATTTTCGAATCTACACAAACATATGGAAAAACAAATGTTACTTTTGGAACTGACAAATTTGCCTTACATTTTGACAGTGACAGTTGACGACACTGTTATGTTTCCATATGTTTGTGTAGTTTCGAATATAGAATCGAATCCTGTGATAGGCCCTCAGTTGACTCAATTTACTCTCTTATGTTTATTATTCTATTATCTTAAAGTCATAAATCTTCGTTCTTTAATCAGAGTAAAAGGGCATGCGGCACCCGGCCAATCAATCACAGATTCGCTGCCATTCAGCCGGAAGGAGATTTGCAAAATAATCAGTCATTTGTTTTATTTACACTTCATAAACAACTAGCTGTTACCGCGAGCTTCGCTTCGCCTTATAAAGTTTTCCCGTGGGAATTCCGAGATAAAAAGTAGCCTATGTTCTTTCTGAGGGTCTATACCATGTGTGTACCAAATTTCATTCAAATCCGTTCAGTAGTTTTGGCGTGAAAGAGTAACAGACAGGCAGACAGACAGACAGAACCAGTTACTTTCGCATTTATAATATTAGTTAGGATTAGGATTACACTCGCGAGCAATAAAAAAGTTTCACTTACAATAAAATTTTATACATTCATAATAAGAATTGGAACACAATATTAAGTTGTGGGAAGTATGGGCTGTTAAATGAACTTCAATATAGCAGGCGGCCTCATTAAACGTAATCTAGCATTTTCCATTCAGTGAGTGTGATAGTATGTACTACACAGCCTGTCAATAGGAATTCAGACCACATCGTTTCCACTTCATAAAGTGTAATTTCTCTCTCTCCGTTACTGTCTTAGGGTCAGTGCCTCACTTATGAGTATATAAGGGTCGCTTTCGGTACTTTCTTTACTGAGCCTCTAAAACGGGTTTTGCAATTTACGTTAACGAAAAAAGTTTGCGTTTTCTTCTGTCATTATCTGTCAAAAGGTTTATGATAGTTTTCGCTAGAGGCGTATGCGTGAAAACGTTAACTTTTATAGTCTTTGACAAAATACCTAACCACTATTTACTAGTGAAATATTTTAAATACGATCAGTTAATAATTTCATCTTAAAAACATACATTGTAATTACCCCAAACCGTTACTTACTGTTTCGGGGGGAAGATACATATTTAATCTGGTCTGTTTTATGTTTAATTGAATAATGATATAGAGGCAAAAACTCACAGTGATTCGTTTATATTATTGCACCCAAATACCTCCGAACAGTTTTTTTTTTAAAGTAAGCCACTACTTGGTATCGGACGCAAAGGACGCATCGCAGTATTTTTTGTGTAGAAATTCACACAAGTGTGTCCAATTCATCGACATTGCCGACGCCGTTTCGATCTGTTTGGTGCAATACGTACGATAGCGACAGGTGGACGCTTACCTTTAAATGAATACAGCTCGTGACATAGTATACTAATTTAGTATCGTTATTATGTTGCTAGCTTCATAGGAAATAAAATGTTCCATTATAAAGGGCCTTTTCCACACACTAAGGCAGTTATCTAACGAATGTTTACCAGAATCTTAATTAAATCATCAACACACTTATTTCCTCATTCACCTGATACTAAAGGAATGAAAGTAAAATTTTAAAAGAAAACCTGAATGCAGTTCAAAATTACTTAATTCCAATGCAGAACTGGTTTACATACAGTGGAAATTTTAAAGACGCAGTTCCAAACTTAACTCTTAAAGCTATAGGTGATAAGAACGTTAAAAACTGTTATTATTAAGTAATAATAATAATAATAATAAATTTATTTGCCAAAAAGAACACAGTTACAATTAATGTACAAACAGTAGGTATATAGGTACAATGGCAGAGAGTCTACAGTAGAAATATATGGGGTAGTAACCCCTAAACTAGGCAGAGCCTGTAACTTAGGGGATACTTAAATATCCTTAATTGCTACCGGTATGCAACACACATTACTACATGAATTTACGTAGGACATTAATTGGATTAAGTAAGCATGTCCCGTACTGTACTTTTGGACTAATTTACGGCGGAAAAAAACAAAAGAGAGTGCATTATGGTTACCTCTCGATTCTCTCATTCGTGACATAATATTGGCAGTGTCGAAAGTGGGGCAAAATCGACCAATATGATACGTCTTCTCGCCTTTTAAATAATGTTAACCGAATTACACTACGACCAGTTAGTTTGACCCGTTAAAGTATCAACCGCTGACGGAAATGTATGGTAGAGTCATAGATGTAATGATTTATCTTTGGTGGTCCAGTTAAATTGGTTTCGCTATAAAACGAGAAGCTTTTTTTTGTAATCGCACGCTGAACTCACTGTGCGAATTACGCAAAAAATTATGTGTGAAATAAAAAAATGAATGTTGTCGGAATGATTATTCTGTTGCATCGCAAATCGTTTACTTATAATCTTTATGATTCGGTCAAATTTATCAATGAAAATGAAATGAAAAAATATGTATTCACTTAAATTAAAGATTATGAAGTTACAAAAAAAATATAGGTTGCAGTGTTTGGTAACAATGGACAACATTTCATTTTCTTTACCCTATATTTTTATTAGCTATTCGGAAAGGTTATAAAAAATTAGAGGACTCGTATTTTTTATTTTGTATATACATTAATTTTTGCATGTTATTTTTAACTTTAAAGTTAATTATTTTAAAACCGGAAGTGACATCACATATTAGGCTCAATTTTTATTTTTGTCTATTGCCTTAGTCTCGAAAAAAAACATAAATGACACTGACAAGTGACATTTAAACTTTGTTTACATGCCAACCAACAAATGGGTCATTTTCAAATGACATTGATATTTCTGATGATACAAAGTAGCATTTTTTCAGCTGTGTAGGCGGTGGCATGCTCTGGGACATATTAAATAGAGGTCATCTCTTAATAAGTACTAACCATTTTAAATGATAAATTAAAAAAATAGTCAGAAAGTGTCCGAACAGAATTTATGAAAATGACCCAAATAAACAACAACGACTCGATAAAACGTCAACGTCAATCAAAAATGAAAGTGACAGTTACTTTGTTTTTAAATCTATAGGCTTTGATCATCAAAATGCATCGCACCTGATGCATGACGTCATCAGCACTTTTTTACTATTTTATGATTTTCTCGAAAATGATACATCCAAAAAATACAAAAACATTTTTTTTATGGCCTTTAGAGCTAAATCTCGAAATGGTTTTCGATTTATAGCAGCTTTAGTTTTTTGAAATGTTGTCCATTTAAAGGTGGTGATATAGCAAGGGCACACTAGGCTAGCCCTGTGTCGTGTCGTGGACAATCAAATTAAATTTGATTGATTCTAATATTACCTTGTGTTTTCGTCGTTATATGAGTGACGGGATATGGAAGGCCGATGACCGAGTATTGTGGCGCTCCTAGGGAGAGGCCTATGTCGAACAGTGGTTGTTTATAGTCATGATGAAGAAGATGAACAACTTACAAATTTATAATTACTAGTATCTATATGAGGTGGGCTAGAGACGGATGAGGAGCTGTTGGCTGACCACTTGCTAGGTGGTCCGATGACATCTGCAGGATTGCGGGGAAGCAGTGGACCAGAGCGGCACAGGACCGGATATATAGCCGTACAAAAAAGGAGGTAAACACCCAACTGTGAGGTCAACGCTCTGTGATGATGAAGATGATGACTTACTAGCATTATCTCAGTGACAATCCGAATTTTCGAATATACTTACCTATTTACCAAATATGAGGTAACCTGTCAATAAAAAAAATATTTTTTTACAAAAAAAATATTAGTATAAAGGCTCAAAAGGGAAAACCCCTAAGTACTTCCACCGATGTGTGAGAACCTTCGTTTACGACGCCGCCAGATGGCGGCACAGACAACCTCGACTTAGCAATGTGCGCGACACTTGTCTTTATTAATACTGCTCTTTGCGTCTTCATTTGTCGAAGTGCTGTTTTGTCTCTGTCGTAGGCTTAATGCAGGTTTTGATAGTTTATGTCAACTGTAGATATTGCATAGAAGTAGCCTGCTTGAGTGACGTAGCGTCTGTTATTTACATACATACATATACTCTCAATTGTAATCCTCGAAGGGGTAGACGTTTTTTGCTCCAGCTGTAGGGATTCACGTTATAAGTCTCAAACCGTATCGGCCTTTTTTTAATGTGTTATTATATATTTAGAGGTATATTGGTCATTTTCACACCTCGTTCCATACACTGCAGGCAATCAGCAGCAGTCACTGACAAATAAGAAAAAGAAGAGCTAAACTCAAGACGTAGACTTAGGTTTGTCAACAATATGTTATGTTACCACTTACTTAATTACCCTTTTCTCGATTACAAGGTGACGAATCTGCCGACGACTACCTATACTGCATTCATTCTTAATTGGCATAAAAGGTAAACAATCTTTGTGTGTAAGCTAGGAACCATGAAAATTTTGGTAGAAATATTTTTTTACTTAATCTACAGTTAAATATCTCACTATGAAACAAGTAACTAAGTGGGACTTTAATGAATATAAAGCGACAACTTTCGTTAACAAGCCTGTCTCACCGCTGGAGCGTTGCAAGTCTTCAGACATATGCCATCATAAATTTTACACTTCTCATTTGATGCTATGAAAGCTTAAGAAAGGCGATTTAACTGCTGATGGGCTCAATTCAGCGATAATTTAACATAATAAATTAATGTTATTCTGATAACATCCTTTATTTTAAATTTATTTCCATAAAAATGGAGGACTACCATGATAAAGGACTATAATTATATAGATAAGGAGCATATATTTATGTACACAGGAGTAATAAATGAAACCTAACAATGCAACAATGGAACGACAATTAATTTGGACTCAACTAAACGGATAAGTTTCTGTCTAATCGTTACTAAGTCGTTAATCAGGATCAGTAAATGCTTGTAGTGGAATAACAGAACTACTATGTAGCAGCGTTGCAATTGCAACTATTTTGCTAATTAAGATATCTAGTTCTCCTTCGTAACTCTTTAAAATGCTCTTACAATACAGAAGTTTTAGCTACATACCTAATCGTCATTATATCAATCAACTTTCATAAATTTCTTCCAAAGATCGGCAAGATAGGTACTATATTATGAACGTTGTCCTCGTGGGTTCTTAAAGTGTAGTGAAGGCTAACAATACTTGCTTTTAACTACTTTCCATGGCATCCGAAGCATCAGATTTCAAGCACAATTAATTTCCTTTCTCGTTGTCCTACAATTTGAACAATGTTATTTATGAGTTCCGAGATAGAACTCTGCTCAAAAAGTTATTTGACCTACATTAACTCAATTCTCTAAGTAATTTGTCTTTTGAGTGTAACGATCCGTTTGATTTGATTCAATTTGCATGGACAATAAAACTTCAGAGGAATAAATCGTAACAATTGTATATTAATCAACAATAACAAAAACAACAGTCGTAATAATAAATAAATCAACTACAACGTGAAGACAGTTGAAAATGACTTAACGGGCTTAGTATTTACAACACACACAATTTCACACACATTTAGGTATAATTATTTTCTAGGCACTCCTCCCACTGAAATCACCATTTGTGATGGCTCTTGTGGTAATGGTGGATGGTCTTGTAAACCGGAATCTTGACGGGGTATGGCTGTGGGACATGGACAGTCACAGTTTTCTCTACCTTAATCGGTACATGTTTTTCTACCGGGTAAGGAACATGCTTGACCACTGGGTACGGCACAACCTTTTCAAAGGGAATACTGACTTCAGTCTCAACTGGCACAGCCACTGGCTTGTTCACTGGAACCTTGACAGGGTACGGTTGGGGTACACCGATGAGAATAGGTTTCGGCACATGGATGTGAAGAGGCTTATGGATGGGGACGGTAACGTGTTTGTAGTGGGGTATGCCGACTGGGTGTTCTACGTCAGTGTGTTCACCAACTGCGAAAGAGTCTTGGTGTCCTTGGCCGTGTCCTCCATCTTCGACTACTACGTTTTGGTCACCACCGTGCCCTCCAAACTCATGGCCGCCATCTTGTAGTGGGAAAGATTGATGTCCCTGACCATCATTGCTGCCGCCACTGTGTCCAAAATCATGAGCAGCTTGCAGATAAGAGTCACTGCCAATGTCACCTCCGAAGGCTGTTGCGTCATCATGTCCGCTTAAGTCGTATCCTCTCGCCTGTCCTGCCTCTCCACCGTGGCTTTGTAAGACAAAGCTTTGTCCTCCATGTCCTTGACCGCCGTGGTTTGACAGGTCAAGTCCGTGACCGCCACTCTGACCTTGAGAAGCGCCGTGGCCAGACAGATCGAACGATTGAACTCCATGGCTGGATCCACCGTGACCAGACAAGTCAAAACCTTGACCGTGGCTCGAGCCTCCGTGTCCAGAAAGGTCAAACGCCTGTCCACCATGACCCAAGCTGTGTCCGCTGAAAGATTGCGCTTCATGTCCTTGGCTACCTCCATGCCCAGATAGGTCATAACCTTGACTTCCATGGCTTAGACCACCATGACCGGAAAGATCAAAAGCCTGGACGCCATGGCCTTGCTGCTCACCATGGTCAAAAGCTTGTAAATTTCCAGCAGATCCGGAGAATCCATGGCCGAAATCGTGTGTGTTTCCTTGTCCTGTTATGGCAGAAGTATACGTCTGGTGCCCTTGCGTTAAGTCGTGGCCTTGTGCTGGTGGTGTGTAGTCGTATCCAGAGGATGCTTCTTGACCGCCGTGGCCAGCGTCATAGCTGCTGGAGTAGCCGGCCTTGCTCGTGGCAACTGCCAGAGCTAGTATACATATCTGGAACAAATGAAAATCAAGTTAGTAAAACAATCATTCTAGTAGCCTTATTTGAAAAGGAAAAAATGATAACGATAAAAAATGCAAAATAAGACGGGACCTGTACCAATAATAGTTGGTATGATTAACGTCGATTACATCTTCAATAACATCGAAATATCTATTTCCACTAGTGAGAAACAAAAGAATGTAATGGTCTCACAATAAGTTAAAACCAAGTTTAATAAGCCGTTTAATAGGAGTTACATTAAGTATCTACTTATATGACGTATTCACAAGATACTTAGTACCGCTAAACATCTGCAGAACGTGTGTCTAAGTTTACACAGTTAATCCGATTACGTCTGAAACAACTTAGTATCCAATTGAATGAACTGCTTCTCTAAGATACACTAAACTCCCTAATTGGATTGGCCACAATCAATTAGATACATCGACCAACGTAACCTGAAATAATAAAAAAAAAAACTATCCAATCAGCTGCGTCCATTCCATTTTATCCAGAATTCACCTTTCTCTCGGACACATTCACTTTCTAGACTTTGACACTAACTAGAATGTATAGCCACCTTAATTGGATTTTGGATTTAGCAGTTGGTGCATCATTTCCTATTTTTTTTCTTTTTTACCACATTGACCATGGTTACCGTATTATTTGATTTAAATTATAATAAAAAAGAATTGTCTTAGTTTTAAAATTATACTCTCTTACTTTTAACTATGTTGGTTTATGTATTTCTAAGATGTTATAATATAATGTACCTATTTCACCTTATTTATCTTTTTTTATATTATTACATATTTTTTTACTTCTGGTAAGACCGATAACTTCGTACGTAAGGGCGTCTAAAGCGAATATACAGAGTGAATAAATATACAGTTTTAAGTAATTAAAAAGTTGAAATGGAACACGAATACTTAAATCAAGTGAGTTTCTTTTGATTTAGACCTCTTCATCATACTGTATCCTGAATGTTTCCCAACAAAGTTTTTAATGGCACAAGAGGGTTATTCTTGCTTAATAAAAACGAACGAACGGGAGCTGTCATGCAATCTACCTGTACATTTAATACAGCGAGATGGAGTCGCGCATTTGAACTCCGAAACATAATTTTTCGTAAGGTAGAGTAACCTCACTTTGAAACAATAAACAAAGCAGCCTTATATCATGAAGTTTTCATTTGTAACATTTAAGAAGCATTTTACACTTTTTCAGAAAGTATTGTGTATAGGTACTTATTAATAAAGTTATTATGATGTCTCTGTAAAAAGTCTGCGCTAATTTTGAATTTATGAACCAGCTTACTTATAAAATAAATATGAATTGATTGAGTTTTTAAGATGAGTTTGCGAATACATGACCTCGAAATGGTCAATAATTAAGTAGAAATTAGTTAGTTCATGATTACTGTATTGACTGATTGATATAATGTGAAATAGGTATGAACCTGCCCCCCCCCCCCTCCATCTTGAACTTATTTTTCCAACGATTTATGAATACAAATTGTATTGAATTTGACACTGTTACTTCGTCTTGAGTTCGCGATCGGGCCCCTAGTATTTTGACATAATATTATTCCAGACCCTCTAGTACGGGTTTTGCTATTTCGTTTTCTCCTGTCATCTGCATACATTATCTGTCAAAAGTTTGATGATAGTTTCCATTAGAGGCGCCACTTAGTATGCGAGAAAACGTAAACTTTTATAGTTTACGCCAAACTATCAAACCTGTACTAGACCTGGCCCTGTAACACGGGGCGCTATTAAGACGTGACAAAAGTTCTTCGTCACGCTCGCTCTTCAGGCTGCGCAATGTGAGTGAGCGCGATGCAAAACTCTTGTCACGTCTTAAATGCGCCCCGTACTAGCCCTTCTGCAGCTACATAGTTTTATAGAGGTTTTTCACTTCCTACTACATTACACTACCTTTTCTTTAATCAGAACTGAATTGGTTTGTAATTTAAATTGATCATACAGGTGACCACAGAAGTACATCTGTGGTCTGTGGTTCCCTTGCTAATCACTGATTAATAATCTAGTTTGCGGTAACCATTGGAGAGGAAACTGGGTGTGTAATCGTTATCTAAGGATAACTTATTTTCTAAGACCGTTATTCTTTATAACTTTAGTGCCGTGACTGCCAATTAACAAACAAATTGTTACGTTAATTCGACTCTATGGTGAGCTTCGTTAGTTTTGTGCTGTTTTATTATAGTAAGCAATTTTTACGAATTTCCTAAAGTAGAGCAAAAAAGGTTCAGGGTGACCTGCTAAATCAAGTGACCTTTTGGCTTTTGGCCATCTGTACTTCCATTCCATATGATGTGTGAAAAAAAGATTACTTTAAAAAAATCTACTTATTATGATTCCCTACTTTGCCCAGATTTTACTATGCATTGAAGTATGCATTAAGTATATAACCGTGGATAGCATTTACATAACAGCTAAGGCCATCCATAAGGCGTGGCTTTTCCATCGTTTATCTAACATTAGGTTAAGAGGTTATAATGTTTCCACACGGTGCTTAGAAGCAAGTATTGATTCCTGGTTCATAATGTTGTTTAATACTTCTTCAACTGGTTAGGTTTTAGTACAGTCGACTTCATAAATGTATGTATTTTTTATAATGTAATCGGATAACTTAAATCGGATTGTTACTTAATTTATATGTATATAGACTAGATACAGTACAGTAGAATAAAAGAATGTATACATATACTTTTTTGCCCTAACATAATAGAAAGTAAGAAACTCCCAATTTAAATTTAGAAACTCTCATTGACTAAACTTATTAGTCTGATTTATATGAATTGTATGAAAAATTGCCTGAAATAAATGAATTTACTATATTATTAATTAGCAGTATTTTTTTCTAAAAGTAACAAAACTGTGTAAAGTAAGTACAAGACTGCACACATATTTATGCATCCGACTGTACTTCCTACGTGTTACGGTTAGTTGTGTAAAATGTAAATGAGACAATAATGTCCGCTCGGTAGTTTTATCTTGTCTTTTTCGTTATTATTGCGAAGCTGGCATCACGATTTACATTTACAAATGCTAAAAATAAAATGAAGTGCATTAAGGTAACAATTGGCTGCTGGCGACATGAAATTACAGCAGTCACTACAGTATGTTTACTTTAGGTTTGATAGATTGTCTGTAAAAGTTTACGTTTTCTCGGATACAAAGTAACGCTCCTAGCGAAAATTATCATGAACATTTTGACAGGAAATGTGCGCAAATGACAGAAGAAAACCTAAACTTTTTCGTTTTCGTAAATTGCGAAACCGGTGCTAGATGCTCTGATTACCGACTATGTATTCCTATAGGATTCAATTGGCGGCAAGAGGCATAACACTTTACGATACGGACATTTTGTCGATGGAAATTAGAAACCAGTACTAGCCGTCGTCTGCAATTCATGTCTTCCACCGCCTACTGACACCTTTAGTCGGTCGAAACGTGAAGTTAAACCAAAAAAACAACTAAAGATCGCCGCCGGTTATTAGACCAGAAAATGCAGTGTCATTGAACTAGTAGCAGACAAGACGGTTAGGTCATTACATTAGGTGTAGAGTGAAGACTACACTGACATAATAATATATAATGTTGGCTGGAAGAAATTACTTCTTGGCAATAAGCCCGCATTTGTGTACTTCTTACTTTTTCTGTCTTCATGTTTTTGTCTGTGTATGTTTTGTGTATACAATAAAGTGTCTATAAATAAATGTCATTTCCGATGTACTTTTGTTTAATTATGTAGTTAAAAATGTTTAGGTTAAGGTAACTTATGTAAGTTTGTCATATTTTTTTTATTATGACCAGATTTTTTATGGTTAGGTATACTTAACTTTGATATTTAAAAGAATCACTCAGATTACTTAAATTATGTCATAAAATATTACTATGAATCTTAATCTATGATAATAGACAATTGACCACCCTACTAAAAATAAATCACGCCCATTCACATACATTGTCACAAGACGACCGTATAGTTGACCCGCATACCTAGCATGGGGCTCAAGACAACACGAAATGGTGCGGCCTCAATAGCGAGCGCGACGGAAAACTTTTGTCACGTCCTAACGTGTGAGTCTTGCGCCCCATGCTAGGCATGCAAGTTAAGTTTGCATCCGCAGTGCGTCGATGACATAATCTCAAGGTGCACATTTATCTCAGGCGGGTTATCTTAATCTTAACTTCTTAACTAATATTATAAATGCGAAAGTAACTGTGTCTGTCTGTCTGCCTGTCTGTCTGTTACTCTTTCACGCCAAAACTACTGAACGGATTTGAATGAAATTTGGTATACATAATGGTCTAGACCCTGGGAAAGAACATAGGCTACTTTTTATCCCACGGGAAAACTTTTTAAGGCGAAGCGGAGCGCGCGGGAACAGCTAGTAAGTTATAACTTATAACAGCCGCTTCTATTGTATAATTGTGTATGGACGGGTATCGAAAGGGAAGTAAAAGGGATAGTAGTTAGTACATTCACTTCTACGCCTCTGCACGCGGCCACAGAAGGTGTAGGGTACAGTGGAGATGATTCATGTACTTTTGTTGACGTTATGGACACATTTTTGAGTTTTACGATATAGAGATATACCTATAGAGTATCAGCTATCGATTTTGTATGTCAACTTATTGTATGAGTCATATCCAATGAAATGTAATGAATGAACACAGATTTCGGAATAGTATTTGTGCATAATTCGGAAAATTGTGAACTGTAACAGGAATCATCCTTGTTGAAACGAATAAGTATAGTAGGTATAAGTAAGTATTTTTTTCTTAAAAGTACCATGTGAATTCACTTGTAATTATAAAGTTATTTAAATTATTAATTAACAACAAGTATGTTTTAATCGTAACATAACTAAAGTTTTAATTTTTACGATAAAAATGCGATACTGAAACTGCATAACTGGTTAGAGAATGGGTACTTACGAAATAAAGTAATCATGAGAATTTCAAAATTGCTACACTGATCATGATTTAACTGTATACCGACCTTATGTAAGGAGGATCAAGTTTATTGGTCATTTAATATCTGGTGGCGGGTTGTCCAGTTTGTCCACTTATGTAATTTGATGACTTTATTCCAAATACGGTTTATGGTAAAAAGGATTGCTTTGGTTGTTTCCGATTGATAGATGACTGAAAGATTTAGTGGTTAGTGACCATGACTACTATACCGAAGGTCCCGGGTTCAATTCCAGGCCAGGGAAGACATTTTGTTTAAAGACACATCTACACTCGGATCTTGGTTGTTAATATGTACATGGCATATATATCGTACATCTACCCGCGATTCCCAATTTCAGAGTTAGTGCCTTAATGAATGCACCTTACTCAGTTTTTCTGTTACATTGACCTACAGAGGGAATAACACTGATAAAGTTCCATCCTGTATAAAGATGAAAGAAAGAATATTGTGCTACTTAGCTCCTATTAGCTACATAACTTGCAGGTCAATAGCTTTTTACGAGCTTTATTTATTGGATTATATACTTGTTGTTAAGTATCAATAAATAAAGTTTATTGAGCCATTATAGTGTATGTCAACAGAGGTATTATTACACTGTAGTCTAGCCGAAGTGGTAGTAAGTGGATAGTTAAATATGGTTGACATTGCGGCTGTGTCAGATGGTATTTAATTTTTGGATTTAATCAAATTTTAATGTGCACTATAATTTCAAATTTAGTTATTTTTAATGATCCAAATATGTCTGAGTTATGATTGATGAGCTAGTGGCAAAAAAATATATCATTCCGTATTTTTTTTTACTTTTCCCATATTAATAAGTTACGTAGTAAACTAAACTAAGGAATAAAAAATCATTGGTACCTATGGATAATGAGACGGCTGTATGGCGTAGTGGTTAGTGGCCCTGACTGCTATGCCGAAGGTCCCGGGTTCGATTGCCGGCTGGGACAGATATTTGTTTAATGACAGATATTTGTACTCGGGTCTTGGGTGTTGATATTTATATTTAGTATGTATTTGTGTAGATATATCAGCTGTCCGACACCCATAACACAGGTTCTGCCTAGCTTGGGGTCGGATGGCCGTCCCCACATATTTATTTATTATTTATTATTATAATATCTACACGAAACTATATTATACCCTCCTAGGATGGTTCTTTATGTAGTATAAAATCTACATTTTTGCTTCACCCGGCGTTATGAAAGTGTTATAAATAAATAGGGCCTACTCCAGCCCATAAACACGACTATTTATTTCAATTTCCTTATGTGCCTATGTTACATTTATGGGCGAGACCCGTTCATAAATAAAATAATCTTGCAGAACGACTGAAGCTATAACTTGATACCTTTTTTTGTATGTTTGGTTTGTAGCTGTCCTAATTTTATCGTAAATTCAAATATAATTAAATAATGCAAAATATTTTTATAAATAATAAACAAATAATTATGGTTAATTGAATAGGACATATTCAATGTTTTAGAGTACAATTTATTATCAACATCATATGTGGACAATGTACTAATCCACTACTGGACATAGGCCTCTCTCAAAGAGCGCCTCACAACTCTAACCTCGGCCTTCCTCATCCAAGCACTGCCGGCTACCTGTCTAAGGTCCACAAGGTCAGAGGGTGTCCCACGATACGCTTGCAGACCAGACAGAAGTAACCTGTTCACTCGAGACTTTAAAATTAACATTGTTATCAATTAAAATTAAATTTAACTCTGAAAGCTTTCACGTAAAAGCTCCATCTTATACTTTCACTGGTTCACGAAAAACATTCACTTCATCTTCTTTCACTTATTATTGCAAATCACATTCACTGACTTATAAATTCACTTTTTTACATTAAAAAATTCTACTGGAGCTTTTGAAACTATTCAACCGTTTAAAATATTCATGATTATGTTCAAAAGTATATAAAGTCACCGAAAATTTTTGATAAACTTTTTTTAAGCTGTCCAAAAAAAATTAAAAAATGTTTCAGAATTATTCCTCGTATACAATTTTTGTACTTAAAATTTAATAAAACTATGAAATGACTTACAAAAGTCTTCATGTCGTCGCGTTTGGTTGGCGGGTGTGTCCCGCAAGGTACCGATTCACAATGGTACTTTCAACCATCACCCCTAATATTTATACCGACAGGAAGTGACTGTATCAGACGAGAAAGGCCCTACCCAACATTCAGTATGGAGCATTTTTTCAGACTATTTTGACCGATCGAGTGTAATAACTGTGAGAATGAATTTCGGATTTTTTAGGTAATTGGGTTAGTTAATTTTTTTGTGCGTTGGTTATTATTTTTGTGGTAATTAAGCCTTACAAGTGCAAGTGCCCGGATGTTTTTTTTACATCTACAAATATGGTCCATTTATAATGGCTTTTAACTTATGAAAAAGTTTGTCATATAAATTAAAACTCTATCTACAATTTACCATCCACCATAATTAAGTACTTAGATACTCGTAATGTTATTATCATAAGTCAAGAATCTTAACCTATTGGACATAGGCCTTTCTCAAAGGGTGGTACTAAACTGTATATATAATACAAAGCTGTTCTAGCGAGCTTCGCTTCGCCTTAAAAAAAACCCATGGGAATTCCGGGATAAAAAATAGCCTATGTTCTTTCTCAGGGTTCAGATCATATGTATACCAAATTTCATTTAAATCCGTTCACTAGTTTTGGCGTGGAAGAGTAACAGACAGACAGACAGACAAACACAGTTACTTTCGCATTTATAATATTAGTTAGGATTTGGTGGTCCACTGGGCTGGAGGGAGTCCCACGTTTCAACGTGACGTTGTTGCATGCTCATTGTTCATAATCACCTATTTGACTCCCATTGCTTATATCTTAACACAGAAGTTGCTTATTTATTTCTAATAGCAATTCCTGCGAGCTTCGCTTCGCCTTAAAAAGTTTTCCCGCGGGAATTCTGGGATAAAAAGTAGCCTATGTTCTTTCTCAGGGTCTAGACCATAATCTGTATACCAAATTTCATTCTAATCCGTTCAGTAGTTATGGCGTGAAAGAGTAACAGACAGACCGACAGACAGACACAGTTACTTTCGCATTTATAATAAGTATTAGTTAGAATAGTTAGGATACTATATAGTATATAATATTTTCATTACTTTAAGTACGAGGTATTAAATTATTACTTAGAGTAAGATTTTCAATTTTACTTTTATCTTGCGTATCGGTACAATTTTTTGTCTCTGAATACTTTATTAGTGAAGATCCGATGAGACGATAACTATATTCTAAATCTAGATTACCATTACTTTTGACCATTTTTAGAGTAAGTATAATGACTTTATTGTTCGTTGGTGAAATGCTCACTACAAATTATTCACTTATCTTTGAGATCGTGCTTTGACTGCAACTATTACGTGTTACGAGATTGCAGCAGATCCCGGGTTCGATTCCAAAAAGTGAGAAAAGAAAAAAAATACAACATTGCCACAGAAACAAACGCTGCCACCATAATAAACTAACCAACGTTAAAATCCCCCGAGATTCAACACTAAAATGAGCATAAATATTTTGAATGGCTGAACCGATTTTTATGAAACACACGGCGTAACATTACTCATGACCGTAAAAAAACAAAACGAAAATCGGTTCTGCCGTTTGGGAGCTACGCTAAAGATACCTACATACTCATACACGTTAAACTTATACTACAAAAAACTTTAAACACTTAATGACAGATTTGGTAGGCGTTTGACAGCGCTAAACACCTGTTAAACACTGTCTAAGTATTTGTGGTAAGGCACATAACATCACATTTTTCCGTCGAGGGTTAAAATTCACCCTGTATTTTTGCCGCAAAATTCTATGCGACACATTTGACATTCAAATACCCCCGAGGAGGTAACGTATTCGAATCTGTGACAGTTTGGCAGTTTTCTAAAACACTATTGTTCGGGGCAAAGTCCAGCTATTGTACGCAAAATGTGGCAAAATGGAACAGCTAAAATCCTAATAAAAAACAAGACATACAGGCCAATGGGCAATGTCCGAAAAAATTCGACAACGCTCATAATTTTTCTGATGATAGGAATGACCCTCCGTATCATCCTAAAAAAATCTCAGATTTTTTCTATGCGTTAGTAATTTAAAAAAATAAAAACATTTCAATTTTCACAAAACGGGGATTCTACGGACTTTAGGACTTTTTCCATCGTCTCAATGAGCAATAAAAAAAAACATGACAGGCGTCACATTAGCGTTAGCTTTTAACATACTCTTTGGTCACACGTCTATCCATAGACCCATAGACCTACTACGTCTATTGGTGCCAAGGACTTTATACAAAGTCCTTGATTGGTGCTCACGTCAATATGACAGTTTACCTGTCATATTTTTTTTTTTATTGCTTATAGAGACGATGGAAAAAGTCCTGACCTCCGTAGAATCCCCGTTTAGTGAAACTTTAAATATTTTTATTTTTGAGATTTTTTTAGGATGATATGGAGGGTTATTCCTATCATCAGAAAAATTATGAGCGTTGTCGATTTTTTTCAGACATTGCCCATTCATTGCTCTACCTCTACCTCTGAGAGTCTATTCTCTTCCTCAAAAGGCAGTCAAAAACAAATCGCAAACTGTCATTTTCCATTTAGACTACAAACATATACGCGACGTTTTCTGGGGGGCCGTTAAAATAACGTTTAAATACTTATAGAATTTTAATGCATTCAGTAGTTGATGTTCTTTTTATTAATCTTTGTTCCATTTTTGATGTGGAAAACTGGACAATATATTATGAATTTATTTGCCTAAAAAATTGCGCTTTAAAAAAAACATTTCTGATACCTTCAAGGGAATGAATCCAGTTGTACGGTTGCATAATGGTCGCACAACTGTGTTTGTGACATGAGAATCTAAGCTCTGGTATGTTCGGCTAGTGGTATTATAATAACTTTGGTTTACTTATTACTTATGTTTCTTTTTATGATCGTATAATCTAAAAGTAATGAATATGTCTGTGACTAGTTCAAACAATTATTTTGTAAGCCCACTTGGTTAAATTTAATACCTACCAGGCAGACTTTTATCACTGCTCAGAACGACGAAATGCCCTCCTTAGGTTGAGGCCCCATTGTTGCGTTACAATGCCCGCGCAGGAGCGCTTCGAAACTTAGTTTTTCGTCATATAGAGTGGCCCCCCCGTACAGTTATGTATTTAAGTACAATGAAGTCAGTACTTACAGTCAACTGTAAAGTGTACATTTATTACGTTCACCAGTTTCATACAATCAACACTTACATAAGTTTGGTTAAATATATAATAAGTACATAATTCCAGCTGCAAACGCGAAACGTAAATGAATAATCCTAACTAATATTATAAATGCGAAAGTAACTGTGTCTGTCTGTCTGTCTGTCTGTCTGTTACTCTTTCACGCCAAAACTACAGAATGGATTTGAATGAAATTTGGTATACATATGGTCTAGCTAGACCCTGAGAAAGAACATAGGCTACTTTTTACCCCGGAATTCTTACAGGAAATGTTTTTAAGGCGAAGCGAAGCTCGCAAGCAACAGCTAGTTATAAATAAATAATTAATAGGCACAGGTAAACTTCGCGGTTCATTTGATACGTTAAAACATATTAATTTATTATTAATTTTACGCTACTGCATCTAACATAATCCATATTAAACGTCCGACAACGATATCTTCGCACTAGAATTCGCACTTTAATTGAATTTTACTACTTATAATGCATGCTGTATTCGCCTGTTATTGAAAATGCATTGATCAAACTATTGTATTTTTATTAAGCATTAATTTAATGTAATCTTTGTTGGCGAATCATATATAAATAAATAGAAGCAAAATAGCCGTATTAAAAAGTTAAGTATAGAATCAACTGTTCTTTTCAGATGCATCGTATTTATTAGTATTCTTCGTATAGAAATTTACACAAGAGCGTCCACTTAATTCGCATTGCCGACGCCGTTTCTCCATACATTTATGAAAATCCGTTTGCTCCGAGACGTCCGATAATAGGTAGACATTTACCTTTACTCATTGCAAAGCTAACATCGTCAGAGTCTACGTTGAAACATTTTAATTTTACGTTTACAGCTTCTGACATAATTCATGTTAGATTACGTTATTCTAAACCGTGGATTTCATAATTAATCTTTTATTTATTGCTATAAATTATGAATATATTATGTATTAACTAATATACTACATTTGTAGCAAGTTGAAACTATACGATCATTGCACTACATTTTGTTACGTGATATTATTGATTTTATAGACAAATTATTGTTGTAAATACTGAATGACTGTAATTAACTTCGTTATAATTAGTGTTTTATATAATACTAGCTGTTCCCGCGCGCTTCGCTTCGCCTTAAAAAGTTTTCCCGTGGGAATTCCGGGATAAAAAGTAGCCTATGTTCTTTCCCAGGGTCTTGACCGTATGTATACCAAATTTCATTAAAATCCGTTCAGTAGTTTTGGCGTGAAAGAGTAACAGACAGACAGACAGACAGACAGACACAGTTACTTTCGCATTTATAATATTAGTTAGGATTAGGATTAGGATTAGTATATTTATAGTCTACTGCCGAAGCAGCAAGCCACGGCTTAACGTGCCGACCGTCCGAAGCACGGAAGCACCCAGAAAACAACCACTTGAAATTGGTCACTGCCATGTGTTGCCTAACTTAATGATCAGTTACGATCACTGAAGCACACGCTTTGGTGTTTAAGTATAATAATAATATAATATATGTAATAATAATATGTGGGGACATCTCACACACAGCCATCCGACCCCAAGCTACCCAGAGCCTGTGTTATGGGTTGATATATCTACACAAATGCATAGATAGATACATATTAAATATAAATATCAATAATTCAATACCCAATTACCCAAGAATTAATATTTGTCTTTAAACAAATATCTGCCCCAGACGCGAACCCGGGACCTTCGGCTTAGTAGTCAGGGTCACTATCCACTACACCAGTCGAGTCGGCCGTCAATATTTTTTTTTAATACTCATCTAAATCTCACCATTATCATTCGTTCACATCACATACCAATACCACAAAAATTAAAGGGATCCTGAGTTTGGAATTCTCAGAAATTGACAATTTGTCCGAGTAAAGAGAACGGAAGGTAATTAGTACTCCCTCTGCCTACCTTAGTACTGGAGTATTATATTAACAATATGCGAACTAGATGGAGTGTCAACGCAAGATAAATGTCTCGACAAAAATAACACACGAGTGCTACTTCTGAGCTCTTGTTTTGAATTAGTTTGGTTAGAAAACTTTTGACTTTATTCATTGGTTTTCATTAAGTTGATAATAAAACGGTTTCACAGTTAACAAAATTCGAATGGTTTTTTGCTTTGTTTCGGTATTTGACACGCCATCTTGTTCGTATATTATTAATCTAAGTTGATACTGGAAAGTAAATTTTAATGCCTGAGCTTATGCGAAAGTATAATATTAAGTAGCATTGAGTGGTTTAATTTTAAGAGCTTCATTAAGAAGTGAAGTAAATATGTGTTTATCGGCAAAGAGTAGGTACGAGTAAAAATTGTAAATACGAAAGGAAGGGTGTATCAAAGTCTCATGGAATGTGAAGTGAATGTGACTATTTTAGCCACTACGAAAAATATGACGGGTGTTTTAAGTTTGTAATTGATGTGTCTGTCTGTATTTGGGGTGATTCCTCCCCTCTTCAGCTTACTATACTTACAATACAGACGACTGAATGGCGTAGTGGTTAGTGACCCTAACTGCTGAGCCGAAGGTCCCGGGTTCGATTACCTGCTGGGGCAGATATTTGTTTAAAGACAGATATTTGTACTCGGGTCTTGGGTGTTGATATTTATAATTAATATATATCTATCTATGTATTTGTGTAGATATATCAGCTGTCCGATGCCCATAATAGAGGCTCTGCCTAGCTTGGGGTCGGATGGCCCGTGTGTGAGATGTCCCCACATATTTATTTATTTATATTTAAATTTCATACTTCGTATACAGAAGGTGTTGCAAAAGTGGTATACTTATTATTTAATCTAAAGTACCTACCTATGTATATTAATTATATCATAATTATAGGTACTACCTACCTATCTCGAGACTGCGTTGTACTAATGCATAATGTAGGTACCGCAGACTACACCTTAAAAATACTGAATTAGCGCCATCTATGTTAGACACCATGAACTTACGGTACAGCTTGCAGTGTACTTTCTAGCGGAATTATCACAACCAGATTTGAACTCTGAAATACTGCAGAGGTAAATAAATAAGTTCCTCTTCATCTCCATAGATGGCGTTTTATTAGGATAATTAGGATATTAGGATTATTAGGATTAGGATAATAATTACAGATTTCTCATGATGCTTTCTACTTATATGTACATAAAGTTATTTTACCTAGTAGGTAAATAGGTTAAAACTAAACACAGCCAATAAAAAGTCACCGCTCTGTAACAACATGGATAGTGGTTGAACTTTAGCAATTACAAGTTTAGTTCAGAGTTTGTTACCGTTGCGTTGCTGTTGTTGTTGCATATTGTATTTTTTATTTACTTATAGTTTTATTTCACAAACACACTTACAGCGTGTAATAATCCACTGCAGTACGTCTACAGGTTTGATAGTGTATCGAAAACTATAAAACTCCCATATAAAGTAGCACCTGTAGCGGATGAAATTTTTGACAAATAATGTAACAGGAGAAAACGTAAACTTGTTCCTATTGCCTATTGGACAGGACGGCATTTCAACTCGGCTTCAGCAGGGCGATCACGAAAAATATAGAATATCGTTATCGCACTCGCATTCGATTCTATACGTTAGCTCAGTTTTTCGTGATCGCCCTGCTGACCGCTGCACCTTCCAGTCGTCGTTGTAAAACTATTAATAAAATATGTAGTTTAATACTCTTAAGTAAGTATATTATTTATTTTACTAAAGGTATTTACAATATTATTTATATAACAGTTTAAATTTACTTACATAGGTACTGAAGTAGTTCAGATTAAGGCAAGGAACATTATAATAAAAGTACTTTAGTTTGCCATCGCAGCTAGTAATACAAAATACACTTCATGTGTGTACAGTCTACTAAATTGACCGATTCTGAACGGTTTGATTCGTTCGTTCGGACAATCGAACCGTTCAGAATCTGTCATTTTCGTATCTGAGATTAAAAAACAGACCTTACAAACATACCCCCAAATCCATAGAGCTTTCTGACACTTTAAAATGGGTTTAAAATTGACGTTGTGATAAAGGAATTTCAACTTTTTGATTGATATAAAGAGTCGAAACTCGTATTTTTTTACAATACGATCCATGAATTTGAGGGTTAGAATTTAGATTTTACTTTCGCCACGACCCCGTAGTCCGGTCTCCCGCGGCCGAGGCTCTCCTGTCTGATCATTCCACCGGCAGAGACTTCTGAGTTCTTGCCGAGAGGCCACACGCCTGCGCCGCGCGGTAACTGGTCATCATCATCATCATCATCATCATCAGCCTATAGCAGTCCACTGATGGACGTAGGCCTCTCCCAAAGCATGACACTGGATGCAATCTTTAGCTTTCCTGGTAATTTTACTTATCTCCAATAATATTTTATATTTTATTATTATATTTTATAATATTTGGAGAACTTACAGCTACAACACAATATGAACATATCAGGTAAACAGCTACTAGCCAATTACAAGTTCCCACATATGGTTCCAATGGTAAGGATGAATTCTAGAACCCATCCCTTCGCTATTCAGCGCTGAGACCGGTTTCAGAACTCAATCCTAATAGATATAGAGGGTGTCGCAAAAGTGGTAAGTATATTAAGCCGAAAACGGGTGACTCATTGGCATTAAAAGGTGTACATCCGAGACCCAAGGATATGGCTATAAGTAAAGATTTGCCACGACCGGGATTCGAACCGCAAACTATCAATAAAATACGCAATTTAATTTTATTATAGAATTTATTTTACAAATGTAGGTATTTACAACATTATTTTATACATAAGTAGTTCAGTTCAAGGAACATATTATGACATTAGTTTGCCATCCAGCTAGTAACCCAAAATAGACAGACACATCTTGAATCTTAGAATTTAGATTTAACTTCTGCCACGACCCCGTAGTCCGGTCTCCCATGGCCGAGGCTCTCCTGTCTGATCATTCCTCCCGCGGACACCTCTGAATTCTTTCCGAGAGGCCACACGCCCTTGCCCTCCGCTTGTAACTGGAAGATAGAGATAGAAAATTATTAAATCAGAAGAAGTAACAAACATACACAGACACACACATACTCATAAACTTTCCCCTTTATAATAATAAGAAGGACTATCAATAAAATTCAAAAGTTTACATGTTCTACGGGTGCATAGCATATCGACATCAGCAATAGTATATATTAGCTACTACCATCCCTAACATTCACCATCATCATCATCATCTTCAGCCTATAGCAGTCCACTGCTGGACGTAAGCCTCTCCCAAAGCACGCCACTGGATGCGATTTAACATTTGCAATCCACAATCCTTAAACAGTGCTTCCATAATCCGACATAACTTCTATCGAGGGATCTGTAAGACAGCTTTGTTAAACATCGTATCGTTTATATCTTCTGAAATTATAACAACTCTAGGACCTCAAACTCAAAATTTGTCTCAACTCACACTAGTCACCCCTCCAATCTGTCACCAGTGGCTCCAAGGACGCGGCTGCCGTACGCCTCGGCTTGGAGACGGCCGCAGTTGTTTCATCATACTCGGTTAGATCATAACAAGGGATTAGTTAATAAATTATACGTCATCTTCATATTAAATTCTTGACAGATGTGTCAAAAGTCAGCAACTAATCCCTGGTTATGATCTGATTGAGTATGATGAAACTGGAATAGTCCTTCCATCTGACATCTTACAAGGTTGATCGATAAATACTGTACTTATATACCTATAGAACCGACCGATTCCGCGTTGTCCTATGCGTATAGATGATAATTATTATCGTAGTAGTGTCTAATGAAATTGTAGTTATCACACAAACTCACACTAGTAACCCCTCCTATCTGCCTGCTCACGTCCACACTACCACTCGCATGCTTGCTGCTATAGTCCAACACCCCGCCCATGTGGCTACTGTCACCGGTGGCTCCTAGGACGCGGCTGCCGTAGGCTTCGGCTTGGAGACGGGCGCAGTTGTTTCATCATACTCGGTTAGATAGTCATAACAAGGCATTAATTTATCAATTATACGTCATCTTCATATTAAATTCTTGACAGATGTGTCAAAAGTCAACAACTAATCCCTGGTTACTATCTAACCGAGTATGATGAAACTGGGGCTAAAGGGTGCTTCCATCTGACATCTTACATGATTGATCGATAAATAATGTATATTGGTACCGTACCTTTAGATGATATTATCGTAGTAGTGTCTAATGAAATTGTAGTTATCACACAAACTCACACTAGTCACCCCTCCAATCTGCCTGCTCACGTCCACACTACCACTCGCATGCTTGCTACTATAGTCTAACGCCCCGCCCACATGGCTACTGTCACCGGTGGCTCCAAGGACGCGGCTGCCGTACGCCTCGCGTTGGAGACGGCCGCGGGCGTCGTTGAAGATGTCTTGACGGTAGCCGGCTTTGCCCTGGAAGGAATTAAAGGTTGTAAAGTATGTATGTAGCATCTGGAAATACACTCACGGGCAATAAAAAGTTTCAATTACAAAATGTGCTCCTGTATGCTTTACTTGAAGATTGCAGGTTGTTGATAATAAATTCAAAACTTAAAAACCCTTGCTGTAACGGTGTCCATAGGCTCTATTTTTTTCTTATATTTAGAAAAAAGAACTAAACTGCCTTACAGATGTACCTACTTATGAGGTAAATTATTTAAAAACCAATGAATAGTTTGAATACATACGAGTATCTTTACTATAAAATGGTGGTGTGTACTACAGGGGCATTCGCATTAGCCATAACACATTTTATTCTACTTTAAAACTCACGAATAGCCCGGCATCAGTGCTCCCGAGGGTGCCGAACACGCGGCCCGGCCCGGCGCGGGTGCCCCACGTGCGTTGCTGCTTCATCGCCAACTGTCTGTAGAATTCTGGGTCCCTGGTAGGAGTAAATATAATTAATTTTGAATTGGTATAACTGTATTAAGAATTCTGGATCCCTGGTAGAATTAAGGGACTCAGCTGAAGGAAAATGTTGGCAGTACAAATGGTAGTAGATGGTAGTAGAGTTTTCTGTATTGCGTTTAATCCGGAGCCCGCCTTGTTCTATGGTCAATCTGAATAACTTTTAGTGTCTAATAAAACTTCTGGAATAAAAATTTTTTAAAAATCTTTACTATACTATTTGCGCTTTAGCATGGTACGGGTGATACCTGACATGTAGCGACATTATATCATGATTGGATAGTAAAAAAAATCCTATCTGACAGACGTCACCCACACGAAAAGTGTAAACAGATGTTTGAATTAAACTTACTTTTCAGTGTATCCCGGCAGTATGTAAGCTTGTGCCGACACATAGGCGACTAACAGGGCCAGAGTGAGTGCAGAGCTATGCATTATTTGTTATTCTGTAAGTAATGAAAAAGCACATAATTATATTATTATTATTTAGTAAAGTACTGAAATAGGTACGCCTTTACTTTAGTAAGTATGTGTTGTAAACTAGTAGTAATAGAGCTTTTAATGACTAAATTTTACTAAACAGAAACACATAATATACCTACCTAGATACAAAACTTAAGTTTACACTAACTTATTAGTTAAATTTAATTACTGAAATGCGAAAATGTACGCTTTTCTTCTAATATTATACCTCAGCATTATACCTATACATACATAGAATAAGTGTCAGTCTCAAAAAGTATCCACTCCATAACGCTGAAAAACGCAGATCTTCAAAAGATTCATTTCTGTCATTTCAAAAAACACCAGCATTTTTGATATTGAAAAAAAATGCTTTTATTATTAAGGAGAAGAACTAGAAAGCAAACTAGACTTTAGTTCATGCCAATTACGTATGTTTTGCTCAACAGTTTTTTGCGCTATGACGTCACAGTTCACTGACATTCGCTATCTCAATGTCTGGCTTGTTACGATGTTGCTACGTCATATAATAAAAATTATCACGTCATTTGTTATTATTATAAATTTTATAGGTGTTACCTACTAGAATTGGCTAAAATATTTTTCGACATTTCTGTTGAGTAAGTAGGTAGGTAGGTACCTACCTATATTTTCTGAATGGAAAAAGGACCTATCTAACCAGTAGGATAAGGATACGTAGGTAACTAGGTAGTACCAGAAACATACTGTTAAAAAACTGAATACAGCGCTGCATAACTTTTAACTTCTTCTAAATTGTATAAGATTGTACTAAAAACTTACCTTGCCAACAAACAGTCTATCTAACTAAAAACAATTGATGAGCCAATTACTACAATTTAATAGTGTAATAGATAGGTACTGATCTCCTCAAGCAATTTTATAGTCTGTGCTCAAATGAACAGCATTCAAGAGCTTATATCAAGTCTGTAACATGCGGTGATGCCCCTAAAAGGGGAATAACCCATTCCTTTCCGACTTGGCGATATCATTTGCAGCTTGGAAAGCGTACAGGGCACTAGGTTTTTCCCCTATATGAATATTGGATATTATAATTTTATAATTGTTTTAATAAAGTATTCGTATGATTGTATTGATTAAACGTAAATGAAGGTACCTACACCTACGTTGACCTTAGAGTTGTAGCATTTAGCACTTAGGAATGAGGTGTGTTTACCTACGAAAGAAGCCTTTTTGAGTGACGTATCAACTGTATACCTAGGTACATACAGAACACCCTGGGCAGTCCGCAGACGTCACTATTCTGACTGACTAATCCTTTCATCACGGTGACAAATCTTAGACGCTATGGTCAATATAAACATACCCTTATAAAATGACTCGAATTAAACTAAAAATACAAAGATTCCGGATTGTATAAACGTACCTAATTCAGCAAAATCGGTTAAGATTCATCTTCATTGTCAGGGGGTTTCTAAGTTTATAAAAAAATAAAATAAAAATAAAATCATTGAGATACCTACATATATTATCAATAACATAAATTTATCACCTACTATTAACCGACTCGTGCTCGTTGTTACCAAACAATAATAAACATCTGTTATCTTTTTCACGGTAGTTAATAAAGTAAGCCATATATGACGCACATTCTTCTCAGTTTATGTACACAGACGACTGAATATCATATTTTATACTTATGTACGGTCAGCTGCATAAGTCGTTATACACTTCTGTACCGTGTCAAAGTGACGAACCGTCAATATTTCAATGAATGGATAGGCGGTTTCAAAGTGACAAGGTACAAAAGTGTATAGCTACTTATGCAGCTGACTGTACCTATTTACAATTGGCTTTTATGCGACAGGGAAGCCCCTTAGAAATTTCAATATGAAAGAAGAAAGGTAGCATTTCAAATGGGGTTTTTCCTTCATAGTTCGGAATAGCATGAATGTGCCGTCACTAAAATTGCTTTCAGTAGTTTCAGTACCTTCAGTAAGTACTCTATAATAGCATTATTATAAAGTAGGGTAACGTAACGTACCTAGGGACACTTTCGACTACCCCAACTTTGAATGAAGATATTGCTGCGTACAACTAAGATATTAATGTGAAATTTACTTTATTCGGTAGGATATATAATCTATTATCATTAGTATTTGTGGTGGAGCTTTGGAGTGGCCAGATTTTTTGAAATTAAGATAAAAGTAAAAATGCTTGTTTTGACCCAAGGTACGTTACACGTTTGTACCTTGGGACACTCTTAAGTGTACTTTGGGACAAATTGATTTATAATATTTTTAGCAAAAAGTCCTGTAATCATCGAAATTTTATAACTACATTGACATCATATTATCATTAGTTTATAACGAAATTATATTTTGCGATTATGTATGAATCTTACGTTACAAAAAGGAACATTCACTTTATATAAAATAAATAGGAATATTTTCTCCTGTTTTTACTTTATCTACTGCTTGTTTCAAACGTTCCAGACTGACTGCAACTCTCTTCATTCCAGTTTCACTCTGCCACTTATAAGAACAGAGATATAAGACGTAATTTAGAAGTTAGCAGTCTCCACAGTACAAAACCATAGGAAATAGTGTCCCAAGGTACAAATTCAAACGTGTCCCAAGGTACAGAAAAGCAATTTTTACAAAAAAAATCAGTATCTTTATTTTTAAGTTAGGAATCTTTCAGATAATTGCCGTATCATAAAAATGAAATAACTGAAAATATATACGTGATATCCATGTCTCAATTTTGAGCATGCCTCAATGAGATAAAGCAACTCAAAAAACTATACAAAAGTAAATTTTGTCTCCAAAAAACTTAATGTTGTCTTCACCTCACACTCGATCCCGGTATGATCACGAGACTCACTAGTTTGGCCAAGCGAGTAAAACACTACGCGTAGGGTAGAATGATATTTTGTTAAATTTGCCAGTTTTAAAAATAAAATCATTGTCCCGAGGTACAAGCGTCCCAACAAGGTACGTTGCGTTACCCTACTGAAGACTCAAATGTTTCTTTGCATGTTGGCGGATTAGCCAGACAAAAAATGCTTGTAGCATTATTTATCGTTGTTATTTTCATAAGAATTTGAATATACTTATTTATATTGAAACTAATCTTATTTTAAATATTAATTTAGGTATACTCTATTCCATCTTAAGGTTATCTGGTAGCTTGCTATAAGCACTGCAGTAAGTAGGCCTGCCTTTAGGGACCATTTTATTTCTAGCTTTATAATTATTTATATTTTAATTGAAACTTAACCATGACATTGCGGAAGCAGCTATATACAGGATGTTGCAAAAATTGTAAGTATACCTGTATGATTGGCTGAATTTGCATTGATTATCAAAGTCGAAGTGCATGCTTTAAATTTTGCTTATTCAGAGAGAATCTGGGCCGTTAGATGTTCACCGCACCCTATAACCAACCTTTAGCTTCACATGCTTAGATTAACAATATACGAACAAGATTAAGTATGCTTAGATTTGTGATTTTTTTCATCGGTACAATGGTTATCATTGGGTTGGACTTAAATTGATTTGACAGTAAACAAAATGCGGACAGTTTTTGTATGTGACTAACTATCTTGCTCATATTATTATATCGTCAATCTAAGCTTCACATGGCTCTAATTTGTACCTCTACATCTATCTCTCTCTAGGTATACAGTTCCGCGTGTGTGTGAGTGCGCCGGACATGTAACATAGTTTTTAGCCTTTGTATGAAAGAGCCCCTTATCCGAACGGCTACTCTCCGTTTGTAAAAATTTACGTTTATCAGAAAATTTTATATTAATACGATGAATAAAAACATTTCACTTTGACTTTGTATGTGATACACCATCTTGTCCGTACATCGTCAATCTAAGCTTCACATGGCTCTAATTTGTACCTATACATCTATCTCTCTCTAGGTATACAGTGTCCCGTGTGTGTGAGTGCGCCGGACATGTAACATGCTTCAATCACAGGGCGCACTCGGGGCCCGTATTTACACTCCGTATGTATGGAGAGTGGGTTTCCATTGTGTTTAGGCGTTTCTATGCATGGAATTTATGAAGTTATGCCAATTTAATGAAAAAGTTAAAAGTTAAATAAAATTAAATAGTTTGTCTCTTGCTCTGACAGTATAATAATAATAATAATATGCGGCAGGGCAGCTTGTGGCGAGCTGTTGGGCATTAGCGACCCCACCCACCCGATGCCGGGGAGAACCCCTGTTCCTCATCTCTGGCTTGCCTTTATTGGTTGTCCAGAGTGAACACTGACGAGGAACAGGATCTCCCACCTCTTGCTTGCCTTCATTGGCTGGCTTGAGTGGTGTACCGCTAGAGCAGAAATACTCGGAGGAAGGACGTATATCCAGTAAGTGCTTGTAGGGGTCTTGACCGGCATCCGCGATTGCTCTGAGAGCCTTGGTATACCTTTCCATCCTCAGCGACTCATGCCATGTTGCCCCTTTGTTGCTACGTCACTGTAATGTGCTAGCGACTGTTTTGGGGGGCCCATTTAATGTGTGTGCGAGTCACCCCCTGCCTTTTTATCCGTGTGTGAAACATAGGTCAGGCAGGGGCCATAGTCCTTCCATAGTCCCAGTTACCCAGTCCATTTAGCACCCCATTCCATAGCCCTGAATTAGTTTCTTCTATATCCTACAATAGTCCTGCACTAACCGGGGATTTTCCTTGGGTTTACTTCTATAGTCTACACAGGGAAAATCGTCGGTTAGTGCCACAATTCATATAGATTAATGTTGTCAAACGGGCCTCTACATGTTGGCTTCGGCCCCATGCACGCCTTCCAAATGCCCGGGACCCCATGGTCCCGAGACGGTAACGACATAACATAATAATAATAATAAATATTTATTTTCAGACCACATAGTCCATAGTAAGTGTAGTAACAATGAATCTTAATACTAGGTTAGGCTAAATACAAACACAAACACATTAATATATTTATTTACACACCCTATTTTGAAACACTGAGTACTGATCCTACCCTGTTCCAGTTAAGTACTTGGACCCAGTGTCTCAAGATAGGGCCATCCACCCTCTCGGCGATCACCCTCAGTCAGATCAATCATCATCATAATGTCAGAGCAAGAGGTCATAGATTTCATTTTATTTAACTTTGTTGTGCAAGACGCCCTAAGACTTGTCTCATTCCCCAAGACTTGAGCGTGGGATTTATGCGTTATTGCCATAACTTTCACACCCAGGACTCCCGGCACATCAGTCAGAGTTACTTAACCACTGCGCGGTTCGGTGACGATTACGGAGAACATTAATGAATGGTTTTTTTTATTACTTAATTTCTTGTTTATGCTTGCTATTAATTTATAACATAAGGTCAAATAAATATACACCATTTCCATCGCGTTATGCATACATAATATACAATACATAATAATGCTCACGACTGTAATCCCCGAAGGGGTAGTCAGCGGTCCTTTTGCTGTACATTTATACTCACGTGATAGGTCGCGAGCCGTGTCGCCGTTTTTGAATGAGTATAATGCACTTAAGCTATCGCATTATGGTTTAGTTATTTAGGTTATGTAACAGATAACTACAATAGGATTTCTTAATTTCTTGATAGGTTTATATTTACCTATACACTTTGACCTAATCTAAATCATCCACGTCTCGCCGTGCCGTATTGTACAATGGACCCGTGCCTTCCTGTACACTGCTGAGTCAACATAATGGATGAGCATTGCATTTGGCGAGCACCCAAATTTACTGGGAGACACATTTCCTATGTTGCGGATACTAACATCGCACATAGCCAGCCTGGTTCGCCCTAGTTTAGCTCTGTTTAGATCACCCAGCTTATTTTGATTGGTAATTTATTGTGGCAATGCTGCTTTGCTACACATTTGTGCAATTAAGTTTTAAATAAATAAATTAGTGAAAATAAGATGAGGGAGTAACTTTAGGATGACTTTTGATAAAATACATACATACCGGTCAAAATCATAACCCTCCTTTTCGCTTTGCCGTTGTCGGGTAAAAAGCTCTAGACCTTTTATGGCTTACTTCTGCTACGCTTTAAAATCATACTTATATTTGAAGCTTGAGGAAAGGATTGTGTATATATTTTATGTAGGTATGTGACCTTTTTAGCACCGGGGTACCAAAGAGCAATATAACAACACACAGCAGCAAAAACAATCACTAATATTTATTGAAATACAATACGAACCAAACACAATGCTCCAACAATACAAAAAACATGTAGGTACAAAGGGTCAAACAGCCTAGTAATTGCTTACAATTTTATTTCAACAAAAATACCGAATAAAATCTAAATCTAATAATTACACGTTGTTGAAGTTTATTTAGTAATCTAAGGATCGTGTTTCACCGTACCATAACCACAAATAAGTAATAAAAATATCGCAGCATTTATTAGGCAAAACTTACCTAACATATTTGACAGATAAGCAATGCTGCTTGACGATTGTTAATTGCTAAAACTTCACAAAAAACTTACAAAGCCACACACAGGTGTGGCTTTGTAAGTTTTTTGCCAACGATTTTCAATATGAACTAGATGGAGTGGCACATACAAAATCAAAGCTAAATTATTAAACAGTGTCCGCATTTTGTTTTCTGTCCAACCGGGATAAACATTTAAGTTTAACCTAATGATAACAATTGTACCAATGTATAAAGTCACAAATCTTCTAACTAACCGAACTAATTCAAAATAAGAGCTCACGGAAAGTGAGATTTAATTAAATTTCTCGAGACGTTTCTTTCGCACTGACACTCTATTTATATATCCCATTCCACGGGGAAAGATATCAGATACAAACAAAAACTACCCTTATTAGAATGTAATAAGGGTTCTGTCAGATGTCTTTCCCCATGGAATGGGATATAGTTCGTAATGAAGTATCGTTGGTTTAGCTCCAATTTCACCATTATCGTTTAGATGGTAACCAGGCATTGGTTCATCAATTATACGTCATCTCCATATTAAATTCATGACAGATATCAACTTATAATTCCTGGTTAAGCTCTATAACCCACTATGGCGAAATTGGCACTTATGCTCTTAATCTTAATTCAAAAAACGAATATCAAAAGTTATGTGCAATGGTCCTATACCTATAGTTACTACTGCCTGGCTAAGGGTAAAATAATATGAACATACATGCAGCGTATTCCGTGGAGCTGCATACGGCGCGCTACAGTTCGGTAAACATTGAGATTTCGTCGCAAATCCCCGCTTTGCCTTAAAAAGGTTTCCCGTGGAATTCCGGGATAAAAAGTAGCCTATGTTATTTCTCAGGGTCTAGACCATCTGTATACCAAATTTCATTTAAATCCGTTCAGTAGTTTCGGCGTGAAAGAGTAACATACAGACAGACAGACACAGTTACTTTCGCATTTATAATATTAGTAAGGATTATTTTTGGAGTAAGTACAAATAAATAGTATTCTATCTTTCTATAAAACTAAAACTGCATGGGTAAGGGTTAAATAATATGAACACACATGCAGCGTATTCCGTGGAGCTGCATACGGCGCGCTACAGTTCGGTAAACATTGAGATTTCGTCGCAAATCCCGCCCGTTTGCTCTCAACTCTGCAAACAGTGCTTGTATGAAGCACATCTGTGCCTAGCTGGCTGGTGTTTAAGAGCCGAAAATGAACGACTGCGGGATTTGGTCGGATAATAGTTTATTTATTTTAGATCTGAAAATAAATGACTATAAGGTCGACCGGGGCCATTGCGCCACAATACTTTGACTTTCATATTCATTTGATCATAACAAACAGACTATACGCCCTATTAAGCTATAACTTGTGATACATATTAGGAAATTTTATCTAGTTTCATATTTTGATGCAATTTTGTAGAATTTTAAATATCTTCTACGTGTAAACGACGTTTCTACAAAAAATGGCATTTTTAGGCGCAATAACCCCTAGTGGGGCTAATGCCTCTTTCACTAGTTTTGTGTGCTTGGAAGAGGTTTTTACAAGTTTAAGTAGATTTAATTTATAGAATTACTATTAACGTAGCTAATTATTAGCTTGTAAACTAAATACTGCGCTTAGTTAAGGAGAATCAGTTGATCAAAAATTTTTGGGGCTATGGCGCCTACGTAGCCAAATTTCTTGTAGTGGCATTTACCCCATACAAGATTCCAGGGGTGCTCAACATTTTATTTATGAAAACTTTATTGGACTTAAAAAAGTATAAATACTTACGTGATAAATTAAAATACAGTATAAAAGCATACAAGGGCATATTTTGTAGAATTTGCAATCAAACCACAACTTTAAATTAGTAAGTATACCATTTTTAGAGTCTGCCGGAATTTTAATCATTACAAAACTATTTAGAGTTTTAAAAACAAGTGGGATCATTCTGTTAATATGACTATTTTTTATTTATTATGTGATTATTTTCTATATACCGTGTTAACAACATTATAATGTCGTCACCAAATGACGCCAATTTTTTAAAATATTTAGTTTATTATATATTAAAATTATTTACGTTTTAGTTGGATTACCAATCTAAGAATGTTAATTCTCATACGCCGTTAAATGTTCTTCAATATTGAAGAAGGCGTCATTAACCTAGTATTTTTCGTTTAGGAGTAATTTGGTGCTAATGTCACTGGAACTTTTTCATTGCTCATGAGTGTATTAAATACATTTTATCATAACATAAAATGTTTAGAACCTCTGAAAATGGGGCTATTGCGCCGCAATAGAGGCAATAACCCCATCAGCCCAGGGGCATTTACCCCAAAATAAAAGCTAAACCTACAATTTTGTAATTACATATTGTGTCCGAATCTTACGTTATTTCAATAAAATAATCAAAACAATATGTAAAGCAACAAAACAATAACAGTATTTACAGTAAGGAAACATAGATTCTTTTAAACAAACACACATTTGGAACGATTCAAAATAAACGTGTCAGGAAACCTGAGGAGGCCGAAAGAGGCGAAAAAATTAAAATGGCAGATTTGTTAAGAATATTTACCCGGATACGACATCTATAAAAGAGGTAAAAGTTTCAGTTACAAAGATAGATAGCAGATGACTCCAGTAGTTCTAAAGTATGTTTTTCGGAAGATAAATGGATTCGAGGCATTAGCCCCGTAGGCGACTTGGCCCCGGTTGACCTTACCTACATAATTTGTAAGCGGTATACCTAGATAGGTAGTTTAAAAAAAAAAAAACACGCACTCACGCCTTGTACTAATGTACTCCCTTGCGGGGTTTATTAACTTAAAAACCGGAAATGAACGACTAGAGAATTTGGTCGTGCAGGATTTGTAGTTTTATTTAAATGAAACCCGAAAATTAGTGACAATTTATATAGTCAGTCAGAATAATTACATTCACGGGCAATGAAAAAGTTCCACTCAC
The DNA here is from genome assembly GCF_932276165.1 of Plutella xylostella. NCBI lineage: Eukaryota > Metazoa > Arthropoda > Insecta > Lepidoptera > Plutellidae > Plutella > Plutella xylostella. Next base: position 7,306,554 of record NC_064008.1, read on the forward strand.
AAAATGCATACTCCAAACGAACAAAATTTTTTCAAACATTTCGTTCAAAATTTAAACAACATATTACCGTGTTTACTTGGTAACATCCTGATGCCCTGATAAATGACCTCCAATGTTACAGAAGGCGTCATTAAGCTAGCCTTTACGCCTTTACCGTTTAGGAGTAATTTGGTGCTTTTCTCAGTGGCACCTTTTCATTGCCCGTGAGTGTATTTTTATTAATTTAGCGATTGGTAAAAGTCACCTCATGTAGGTACATTTTTATACAGGGTGTTGCAAAATTGGTATACTAAGCCGAAACCTACATGTGCAGCATGGTATATCTAAGCCCGAAACTGAAATCAGAATTCGGAAATTCGCGAAAAAAATATTTAATTTTCCATAGTAAAAAGTCACGTGACAACAAAGTTTCTATGGAAAAGGTTTTTTTTTTCGCGAATTTTCAAATTCTTATTTCAGTTTCAGGCTTAGATATACCATGCTGCACATGTAGGTTTCGGCTTAGTTTACCCTTTTTGCAACACCCTGTACTTATAGTTTTTTTTAGCTTCCGTAACCCAACCTTGCCAGTCTAATCTGAATAAATGAAAATTATCTGTAAAGTTACAATACTTTAATCAACCGTGCATCACAAAAACGATAACTTTTACACAGACAGCTGCTGGGAAAACCCTAGGTCATAAACTAATCTTCAGAGCGGGCACAAGATTTCTCTGGCGGGAATCAAATATTCCCCAGTTAGGGACTTCACCGCCAGAGTGTTATGGATATAAATACTGGGCTCTGCAGTGATAACAGCACAGTCATCTTTCAGTTGCATTTGTGAACTAATGTTCTTCGGATAAAAATATACTTAAGAATTGTGATAAACGTGAGTTTAAATTTAATACATACAAAATTAAATTAAGTACTTTTAAAATACACTCACGAGCAATGAAAAAGTTCCATACGTCACTGGAACTTTTTCACTTGTAAAAATAACAACAAAAGCACGTTATACATAAGTAAGCAGGTAAGTACTTATTAGAACCATATCTAAGAAAGTAACCATTTCAATATTATTTGTTTTGTTACAGATATATACAAAGATGTACCGAATTGCAGTTATTTTATCTCTAGTCGCCGCGTGCGCCGTGGCTCAAGTTTCTCTACCTCCTGGATATAATGATAAGTAAGATGATGTTTTAAAACTGATTATTAGGTTTGATTATTAGTGCCCAAGAGACGGTTTTTCATCTATTTCCAGAAGGCCTAGCCCGTACGTCAAGACGTAAGTATTACAGATTCCGTCGCACTCGCTCTCGAGGCCTTGTAAACTATTGTCACATCTTGGCATGCGCATCTTGCGCCCTGTGCTAGGCCTTCAGTTTGTTGACAGTCTTTTATTCAATGAGACGATGTTGTTTTAGTGTACTTATAAGTATTTTTTGGTATTATTTTGTGTTTTGATGAAAATACATACATACATACACATACATATACTCACGCCTGTCTCCCAGAGGGGTAGGCAGAGACTATGGATCTCCACGTGCCACGATCCTGACATACTTCTTTCGCTTCCTCAACATTCATTAGTCTCTTCATACACGCACGTCGGTTTCGGAAACTCCTAATTTGGCTCTTCTTGAGTATGTCGCCTATCTGGTCGACATACTTTCGCCTAGGACGTCCTCTACCGACACAACCATTCATCTCTGCACAGTAAATTTCTTTCGTCAGTCTTCTTTCATTCATCCTTTCAATGTGACCAAACCATCTCAACATTCCTTTTTCAATTTTGGTCACTACGTCTTCTTTTACTCCAACTCGCTCTCTTATAATACTATTCCTTATCCTATCATTCAGTTTCAGTCCACACATACTTCTTAGAGAGCGCATCTCAACAGCATTTACCCTACTTTCATTCTTCTTCTGCCAGACCCAGCTTTCACTTCCATACATTAGCGTAGGGACCAACACTCCCCCGTGAACAGCCAAACGAGCCTTTTGAGACACGCTTTGACTCCTCATGAAAGAGTGCAAGGCCCCATTCACTTTATTTCCCGCTTTCACTCTTCTTTCAATATCCCCCTCACATTTCCCATCCCTCGTAAACAGACTACCCAAATATACAAACTCATTCACTTGCTCCACTATTTCGTTCTCGATCGTGATCTCACATTCAGTTACCTCTTCATCTCTTTCAAACTTTCTTGATGAAAATAAAGAGTACTTATTTTATCTTCCAGATACCCAGACTTCTACAAATACTCCAAGCTGGCGCGCCACCCGCGACAAGTGACGTGGGACAAGAACGTGGGCCGCGGGAAGGTGTTCGGTACACTTGGTGGCACGGACGACAGTCTTTATGTGAGTAGATGGCGGCCTTATCGCTTAACGCGATTTCTTCCAGGCAAAATTTGGGTGGAAGAATATTTCGATGCAAAGGGTTGAGTATTTTTATTGTGTGTACAGTGGGGTAGAGAAACTTGGCCCTCCCAATAGCAAATTCACTCAGATCCCCACGGATGGCTCGGCTCTGCACGCGCGAGCACGTATCATTTAACCTATGGGTATCACATCCTGAGGGGCTGACTCACCTATACAACATAGGTAATTATAATGATGTATTAATTGATTGCTTTTAATTGATTGAAGCATAGACTTAGTATATACTTACGCCAGTATATGTATACTAAGTCTATGGATTAAAGCGTCGTCGGGTTGGCTGGAAGAAATTGCTTTTTAGCAATAAGTCCGCCTTTGTACATTGTTAGTTTTCTTTTAATGATCTTCTCCTTTTTTATTGTAACTTTATAATGCACAATAAAGTGTTTATAAATTGATGATTGGTCATCTAAAATTACAAATGTCTAGGTTGAGTTTTCTACAGAGTTTCTACATTTATTAGTTTTTGCTCCTATCTCATGCCTTCTTCTATATCATCCCTTCATATCCTCAGGGTAAGGCGGGGTACCGGCAGGACATCTTCAACGACCACCGCGGCCGGCTGCAGGGGGAGGCTTCAGGCACCAGAGTACTGAGGTGTGTTCCCAGATCTTATCAACATGTTCATCAGCGATTAATCCTGGACTACACCACATAAGCATCTCTCAGGCATATGACATGTCCAGCGATTTTAGGGCTATGCTACCACACACAACACTCTGTATTTGGCTTTCCTAATACTGCTACTACCGGCTACCAGTGTATCGGTCAGTCTAACGGCGCATGAGGGGCTAGAGCTACGGTTTCTTAGATTAGAGCTAGACACTACTCCACCGACCATCGGTTCCTCGGCAAAAACCTACTAACAGTGGGGTTACCACCACCGAACATTAGTAATTAACAATCTCTAAGCAGCGTCGCTCGCTTGTCAAATCTGACGTTATTTGTATATAATATAATATAATATGTGGGGGACATCTCACACACGGCCATCCAACCCCAAGCTAGGTAGAACCTGTGTTATGGGTGTCGGACAGCTGATATATCTACACAAATACATAGATAGATAGATACTAAATATAAATATCAACACCCAAGACCCAAGTATGGTTCTGGCTGACATTTTTGTTTATGTAAAGTTTGTGTTTATGTTTATTTCCAGTCCCTACGGAGACAGCAGTCACCTGGGCGGTAGACTCGACTACAGCAACAAGCACGCCAACGCCAACCTGGATGTCAGCAAGCGGATCGGAGGCGTCACTAGTGTGAGTTTCTATCATTATCTCTACTGAGCCCCTATCATAGGCTAACGTGGCAATACGTACGCAAGCGTTGTACGATACTACGCAAACATTGAGTATGAATGGTCTGGACACGAAATAGGCAGACGTTCCCCTCTGCCGGGGTAGTGGGCCAGAAAGGCCTACCGATTTATAAAAACTAGTTGCAATCTCAATTTTCACTAGACGCAATCTAGTTGGCAAAGCGTTCGTCTCTATATTTCAAAAAAACTTAAAAGATAAGTTATAGAAATAAATGCTTCATATGTAAATCATTCATAATTTAATTTATTTTAAATTATTATTTCAAACACATGATCTCGAATTCATCGATAACGCTTATCGATAATTGTTACATCCATGGCAAGAAAGAATGACGACACTGTGTTTATAATTAAATGTCTCTTGACATAACCCTTATTGCTAGGAATTAAAACTCATAATGACATGTCCTATAAGACATAATCAAGGTAAACGGTAAAAATTCCCCCCGCAAAAATTGGCAGACTTTTTTGTATCAAGAAAGATCGCCATGACGCTTCCCGAGGGTACACCCGAGTCCGCGTTGTTCTATGTACGCAAACATTATGACACTTTTGTAACTAACGAATTTGCCTTATATTTTGACAGTGACAGTTGACGATAATCAAATATCTTGTACAGTGCCACAAACTTATCTGTTCCGGTGAGAGCTCACGTAAATGTCTAATATTTTTTCATTCTTTAAGATATTAAGTTTTCCCGTAATAGTAATTTAGTCTTGCGGTTTTAATAAACCCATTTAATCTATATCAATATATAATTTATTAGTAAATAATTAGATATTGACCAATTTCATTAACTGTCACCGGAACAGATAAGTTTGTCGCACTATAATCGCTGTACTGATGCGGTAGTACACTCACAAGCAATGAAAGAGTTCCGTCAAAATGTCGACACCAATTGACCGCAATTTTTAAACACATTTAATTTAAAATTTGAACACAATATTTACGGTTCCTGTTGGTAGTTCGATGCGTTGTTAAAAATGTACTTCAATATTGCAGACGGCGTCATTAAGCTAGTCTTTTCAGTTTTGGAATGATTTGGTGTTATTCAAAAATCAAAATAATTTATTTGTGACACATAGGTACTTAATTATAGACACGCTTATACAGGCTTATAGTGCCACAATCTTATCTGTGCCGGTGGCGACGTCGTTGTGATCGAATCCAGTGTTGCTTTCGATTAAATTTTGCCTATTTCTGGTTTAAACGACAATGCATTTCTGCTATTACATATTGTTATAATAAGGTACATTCTTAAGTATAGATAAATCAAAATATAGGGTCGATAGTAAATGAAAGAGGATATCATATATCAAACGACATTTGTTGTATGGAAAATTTGTCCACGGCGAACAGAAATAAAATTAGTTCTGATTATGTTCTGATATAGGAGATTAAATCTAGATTACAATGGTATAGGTAATATATGTGGGTCGTGGGAATAACGAGATACGACTTAAAAATACTATTAATTATTATTTTTGAACACTTTATTATATACATTTTCTAAAGTAACAAGAAACAAGAGAATACAATTAAAAGAAATTCAGACAGTGTGCAAAGGCTAATTCATCATCATCATCATCATGATCCATCACGTCCCCACTGCTGGGGCACGGATCTCCTTCCAAAGGCTAATTGCCAAAAAGCAATTTCTTTCAGCCAACTCCTGATAGGTTGGGAAAACAAAGACATGTCATAAATCATCATTATTTTGTCTAAAATCGCTGCAGGTCCTCACACCTGTAATCAAAGAAAAATAAAGATTATATACTTTTCATCACGAGTATCACGGCCCATCCCGTCCCCACTGCTGGGACACGGGCCTCCCGGGAAAATATTTAATAAAATTACATGGAGTATATGGGTAAAATTATTCGTCATATTTGGCAACACTAACCCTGTAGCCGCTGCAGCTCTTTCTTCCAATTTTTCAAACGGAATTAAAGGTGCCTGAATATTTTATTCTTCCTGCATAAAAGCCAATATATATAGTACTACATTTCTTTCATCACATTACAGCGCTATTGGCATTATTTCACCCAGAAAATCACAAAACAAATTAAATAACTCTTCACAGAAATTGACAACTCAAATAATGCACAGAGTATGAAATGACGTTTGACAATGACGTCTCGTTAGTTGCACATTTTGACCACCGGAACAGATAAGATTGTGGCACTATACAAGGGTATTGTCACTGGAATTTTTTTATTGCTCGTGAGTGTAGTTACTACATGTGGTCTGCTAGTTATTTCTGCAACCGAGCCTCGGTTTCGGGGAAGTGTCTTCACCAATTTATTAGAGCCCGCATCGCATAAAGTGAGTTCTGCGAAAGCTCGAACTCTATATCAAACGAATTTTCACTATCGTGCAGTATTGGTCCGCTTGTGGGAATCTCTCTATCTCTGCTGTTGGTTATTGTAATTATAAACAAATTCAGAATCGAAATTGCCAGCTACCTCAAAGGATACAGAGTAGGTATAGTCAATATTGTTTTAGCGAAGCCCTGTCCTTGATGCACGGGCCTGTTATTGATGTAGATAAAACTGAAACTTAAACATCACTATATTGCGATTCCACTGCGCTGCGCGATTCCTTATAAATACGGCGCTGTGATTGGGGGAACGCGCATTATTATCGACGTCGATAACGAACACATGTAGCGGCAACTGTTCTATTTATGTGAATCTCTTTCATAGTTTGTGTGCAATAAAGAGTATTTTATAATTATCTTTTATAATTTCAGTGGCAAGCAGAAGGCAAGGCTAGATGGCCGATTGGCAAGAACAGTGAGCTGTCGGCCGGCGGCATGATTCGACAAGACCACTTCGGCCACGGGAGGCCTGACTATGGAGTCGTCGGCGGGTTTAAATCTAGGTTTTAATCTTGTGGAATTAGTGATAAGTTAAATTTGAAAAAATGATTCAATTTGATTTATTTTAATGATAGGTATCAGAAAGTTGTCGAAAATTTGCATTTATATTTGTTTGGTTTGTTTGGTTGTATGTCGCTAGTTACTTATCAATTTGTGTAAGTATAATACTACTATACCTACCTAATACTACTTTAGAGAAACAGGTATTTTCTATCAAAATATGATTTTTATGTTAACTTGTGGTTGTTGACTTTCCTATTTTACAAAATCAATAAAAAACTAACTCAGTTTACATAAGACCTGTCTACTTCTTATTGCATTAAATTCCTCACATTATCTAGCACTGAATACCAAGATTATTAATCCTCAATAATGTGTATAAAATACTTACTTATAACGCCGTCTTTGAAAGCTTTTTATCATAAACGTTCACCATTAGTGCTTATTTTGCAAGCAAAATTATTAAAACTGAATAACTTTCACGGAGAAGACTTTGTAAGGGGGAGTTCCATTGGTGCGATTTTTATATTTAACCTGCAAATTACCACTCGCCTTACGAGTACGAGTAACGAGTTGTATTTATTTTATTATAATTCAATAGCTGTTCTCGCGAGCTTCGCTTCACCTTTAAAAGTTTTCCCGTGGGAATTTCGGGAAAAAAGTAGCTTTTCTTTCTCAGGGTCTAGCTAGAGTCTAGACCAAATGTATACCAAATTTCATTCAAGTCCGTTGAGTAGTTTTGGCGTAAAAGAGTAATAGACAGACAGACACAGTTACTTTCGCATTTATAATATTATTTTGGAATAGGATTATGATGTAAAATAGTCACTATTATTATTGCATTATGACACGCGATTGACATGCGACTGAAGGTCCACTTACGGAAGTGGACTTTAGAGACAGGTGGTTGAGTTGAATCCAATGAATTCTATTCTATTATATTCTCCGTGGGGGTGTATGTACCTGCACCTGGCTCTGTCGAATGTAACCTTTGTCCCCAAGGTCTAAACTGCCTTCCTAAGCTTGGACCATTTCCCACCACGCTGGTCTTCTGCGGGTTGGTGGGTTCACATATCTAGATGTGCTAAATCTAGAGATACGCAGGTTTCCTTACGATGTTTTCCTTCACCGTAAGAGCGATGGTATACATTGTAATTAAATTCAAAGAACTCATTGGTACATGTCAGCGCCGGGATTCAAACCCGCATCTCTTGCGTGAGAAGCGGGCGCTTACCCGACTGAGCTACCACCTAACCGATCCAATGAATGATTTTTGTTATTTTTTTTGCACTTCCCTTCTTTCTGCTCCTGAACCTCCTGCAGGTTGACTGGTAGAGAATGCTCTTAGCATTAAGTCCACCTAATTGTACATCTACTTTTGTAAATTGTGCAATAAAAGCATAAATAAATAAAATAAATAAATAAATGAATGAAAACTGAAAATGAAAGTGACCATGCGATGTGTTGATTAACTTCAATGTAAAGATACGAGCACTGAAGCTAGCTCAACAACGGACGCTTCTTCACTGGTTGGTGCACTATTACTGGTTGGCTATCAGACACCACCTATGATTGTAAACTTGTAAGTACCTAAAGGTTGGACCACATCTGGCAGCACGGAATCGCATTTGTTCCGCCTGTCCAAAACAAAATTCATCAAGTAATTTTACGGGTTAAAATGTATGCTACTGGTTCTGAAGTATGTTACAATTGATAGGCGCACTTCAGCGTTCCGGAGTCTCCCTGACGACCATTGCAATTTGTCCGTTATGCCGTTCGCCTTGAAGATTCCGCCGCGTGCGCGTGCCCATTATGCTTTCTGTCTCTGTCTAGCAAATGGCAGAAGAAAGAGAAAGGGTGACGGAAAAAGGCGATTCCGTGCTGCTAGATGTGGTCCAACTCTAAATATACTCATGAATATCGCAAGTCAGTCGCAAGTCGCAAAGTCGCTCGCCGCGCGCCCCGGCTAAACAATTTCAATTTACCGGCTTCCTCGCAGCCCGGATACATTAAGCACTTAACTATCACTGTCTGCTGCTCCAGCCGAGTTTATAATAAAATCCGGGCCGACTATTGCAGTTTTTTCCCGGTTTATGATTGCTTTTTTAGCGTCTTGTTTTATAGTCTTCTAGAATGGTTAGACGGTTTTGTTGATGTTTTTCACTTCCGGTTTTATTTTGTGTACGGCAATTATTGCACAAAAATATGAAACAAAAATACTTTTGGTGCTATACTTACCTACCTGTTCATGTAAAATAATAATTATTTCCTGAAAACAATCCTTTTTGTGAAACTACTAGGTAGGTACCTCTCGCATCTCAGTATTCGGGCTATGTAGCGTAAAAGTCAATAACATTTTTACAACGACTGTAATAAAGGGGGAGGGGGGGTAGGCAACAAAACTCGACGTCTCGATGCGAAGTGCGACGTAAAATCGACTTCAGAGCGTTTTTACGACGAATTTACGACAAGCGCCTTACAATGCGAAGTAATGAGTATGTAGGTTATGTTTCTTTTTTTAATATTGCCCCGGCATTTTGTGAAGCTTCTGTTTGTTTTGCGTTTACTGCCACTACGTTTAATGGTTGTCACACGTGCGCTTGGGTATTTATTTTATGTTTGAAATGTTTTAAGTTTATCTGGATAAGTATAATTGCTATTTTCTCCTTTGGCAGCTACAGATAAATTTAGATCTTCGACTTTTGAAAATTCGCGAAAATCCTATTCTATTCTATTCTATTCTATTCTCTGTGGGGGTGTAAGTACCTGCACCTGGCTCTCTCGAGTGGAACCTTTGTGCATATCCCCTAGGTCTAAACTGCCTTCCTAAGCTTGGACCATTTCCCACCACGCTGGTCCACTGCGGGTTGGTGGGTTCACATATCTAGATGTGCTAAATCTATAGATATGCAGGTTTCCTCACGATGTTTTCCTTCACCGTAAGAGCGATGGTATACATTGTACTTAAGTTAAAAGAACTCATTGGTACATGTCAGCGTCGGGATTCGAACCCGCATCTCTTGCGTGAGAAGCGGGCGCTTACCCGACTGAGCTACCACCGGCCGTGCGAAAATCCTAACTAGTAGGTATTATAAATGCGAAAGTAACTGTGTCTGTCTGTTACTCTTTCACGCCAAAACTACTGAACGGATTTGAATGAAATTTTGTATACATACGGTTTAGACCCTGAGAAAGCACATAGGCTACTACTACTTTTTATCCCGGAATTTTCACGGGAAAACTTTTTAAGGCGAAGCGAAGCTCGCGGGAACTGCTAGTAATATACATATATTTGATTCACCATAGAGACTTAGTTGATCACGTGACTTTTCACTATATTCTACTAAATACTTCGTATTTTATTATTTAAGTAAATTTTTATATTTTCAATTAGCACAGCCAGTTCGTTCCGCATTTTAAATTGCGAGCTGTCATAACGCCAAAAGGATGACTTGGGAATCTCCGCAAATTACCTAGCGGACCCGTAATCACATTATCTTACTTCGCCGTGCTCAAGATTAGTTTAAACGAGTTAACAGTAAGCTTTCTCGGTTTTGCCGTGGCTTATTTCTTTGCTTTACGTATTTATGGACTTTCTATTTTAGGCATGAACAGGATCATAGGCCTTTTTATGCTTTAATTTGTGGATGTGTGTGTCTTATGTCGATAAGGCTTTCACAGAGTGCCTGACACTTTGACAAACCGATTGCTTCTGGCGCGTCACAATGTTTCCGCTTTTAAGTAGGTGAGTAGTAAGTAGGTATGCTGCTTATTTTTTTGATTACAAAAAAAATATAATTTTAGCGACTAAATAAGAGAAAGATAGACAGACAGATGGAAGGAAGAACAGACGAAGCGATCGTTTGAATTATAATAGTTTTTTTTTCTGTTTATGAGTTCCTGACGAAATGTAAGTACCTATATTTTTTACGTTTTGTAATTCAGTTGAACTACTTTTCGTCGCAATGAATAATAAAACAATTTAATCCAATATCAGAATCAAACTTACGATGTCATCGCGAACGAATCGCGAATCGCCAAACAAAATTGTTAACACATCGTCCATCGCAACTCGGAACCAATTTTCAATAAACTTTCCGTTTATCTGTATAAAAATTCGTGCCGCCATTACAGAACAACGTCCATTACGTCGTAAACAAGGAGCGTGCACTAGTAAATTGTGTTATAGCGGGCAATAGACACAAATCAACGGATTTGCGAGAGTCGGTCGCCATTCGCGGCGGCGTATTTTACAGTTTAAAGCTTTATAATATTTTGTTTTCGCGGAAATACTGATATTGAAATCTGGTAATAGTGATTCTGTATTGCCTTCTGAACCAGTAGTGGAAGCTTATTCTAAAACCCTAATTCTAAGGATTAAAAAAAGTTTTCGCACGACGAGTTGCGCCGGTGTTTTTAAATCTCCTCTATGACTCTTTCACTTGAGTGTCAACTGTAATCTCGATTATGAAATAGCTGTTTCATATTAGTTTAACGCCTAGGTCTACTGGTACGTGAAACTGCAATTTCTATCTATTTAAGAGCTGGTCCATATATTTTCTGTGAATCGGGTACATTGAACTGCCTTCGCTAGGTTCACTGTCATAATTCTCTTCATATAAATTTTGGAGAACTAGTAAGGATGCTTGCATACGACCGTCTATTTGTATGATAGATAATCCGACCGAATTTTCCTTCTTCTGATTTGAATACCATTTCTGACCGATGTTTTGGAGGTTTTATTTATTTATTTCACATCATACAGAACATTATTATCATTTCCCCCTACAATAAGTCGGTCACCGATTGTCGGTCGTGTGAGAACCCTAAAAATAGTTTCTATTTTGCACGTATTATTTTTTTTTCTCTCACCCGCTTCCATAGTAAATAAGCTAATCAAACTGAAAGGCGATGTACACTTTGAAAAGCTAATTACCATAATATTTTTCCATTTTTTAGCTAGTATTTTTACTGCAACAACGTAATAAAGTTACTTCCATCTCACAATGCGATGGTTCATTTAGAAAAAGATAAAAGTTACTCGGAGGAATAAAACTCGCTGTAGGTAGAAAAGCGATGCAGTTATTAGACTACAATGTAATTTTACATTTTCTATCCATCTAGGAAAGCCCAAGAAAATATCGAGTTATGTTTAGCACAATTTTTTTTAATAATAATTAATACCACCAGTATGCCTAGCATGGGGTGTAACTTGTAAGACGCACGCGTCAAGACGCTAAAAAAGTTTTTTTCAGACAGAGCCTTTGTGAAATGGTGGTAGAGTAATGTTATGATTATCGACAAATAATTGTAAAATTTTATGTCGAAGAAAAATTTTATGAGCAAAGAAACCTGACCCCTCTCAGAGTGGCAAAGCTACCTGATTTCTTTGATCCAAACTGTACTCTATTGAAAGCTGTTCAGCAGGCTTCATTTACATTAACATACATTTATAAAGTGCACAAAAAATACTCACGCCGCCGTATTCATAGATACGAATCGATAAAATCCCCCTATAAAATACGTAAGTACACCACAAAACTTAACAGTGAATCAACCACCCTAAAATCCTTTAAAAATCTGCAGATTAGAAAACTCTTTGAGAGGACTTAAGTCCCAAGTTGCCACTTCAAAAGCAAGTATACTGAAAGGGTTCAGTTTAACTTTGTCCCCTGAAGTAAAAACTGACAAACAATTTCAGTCTCTAACTGCAGGGAAAAACGAGTGAACTTTTAAACGATAGGAGGGTTTGTGAGGACAAAGTTAAAATGGTCGTCTCAAAGTAGGTACAGTTCCGATGACACTTATGGTCGGTGATAGCTCAATATCTCGATACTTGGGGTTGATGTTTTTGGATTTTATACGAAAATTGATCATTTTTATTTTTCTCTGGGATAAAAAGAGTAGTGTTAGAAGAGCCATTATCGTACACGGGGTTACCACCACATATGGATTGTTAATTGCTGATGTGTCGGTGGTGGTACGCTAGTTGTTTTAACGGACTAACAAAAGGTGTTTATTTCAGAAATGGAAAATATCAATTCAGCAACTGTATGAATGGGATGTCTTCAAAGGATAAGAATGAGCCCTCGGTAACGTTCGTTTTTCTTCTCGAGTGCTGAATCGACTAGTCAGTCAAAATAAGCATCCGAATCGGTGATGCTATTTTTAAATATTTTTGTTACAAACCTTACAGGGTAGTTGAGAATTTTTGAATTGGGTTTGCATTTGCCGAAAATAAAACTAAATTGAAATAGAAAACCCGCTAGCACTACGCGAATTTTAATCCAATCCTTAACTTAAGCTGACTGAAGCAACATCGACTGGAACAAATTTTACATAGTCCAGTATCGATAGTTGAACAGAAAATGCGCACATTATCGATAGTACATAAATATACAAGATATCGATAATATTAAGGTGTATAGAAGTAAGCTCTAAAGATTATCGTCCTGGATTTATATATTAAACTTTTGCAGTTTTTACTGATTATACAGGTTGTTGCAAAAGTACCTAAGCCGAAAAAAATCTGACTCAGGGGTAATGAATTCATGACCCATTTTTACAATTTATGAAAATATCTAGTCCTCAAATTAAAAAGTATACATAACTTATTTAAAAAAAAACGCGAATTTACAAAAGTCATTGTATAAAAGAAGTTTAGATTGACCTTTCGAGTCACCCTCTTTCAGCTTACTATACTTACTTACCTTTTTGCAACATCCTGTAGTTTACATCGACACCAAAACTATCGATACTTACCCAACCCTATTTTTCACCCCTTTGATATCGGAACAGGACATCGACCGTGGCGGCAAAAACAAAGATCTTTCTTCACACAGCTTAGCTTCTATCCCGTTGGAATACGGTCGATAATGCCGGAATTGGATGAAAGTCTATTCAGCCCACTTTGAAGTGATAGTGCAACGAAAAGGATTAGATAAAACGTAGTTATTCCAGAGTATCGCCTCGACCGGATATTACCTTGTTTTAGTTAGCTTTCTATACTTGTGTATTGAAGTAAAATGAGGTAGGTACCTAAATTGAAAGTAAATGTGGCTTTGTTTTAAATTTTTGCATTATTTACTTAAGGTAACCGTCCACCTATCGGTATAATAGGTATCTAGCAATAATTGCGTATTGGTCATAGCTGCTAAGCATTATTGTTTTTATTATTCTAACTCATATTATAAATGCGAATGTAACTGTGTATGTCTGTCTGTCTGTCTGTCTGTTACTCTTTAGTCTTGGTCTAGACCCTGAGAAAGAACATAGGCTACTTTTTATCCCGGAATTCCCACGGGAATACTTTTTAAGGCGAAACGAAGCGCGCGGGAACAGCTAGTAAATAAAATAATATTATACGTATCGCACCAAACGGATTGGCATAAAGGTATGGAAAAACGGCGTTGGAAATGCCTATGAAGTGGACGCACTTGTGTGAATTTCTGTAGAAAGAATACTGAAAGTGATGCTTCCGTTGCGTAATATGTTGAAAGATGGACGCTATTCTTTAAATTTTGTAGATTAACCCACTTATTCATAGAGAAGTCTTGTAACTTTTCTATGAATAAGGGGGTTAATCTATAACGTCGGTATAAAATAATTATGTTCATTTCATTTCAATTGGCCCGTAGGACCGTCTTACCGCTCCTATTCATTTGCTACTGCAGCTGGACATAGGCCTTTATTTACTTTATACGTGTATTATACTTACTTACTAAATTTGGCTGATTCCAGACAAAACAGTTAGCCGAAAATAGTTGAGATTCTAAATTGAAACTGCATGGTATTCTATTTTAATTCCGGAGGTGGTCACCTCATGAATATGCAGTGTGTCCACTCGAAGATATTAATTATGCACGGTTTTAGTCCTCCGAACTTAAGGGGCAGCTATTTGTTTGCGATTAAATAACTTTAAAAAAAAACAGCCACGAAAAGATACTTATTAAGGTCCTGCGAAGTAAAAATCGAAGTAACATTTACGAAGTACTTTAGTGTCAAATCTAGGGTCTCAGTTATTTCATCTCTTGGTAAGAAATGATCTTTACGTCGTCGGTCGTCAGTTGGAGTACTGAAATAATTGCAATGTATTAATACTTTTAAACCAGTTTATTGCATACACACACATAAAAACATAGCAGACTAACACATTAAAAAAAACACAGATAATGTATACGAAGGCTGGCTTATTGCCAATAACTAACATGTTCCAGCCAACCTCCGAATCAAACAATTTCATCGTCCGACGCACCAAAGATCTATGTCCACTTAAACATAATTTCTCGTCCCCAATTTAAGGCGAAGTTATGCTTGGTTACGTCGTTTTAATTAATAAGACAAAGACCAACTGGAATTTCGATGAGATTGTAGACGCTAAAAGCGTTAAAGGCTCTACTGATATTAAATAGTTTAAGGCCTCGAGGGATCTATGAAATTTGATATTACTACAAAATACTATTTATTACATGGCTCATACGGCTTATTAGTATCAAGATCAATGTATGTATATATATTTAAAATAAAAATAAATAAAATGGAAATAACTTCTACTTAATTTGCTACGGGCTTAAAACCCTGAACACCAGCTTTGCAAAATTCTCTAAAAGTGCTGACGTAGAAAAAAAATATAAGCTTCGGCAAAAACGTTTTCAAGAATAGGGTGAAATTTATGGCTTTTTATATTTTTTATAATCTTTACCGTATCGTATAGTTTACTTGGTTTGTACACTTTTCGCCTTGTGAATAATTACATTTAAATTTTATTGATTATCAGAATCATTCTCCGTCTTCATTGGTCTTGTCATACTTACTGCTTCATTTTCGACGATTTTAAAATAACAAAGTATGCTGTGGAAGTATGAAAGGTAAATTTTACATTCTACTAGCTGTTCCCGCGAGCTTTGCTTCCCCTTAAAAAGTTTTCCCGTGGGGATTCCGGGATAAAAATTAGCCTATGTTCTTTCCCAGAGTCTAGACCATCTGTATACCAAATTTCATTCTAATCCGTTCAGTAGTTTTGGCGTGAAAGCGTAACAAACAGACAGACAGACAGACACAGGTACTTTCGCATTTATAATATTAGTTACGATTAGGATTAGGATAAGTTGAAATGCTAGTGGATTAAAGCCGAAGAACCAATGACAGGTGAGGTAAATCAGTTCTCTAGTGGACACCACGTGGCTTACAATGGAAATGATGATGATACAACAGCCAAGAAAAAATATATATAGTAGAGTCTTAAAACATGAACTATGCTAGACTGGAAATTCTGAAAAAGTGTTAGGTAATATAAAATAGTAAAACAAAACCAGATAAATTTATTGCTTTCCTACAAATATTTGCAAAATGCAGGCTAATATTGCTGAAGCGTGCAATATTAAAAAGTTTTTCTGCTTCGCGCAAATACAGCTTATTAAAACGCTGATATTATACAAGGTGGGAATTTATCAGTGAACACGTCTCAGTATCATTTTAATGTGTTTTTGATACTGTGAACAGTTATTATTGAGAAGGTCAATATTATTTAGATAGAATACATATCTTAAATACGGCTTGTATTTAAACCTCCACCAAAAATATTCAATTCTGCCTCCAATAAATTTGAGATCTCCGCCAAAACGAATAAATCGTCACCGAATCATGTGTCCTATAATATTGCAGAAATTAACCTTTTTTTTTACTGTATACCTACCATAAAACTATATCAACACCATTTAAATATATTTTCAGTTATATTGTCGCTAAATTATATTGTCGTAAATGTACCAAACCTATTTTTTATTTTATGAGTATCATTTTATTAACCCTGCGAAGCCAAAAAATAATAATTGTACCCCAAACCAAAGTTACTTGTTAAAATACTTTTAGAATTAAATAATTAGTAGGTACCTACTAAAATATATCTTTATATCTTCAAATGAGGGTGGGGATAGGGACGGGGACGGAGACCTTGGGCACCTTGGGTACCTAAGGCACCTTGGCCATCTCGCGCACCTCGGGCACCTCGGGCACCCTGGGGCACCTCTGGCACCTAGGGCAAATTGGGCACCTAGGGCACCTTGGGCACTTTGGACACCTGGGGCACCTTGGGCACCTTGGGCACCTTGGGCATTTCGGGCACCTTGGGCACCTAGGGCACCTAGGGGAACTTGGGCACCTTGGACACCTTGGGGACCTTGGGGACGGGGCGGGGACGGCAACATACTTTATTTGGTTTGAAATAAATTTTAATGATGTTCATATAATTATTATGGTATGTAAATAGTGCCAACATTTCTACAATATTATAGGAAACATGATTTGGTGATGATTTATCCGTTTTGGTGACTAAAAAGATTATCTATTGTAAACTTGCAATTATTTGGAGGCGTGTTTATTTATTTTGGAACGTTTTTTTGTGGGATTTCGATTTTGGAGTTGGTTTAATTAAATTGGTTTTAATTATTTTTTTGGTGCAATGTCTTAGCTTACAAATATTTTTTTGGTGATGATTTAAAATGTACCCCTTAAATACTAACACATATGTACAAAAATGGCGGTCTTATCGCTCAAAGCGATTTTTTCAAGCCAACCTTAGGGTGGAAGGATATTTAGCTTTGCGTGTAACAGCTATTTCCTATCTAAGAAATGATTTTCTTGGACTTTTACGAATTTTCTTTTCGTTTTTTTTAGTTAGTATTCTTTGCTACTAGCTACTTTCGTGGAGATCACTAATTAAATTTTACCCCGTGTATCCATGAAATGAAATTCTATAATATATGTGAAAGACTGAATTCCTAGTAAAGGATACTCTAAGGCAGTGGATAATTAATTCATATGGTATTTTATTAGGAATAATACTAAACTAATTAAATACTGCTAGCTTGAGCTAAAATTGTAGTTTACGAAGTATATAACAAGGCCCTTATCTGAACCCAAGTTCTATGCCCTTATCCCGACAATAGTCCCGTGGGAAATAGAAGGCTTTAAAGGAAATAAAGCGGAGTAACCTAACCTAACACGGGCATTATAAGGAGCTAGCTGTTCCCGCGAGCTTCACTTCGCCTTAAAAAGTTATCCCGTGGGAATTCCGGGATAAAACCTATGTTCTTTCTCAGGGTCTTGACCATGTGTATACCAAATTTCATTCAAATCCGTTAAGTAGTTTTACAGACAGACAGACAGACATAGTTACTTTCGCATTTATAATAATAGTTAGGATAGGATAAAAAAAAAACACGCACTCACGCCTTGTACTAATGCGGGGTAGGCAGAGGTGCATTGCTGCACCCACTTTTCGCCAGAGTGTTATGTTAGTCCCAATGTAATAGGGGGCGGGCCTATTGCCATTTTACGGGCACATCAAAGACCCGACCCAGCCGGGAATCGAACCCGGGACCATCGGCTCAGTTGTCAGGGACACTAACCACTACGCCATTAGGTTTAATTGATACAAAACGCTGTAGTCTGCACAATTTGTTTCATTTGAGTCCCTTAGTGACAATTTCGCCATAGTGGGTTAGAGCATAACCAGGGATTATTGGTTGACTTTTGACACACCTGTCAAGAATTTGGTATGGATATGACGTATAATTGATCAAGCAATACCTGGTTACCGTAATACACTTACCGTAATTCTTAATGTTATTTATCATTATTGTTTCTTTATGTTATTATAATGTGTCGTGTTTCTGTTCACTTTATATTGATATTAATTAGTGTTATTATCACGTTGTTATTATTTGTCTCGGTGCGCGCGCGACACGTGTGGCCGGCTATGTGTGCCGCTCCTGCCTGAAAGTAGATTTCAGGGCGAACGCGCTCCGCCATGTCGTCGCTCGCGCACTTCACTTTGTTTTTGTTTCCCCCGTGTTTTCGTTTGATTTTTATTAACTACCTACGCGTAGTGCGTCACTATAAGGCTTCCACTGAAAACCAGCGCAGTGTCCTTTAAACCAACCAAAGGCGCTGCAGTAGCTGAGTGGACACCGTTTTGACGACGACAGCATATTATTTATTGCCTATCACCAATACTTATATATATAATTATATTTTTTTTCTCATTTTTAGATTTATATACTTATATATATTTGGATTGATTAGATTAAGTACCTATATTTATATTTCATTCCATCTTTCTTTGTAAATTAATATTGCTGTCTAAGCCAAATAAAGTTTTTCTTTCTTTCTTTTCTTTCTTTCTTTACGATTTAACCGACTATTGTGAAATTGAAGCCTAATATTGAAGCTGTCTTAATTCTTATCGTATCGGTGTAAAACAGTAAAGTTCGTCTGGGTTTTTGTCACCGTGGCGTGGTGGCAAGACCATTAGACAGTCAGAGTTCATAGTTGCAAAAACCGTAACGATGTTATATAACATCGTTACGGTTTTTGCAACTATGAATAAGGTCATCAGGGCCTCTAGTACGGGTTTTGCCATTTACGTAAACAAAAAGTTTTGGTTTTCTTCTGTCATGTGCATACATTATGTGTCAGAAGTTTCATGATAGTTTCCGCATGAGGCGCCACTTAGTATGCGAGAAAACGTAAACTTTTGTAGTTTTCGCCCAACTGTCAAACCTGTACTAGACCCCCAGGAAGGCCTATGTAAGGTAGTTTACCCTAAAATTTAACAAAGAGGATCATTGACTTGAAAACGATAAGATTCATGATTTATGATCGTTACTGTCGTTAGTCTAGTAAAGTTCTTTTGATTTTGTGCTTTCAGATGGAATGGATCAGATAATATTATCTATGTCTATATTTATTAGAGCTGTTACTATTTAGGGTGTTGCAAAAAGGCTATACTAAGCCTAAACCTACATATGCAGCATGGTATATCTAAGCCTGAAACCAAAATCATAATTTTAACATTCGCAAAAAAAAAAACATAGAAACTTTGTTGGTCACGTGACTTTTTTACTATGGAGAATGTTTTTTTTTTCGCGCATTTTCCATACTGACGGTTAAAAAATATTGTCTCGATTACCTATCAAATATGAATTTGATTATGAAAAATCATACAATTTGAAAGACCTAGATTTGATATAGCCCGCTAAGGAAAGAAGAACCTAGAAACAGCATTAATCAAGTATGTTCAAAGACTATATTTCACCTTTATAAACCAAACTAAGTTCCTTTCCATCTTCACTTTACCGAAACCAGAGTATATTCTGTCCTTAATATTCTTGCTCCATATAGTTTCACGACCTTAACCAATGGTCCATGCGGATCGCAAGTCTGTTTCGACTCAGTAGACTTTATTACCATGTAATAGAGTCCGTTTCCCATCAAGTTCATCCAGGTGTTCCTTCAAAGGTTATTTTTGTTTTTCCGTAGCTGCAACGGGAAACAGACCTTCTTGGTCGTATGTAGGGTATAAAATAGATTGGAAATAGTTTCACCTTGTGATAGCGTTTTGTTTTTCATTGCTTACCGATATATTGGATTGTCAGTAGAATGTACTTGGTTAGGAAAAGGAAAGTTTTTTTGCGGATATGTATTTATTGTGTACGCTATGTAACCGAATATTTTGAATTTTGTTTTTCTGTGTTAGATTTACTCTACTTACCAGCAACTGAAATGTACAAAAAATTTTAGTACTTATTTATTTATCTTGGACAATCTAGTATGGGGCCGTCCATTAATCACGTGAGGTTGTTTTTCTCATTTTTTGACCCCCCCCTCCCCCCTGGTGATATTTGGTGAGGTTTGGGACCAACCCCCCCCTCCCCTGTGTGACGTCACGAACGTGTACGAGTGTTGCTTACTGTTGTGTACTTTTGTTTTTAAAAATAAAACGACAAAGTTCTAAGTCATAAGAAGTTTATTAAAAGTTTTATCTGGTAACAACTAAGTGCATTAAATGTTATCTCAATTATTAGTGCCGTATTAACATCAATATTAGTGTTACTAAAAGTGCCTAAAGGATATATTGTGGATACTAATTGTGGGTACCACCTAGTTCCTAAAAGTGTGTTTACCCCATAATCGCAAAATTTATCATTTAATAAATCAATAACAGCGCCATCTAGGGATCCCAATATCACAACGGACGCTAGTGACATCTATTACAATCATAGTGTACTTGCTATCTCGGTGGTAAACTAATTACTCTCACGATCATGACCAAGTGCGGTGGCTGTAAGAAATATATAGCTCGGGCGGATATCGCCAAGTGTGCGAAATGCACTAAATGCGGTACCGTGTACCATCCATTCTGCCTTAAGGGAGGCGAGGAAGGTACCCCTAACTGGGTCTGCCCGGGATGTGCATCCGGGAACCAGCCGCCGGCGCCCATCGTCGATGCTCCCGTTGCTGAGGGGATGGACTCCCTTGAGCTACCTGAACCGGTTGTGTCCGATGGCCGCCACAACTCCACTGCGAATGACACAACCGAAGAATTCAAAGTGGAGCTCGGGCTGGAGATCCGCCTGTTCCGCGAGGAGCTGAGCGCCGTGCGGGAGGAGATCCGCCTGTTCCGGGCGGAGGTCAAGGACCTGAAAAGCTCATTCTCCGCAACAGAGGAACGGCTCAGCACCCTGGACTCGAGGGTGGACGTCCTGGAGAAGCGGGTAATGGAAGGTACGGGTTCCCGTTTAGAGTCCGTCATCGCTGAGCTACGGTTAGAGCTCAACGAAAAGGACCAGGAGCTGCTGGGCAATGACGTGGAGGTCAGCAACCTCCCGGAGGAGAACGGGGAGAATGCCACCCATATGATCATGGCGGTGGCGACCAAGCTGGGCGTCACGCTCCGGGAGAGCGACATAGTCAGCGCGGAGCGTGTGGGAGCAAGGCGCCGGGTGCCGGGCGAGGGGGGGGACGCGGGCGCGGGGGCGGCGGGCCGGCCGCGGCCGCTGGTGGTGCGCTTCACGCGGCGCGCCGTCAAGGACGAGCTAACGGCCGCGGCCCGCGTGCGCCGCGGAGCCACCTCGGCCGACCTCAGCCAGTCCTCAGCGCCGCGCCCCTTCTACGTCAACGAGAGGTTGACCAAGTACAACCGCCAATTGTACTACCAAACGCGGGAGGTCGGGCGACGTCTGTCCTGGAGGTTTCTCTGCACCAAGAAGGGACGCATATACGCCCGCCAGGGACAGGACACACCTCGACACTGGATACGGTCAGCTGATGACATTAGTCGTGTATTTGGAGTCGCGTCTTAAACCGCTCGTTGATCATGATAGCTGCCCCACACATTACTATAAAAATTTGACCCTAACCACCTCAGTATTATACTTTTTAATTATACTTTTTTGCCTGTTTGTGTCTTTGTTATGTGTTATTTGTATTACGTGCCTACTTTGTTTTGTACAGTATGTGAATCATGTATCTTGTTGTTGTACCACTTGTACCCCAGTCACTGCTCTGATTGTGTTGCTGCCCAGAGGTCAAACTGTTCCCCAGTTCCCTAATATCTTTGTACAATATTATCCTGTTTGTTTGATGTTTAAAATTTCGCTGTATAAAACGCTAATTACCACGCCCACGTTCGCCCATGCGAACGCAAAGTTACAACATATTATTATTATAACAGTCACCGGCACACATCACACACACACATCATACATATTACAAACTTATCCTATATATACCTACATTATATTATACAAACTATCTACACTTCTATATGTACAGAATGACCGGTAAAAGCAAGTCATTATTAGTTGGACTTTTTAACGCGGGATCATTGGGCACAGGGCATGATGAACTCATAGCCACTGTACTGCGCTATGATGTCGACATTATGGCCATCAACGAAACCTGGCTCAGGGAGGGGGAGATAGACCGCGCGCCCGTCATACCCGGCTACAAACTGCGCCACACGCCGAGACCCCCAGGTAAGCGCATGCGAGGTGGAGGCGTAGGTATGTATGTGAAAACGGGTCTTAAGGTAAGATTTCGCACACATCCCGCCGCGGCCGGCGTCGAACAAATGTTGTTAAGTTGTACCGTAAACACAATTAAACTACTTATCGGAACTGCCTACAGACCGCCGTGGCAAGACTGTAGTACCTTCTTTGACGCGTTAACGGATAGCATAACAGCTTTCACTAATTATGACCAGATCATTGTGCTGGGAGACTTTAATATTAATCTTTTACCTAATAGTACTGACTACAAAAGGCGTCATTTTGATGATTTTGCTCATACTGTTGATTTAAAACAGTACGTAACCGAACCTACGCATTTCACCACCAGCAGCGAAACCTTGATAGATGTCGTGTGCTCTGACTCGGAAATTAAAAGTTTAAATGTCGACTACATACCTACCCTAGGAAAGCATGCCTTTATTACGGTAGAACTGAATATAAAAAAACCGGCCAAGTGCGAGTCGGGCTCGCGCACAAAGGGTTCCGTAGCAGCAAAATTACAGTTAAATCAACCTATCTCAAAAACTATAAGAGATACTTTGATCAAACCAAAAATCGTTGAAAGAGTTAATTAGCATGCATCACCTCTATTTTTTTTAGAATTTTATACCCCGTAGTTATAAAAATAGAGAGGGGGGGACATACTTTTTACGACTTTGAGAGCTGATATCTCAAAAACCGTTCACTTTAAGAAAAATGTTTTTTAGAAAACTTTATATCATTTTAAAAGACCTTTCCATTGATACCCCACACGGGTATGTACATCGAAAAAAAAATTTCATCCCTCAGTTACATGTATGGGGGGCCCCACCCCCAATTCTTTTTTTTACTATTTAGTGTCATATTTTTGTAGCGGTTCATACAACACATATTCCCATCAAATTTCATCACTGTAGTACTTATAGTTTCCGAGTAAATCGGCTGTGACAGACGGACAGACGGACAGACGGACAGACGGACATGACGAAACTATAAGGGTTCCGTTTTTGCCATTTTGGCTACGGAACCCTAAAAACCTAAACCTTTGCCCCGATGGATTACTTACCGGCCATTAAAAAATATTATTTTGGAACAATTTAACTCTGACCTAAATTTAATTAATTGGGAACATATTAAAAGTTTGGATGATGTCAATCAAATGGTAATTACATTCACGGATTATATTATAAAATTATTTGATCTACATGCTCCCGAGCGCACTGTCCGTGTGAAGGGCGCCGACTACCCGTGGATCACTGATAACGTGAAGTACATGATGAGTTTGAGAGATGCAGCCCATAAACGGTTCCGTATCACTAACTCCGCTTCAGATAACAATTACTATAAGGACCTGAAACATTTGGTAAATGCAGCTTTACACAATGAAAAGCGAGCATATTTTCAGTCCAACATAAACAACAATATTAAAAACTCGGCGAAATTATGGCAGAATCTTAAGAATACTGTTCTCCGTAAGCACAAAAATGACTGCCTACCTGATAGTTTTAGCGATCCAGACATGATTAATAAGCACTTTCTTGACATTCCAGGTAGTAATAACATTAATTTATCAGATATAATTTATTATGAATCTCACAGACATGGCACATACAAATTTAATATTTCACCTATCGACGAGCTAATGGTTGGCAAAATTATTAACAATTTTAAATCTAATGCACTCGGGTGCGATTGCATATCATTGGATATGATTATGCTGACGCTACCGCGAACCTTGGATATTATCACTTTTATAATTAACTTCTCTATTAAAACTTCTACATTCCCAGATCCGTGGAAAATTGCATTGGTTAGTCCTATACCCAAAATACCTACTCCGAGTCAATACAAGGACCTACGTCCGATAAGTTTGCTGTCATGTATGTCAAAGATTCTCGAAAAGGCTGTGTATAACCAAATGTCGCACTACCTGGAGGTTAATGGTATTCTGCCTGATGTACAGTCCGGCTTTCGTCGAGGCCGCAGCACCTCTACTGCCCTAATAGACGTGGTAGATAATATACTGGCCTCCGCAGACAAGGGTATGTCCACCATTCTCACTTTGTTGGATTTTTCCCGAGCTTTTGACACTATCAATGTTCCGCTGCTGATCGCAAAGTTGACATACTATGGTTTTGATGCTAATACGGTCAAATGGTTTTACAGCTATCTAGATCAACGCTCACAAATAGTTAAGCTGAGGAAATATGATGGCAATACAGTTACTTCTGCTGAGTATCCAGTATCTAGAGGAGTCCCACAAGGATCGACTTTAGGACCACTATTATTTATTCTTTATGCTAGCGATATCACCAACGAGATTTTAAATTGCAAATACCATATCTATGCTGATGACCTGCAATTATATATATCAGGATCCCCAACTGACGTTAGAAATACTTGTGATCTCATAAACCAGGACTTAGACCGTATTGCAACTTGGTCTGACAAAAATTTTCTTAAGCTAAACCCTGATAAGTCCAAGTTTGTTGTAGTCGGCACAAGGAAACAGGTACTAACTACTAATATCAATAACCCCAACATAAAACTGGCAGGAGTGGATATTGAACAGGTTAGCGAAGCTCGTAACCTAGGCCTAACATTTGACAATTATTTGAGGTTTGAAAAACACGCAATCGAAATGGTCAAAAACTGCTTCTTCAGACTCAAGACACTATATAAAATTAGACGGTACATTAATGTTGATATAAGAATACAGCTATGTGAGTCACTTGTTCTGTCCAAACTAAATTATGCTGATACTGTATATGGCCCATGTCTATTACGAAAAACTGAAAAGCTACTTCAAAGGGTACAAAACGCCTGCATCAGATTTTGTATGGATATTCCGCCCCGCTCCCATGTTACCCCATATCTCAACTCCTGCGGGCTACTGAAGGTAGCCGCCAGACAGCGGCTGCACCTTGCTGCGCTTCTGTTTGGTGTTATAAAGTATAAATCACCCCAGTACCTATACAACAAACTTGAATGGTCACGCGACTGTCATACAATTAATACTAGGGCGTCTACTTATCTTATGGTCACTCCGAAGCACAAAACCGCTTTGTTTCGCCACTCGTTCCGATACACAGCCAGCTTCATATGGAACACGCTGAGGCCACCCCTACGTGACCTGAAATCAATGTCCACGTTTAAATATCGGTATAAAATGATTCTACTAGAAGAACAAAGAAAAGGGCCATAGAAAGTCATACTTACTTCGTGGGTATTCACGTACAGCAAGGACTCGGTGTTCCTTGGTTGTGACACGGTTCCAGACTGCCTAGCTGCAAGCTGCACGCAGTAGATCATCACCAAACTTATCATCATAACATCTGGTGTTGCTGTTTTTTTTTCCGGTTACTCTGCTGCTTAAATTGACCCTGAAAACACATATTATATTTATTATATTCTATTTTATGTTGAGTATACACAATATTTTTTATAATATATTAATGTCCACTAATATAATGATGGTTCATACTGTTTAGATATCTATTTATATTTTACCCGTCGTCAACATGACTTATTAATTATTTACCTACTACTTATTTCTAATTTCTGTGTTCCTATTGTCTTTTATTGCACCACAGTAATAATATTATTATTCTCTTACCTTTTATTTTGGTCAACGCAGCCTTCATCACGTAATGAAATTAGCATTATGTATCACTTTAGGTACTTATACACTGGAGTATAATGATTGTTGCTAGCTGTTCGTGGGGTACTTCATTTGGTAGTATCCGGGCGTGGGTGCGCGGGCGCCGCCTCGTCCCGTTATCTACGCACGGCTGGCGGGATGACGCGGGCACACTGAGCGGGTCGCGCCCGGATACTGAAAAATATTTTCACGCTGCAGGCTGTCGGTGCCGTTTCATAATGGCTACCCGCAACTGCTTAAGTAAGTAGGCGGTACCATGATTGGCCGGCATTGTGTACCGGCTAATAGTACCTACTACTATTGTGCACTTTTATTTACGTACTTTTAGTTTATGTTTTGTATTTCTACTCATTCTACCCTTTCTAATATTTAATATTTATTACTTAATACATTTGATACAGATTGAACATATTACATTATATATATATACCTACCTACCTTACACAAACACTGTCTCACCCACTATTTATTTATTTCTTTCCACACTTATAACCTATGTAATTATTAATATCTCATCACATAACACAACCCATCATAATAAATATATATAATACCAACTTCGCGTTCGTGACTGAGGTCAACTCAAGGGCCAGCTGAAAACCAGGGCTGTGGCCTCACTGTCCACAGCATATGCTGAGCTGGTGCCGTTTTGACACTCTGGACAGCAACCTTTATTTGTTTTGTTTGTTCTGTATTGAGTATTCTCTTTATTTTGTTGTTGTTTCTTTTTCTTTTTTTTGTCTTATTATTCTGTCTCAGTGTTTCAAATAAATGTATCTTTCTTTCTTTCTTTCTTTCTTTCTTTCTTTCTTTCTTTCCCCCCTGGATCACGTGTATTTTTTGAAAGTCTATGTACTTAAAGGCAATTTTTAACTGGAAAAAATATAGGTCATACTACAAATCGTTTAAATTTTTGCGCCGTCCTAAATATCGGTTCAGAAATACATAATTTTTGACAAAAAATTAATACACGTGATGTCTAACGAGAACCCCCCCTCCCCCCTCGTGATGTTTCGTGAGGTTTTTAGTACCCCCTCCCCCCCCCCCTTTGAGCCTCACGTGATTAATGGACGGCCCCTATCTAGATTACTTATGAAAGTACAGGTACCTAAAGGCCAGGATTAGAACCCACATAATATTGACTATATCAAATACAATTAACAATAATAATTTATAATTTAATATTATTTTATTTATATGTACTAGGTTAATTAGTTTTAGAGCTATCTGTGTTATATAAATATTAACAATATATTTGATATTATTTATCATCTCCCAGCCTGTGCTCCGTAAAATCTCCGTTTCACACTCAACCACTCTGAAGCCATATCTCATACTCCCACATCGATCGATTCACTCTACATTATTTTGAGGATAACAATATTTAAGGATGCAATATTCTGCCAGTTAATGGATAATAATTTGGAGATGATGTAAAATATACTGGGTAGTGAGTGGTCCGTTTTATATTTTTTTTATAATTTCTCACATAAGTGTCGAAAAGCGAAGTAGACAAGTACCTACTTGACTGGATATTACAATCAAGCAAATCAGGCAGGCTTGCAGTGAATGAAAGAAGAACTTATTTATACTATCACTAGCTGTTCCCGCGAGCTTCGCATCGCCCTAAAAAGTTTTCCCGTGGGAATTCCGGGATAAAAAGTAGCCTATGTTCTTTCTCAGGGTCTAGACCATATGTTACTAAAATTAATTAAAATCTGTTTAGTAGTTTTGGCGTGAAAAAGTAATAGACAGACACAGTTACTTTCGCATTTATAATATTAGCTAGGATAAATAGGTATTATAGTGTACATAATGTGGATAAAGGTTGTTAAGAAACTAATATATATAATATATCTCTGATATTATATATCACTTTATACTAGGATTCCGTATAAGTACTTAAATACAATAGTCAGGTTAGCTACTTAACTACCTTTGCCAGAAAAACTTCTTTGTGAGATTTTCCTCCCGCTAAGTCCTGATAACAATAAAGCCTGGCACAATTGTACCTGATAGCCTATAGTTCAGTAGTTCTTAATTAATTAAGGGGAGAAACTTCTTTCATTGTTTTCTTATTATTGATGTGTAGAGAGGCATTAGTTACGAACTGGGGCGAGCAAGTTCTGTGAACAGAACTATAGTGCTGTGTTGAGGATAAAATAAAAATACATAAACTGCGAGCAATGAAAAAGTTTCAAAGACAATAGCACCAAAATACTTTAAAAGGAAAAAGGCTAGCTTAATAAGGCTTTTTGCAAAATTGAAGTCAATTAAATAGAGCATCAGAATGTTACCAACTAATAACGTAAATATTGTGTTCAATTTTAAGTTAAAAGTTTTAAAACATTATAGGGCAATTTACTTGGTTTCGGCAAGTGGATTTTTTTATTGCTCGTAAGTAAGTATTAAAGGACGACCGAATGGCGGAGTGGTTAGTGACCCTGGCTACTGAGCCGATGGTCCCGGGTTCGATTCCCGGCTGGGGCAGATATTTGTTTAAACACAGATATTGGTTCCCAGGTCTTGGATGTGCCCGTAAAATGGCAATAGGCCCGCCCCCTATTACGTTGGGACTAACATAACACTCTGGCGAAAAGTGGGTGCAGCAATGCACCTCTGCCTACCCCGCAAGGGAGTACATTAGTACAAGGCGTGAGTGCGTGTTTTTTTTTTTTTTTTAATTATTAATACTATTAATCATGCCTTTGTGGCCAACAATCAACTTAGATACAATCAATTTTAAATATCTACGCCACTTTTTTGTATAATTACATTCATGCTAAGAGCAACATTTTGGTACTACGCCCATCCCTACACAAGCTTTTCTTAGCAAAGACAGCCACCCAAGTTTGTTAAGTTGCTCACCGTTTTATTTTCTCTTTGAGACACATTGAGGCGTTTAAAGGCAGGCGCACCCTTAAACTTTTTATTTTATTTCCTTTTGTTTCGCCCCGTAACTTCAACAAACTTACTCTTAATTAAGTTGGACGAGCTTCATTATTTTCCTGAAATATTGTTACTTGAACGAGTCGTTTTTAAAGAGGACGCTTCAAGACAATTGTAAGGAGGGTATACGCTTTGTTGCGTTCAAAATGATCTTTTTGTTTGAAATTGTTAGAAGATGTACCTAAGTACTTTTTTTTAAGCTGACTGTTTTATTAATAGTAGATATATGGGTTAATTACTACAGATAATTGGAGTTTAACTCATTTTCCAACAATTTCATCCAACCAACTTTTGATTTAGATTAAATTATAAATAGAT
Source organism: Plutella xylostella (assembly GCF_932276165.1). NCBI lineage: Eukaryota > Metazoa > Arthropoda > Insecta > Lepidoptera > Plutellidae > Plutella > Plutella xylostella. The sequence continues at coordinate 7,335,944 of NC_064008.1, forward strand.
TAAGCGTTTATTTGTTCCTCCTACAATCCTTCATAAAAAACAGTAGTAAAGAAGAAGATATACATACTTACATAAGTAGTAACTAAGGAAAAAAAATAGTCTCTGAATGGTCGTTGATGTTTTACACAGGTGATTCTTTCGTAGGTGCATATCCGGAAGTATGTTACAGAGCTCTTCATTCTGAACAACTTTTGTTAAAATGACCTTGAGATATTCTCGAAAAAAAATATCTACTCCCCATACACAGTGTCACGTAGACAACCAACTTTTGCATGGGCAAGCATCTTTTTTTTTGTTATATCCCAAGGTCATTATAACAAAAGTTATTCAGAATGAAGAGCTCTGTAACATACTTCCGGATATGCACCTACGAAAGACTCACCCTGTATGAATCGGGGCACCGAGCTAATGACGAAAACGTATGAAAAGACGAAAAGATACTAGCCTGAGCTTTAAGGCTTCGTATTCTGTGAGTTTCCTTCCCTTCATGGTTGTTTTTTTTGAGAAGCGTATTAACAAAACGTAGGGCTGTCGGATTACGACTTTTGGATTTCAAATAGCGTACGTCGGATTCCAAAAGCAATCATAAAATAAAAAAATGTTGGTACCTCTGTTTATGTAAGTATTGTTTATGTACGTACGTAAGCCCCAATGCGTGTTTTTTTCAGTAACGTACTTAATGTTCCATCAACCACCATAATCGATTCAAACATTTTGTCACGGTTTATTAGAAAATTGTGAAAAAAGCCGTCCGTGTAAATATAATATACCTATATTTTATGAGAACCATCTAAAATACACTCACGGGCAATGAAAAAGTTCCACTCACAAAATTGCAACACCAAACGACCACAACCCCTATTTTTTCAAAAGTTTTATTTAAAATTTAAACAAAAGATTATCGTTGTTAGTTGGTTATATTCTGATGCTCTGTAAATTAGCTTCATTAAGCTAGCCTTTTACGTTTAGGAGTAATTTGGTGTTTTTCTCAGTGGAACCTCTTCATTGCCCGTAAGTGTAGTTTCTCCGCCATCTTCAATATTCCATTTCCGAAGGAAGATTAAGAAAATAAAGCAGCGATGCTTAAAGTGTTCCAAACATAATTTTGTTAGAAAAATAAATACATTTTATACCTAGTATATCAGGGAGGAGATGACAGGTTCAACAGGGGTACACTACAGAATTCCGAATTACTTTTTTACGAATATGAAAATAACGATTTTCATAATTACGAATTTCATATTTCCGAATAATTCACAATCCCGAATTTTTAGTTTCCGAATAGCGAAAATCACGAATAGTATAATAAACGAAATTTCAAACAACAGATTTATTAAAATGACGAAAGTCAATTTTCCGAATATTATTATTTCGATGTTTCCAAAGTACGATTTTTTATTATATCGAATTAAAATTACGAATTCCGAAGTTTTAGTATTCCGAAAATACAAATTGCGCAATGTTTCTTAGTGAATAGTCAGTGTTTATTAACAGCATAATCCGTATAGAAACAAAAATAAATAAGCTATATTATATGAAACGCTCCGCTCCGCTTCGCTGCGCTCCGCTTTGTTTTTCGATATCTATGTGCACCTAACACGCTCCTCCTCGCTTTGCTCGTCGTCGCACCTATCTTTAGGTTTAGGTCCTAAGCTTTTTAAGATGAAACACCGTAAAAATCCAAGCAATTGTATTGCTTTGTTCTGTAACTTAACAACAAGTACTAAAAATAGTTTACTATTTATCAAAACTTGACAAACTTTGTTTACTCTATATTTGAAACGCTCCGCTCCGCTTCGCTGCGCTCCGCTTTGTTTTTCGATATCTATGTGCACCTAACACGCTCCTCCTCGCTTTGCTCGTCGTCGCACCTATCTTTAGGTTTAGGTTCTAGGGTTTTTAAAGTGCGTATGCTTTGATTTGTTGTGAAACTTAACAACAAATAGTTTTCTATTTAACAATATGTCTTTTAAGCCGTATGTTAAACGTTCCGCTGCGTTCCGCTTTGTTTTTAGACAGTTTTGTGCACCTAACACGCTTCTCCTCGCTTTGCTCAGAAAGACGTTTATTCGTTTTTGTCAAAATCACGAATTATCATATTTCCGATCGGGATTTTAATTTTTCGTGATTATAATAAATCGGTATTTTATTTTTCGTATATTAAAGTAATCGTATTTTTTAACGTTCGTATATTTAACAATCGTAATAATAAATATTCGTGATTTTAATATTCGAAATTATAATTTTCGTGAATTTTATAATTCGGTATTTAAAAAAATCGGTATTGCAATATTTCGTAAATTACATATTCGGTGTTATCAAATTCGGAAAAAAGTTTTTCGGAATATTTGGGTGTTCCCGTTCGACAGTAATTCAATTTATACTAAAGAGACAGGAAATAGGCTAGGGGTGTGAAAATCATAAAACAAAATGGCAGCGTTTATCGTGTTGATTTTTATTTATTTTACATTTTCAAAATGTGTTTACAGTATAATATCATCGAAATACCTATAATTATTATTGATGATATAGTTAACCGTTTTACAATGGGCCTTTTCACAATGTCTGCTTGGCTACCTATGCCTGTGGGATAAAAAACATGCTATCACTTAAAAAAAAATCATTTAAATGCCTGGGTTTAAACTTTGGACAAAAAATGGTTCAAAGTATAAATTATCTTTACATTTCATCATCATCAACCAACAAACTTCTAAGATAAGCCTAAGAGCGTCGCAAAAATCTGACCTCCTTCCTCAAAGGTCTTCGGTCCAACTGGAGTCTACTTGACGAAAATAAAAACATCTCATAAAAAACCATTTTCATTAAGTACCGGCAAATTTATCCCTCATTTCACCGCTTTTAAGCACTCTTAGGGCCACTTGCACCAACATTTAAATCTAGATTTAGTGTCAAAGCTTGATTTAAGAAACGTCAATCCATATAAAATTTGACACTAAATCGAGATTTAACACTAAATCGAGATTTAATGTGTTGGTGCAAGTGGCCCTTAGATGCCTCTTGGAGACCCGTCAGTAATTGCTGCAGACGACTATAAATAAACACAAGCAGATTTAAATTCTATCAGACAGAAAAAGTTTCGTCTCTACGCTCAACCTCCCCTCCTATGATGGCGAATTTTAGACAGCGACTCTGCGAGTGAGGGCTAGGTTCATGTGGACATGGTGTGAGCAAATAATATATGTTTATGAGTTATCAACAAATCTAATTAGGTATAATATGTAGTCTTTGTCACCGACACTTAAGAAGAAAAAAATATCAAAATTACAAAACTACCCGTCATCTGCGCTCTGAATTAAAATACACTCACAAAATGACCAAATTACTCCTAAACATTACCAACTTAAAAAGTAAGTATTATTATCAAGTTCTAAATGAAATGTTTCAAGAAATTCAGGTCATTCGGTGTCGACATTTTGTAAGTGGAACTTTTTCATTGATCGTGAGTGTAACTAAAAATCGTAATACTTAGAACACCCCTCTTCTGTACCCTGAGTTATTATTATTATTTAACTCTTTATTCTACAAATATCATAAATAAAAGTACAAAGGGTGGAGTTAATGCTAAAAGCATTTTCTGATAGTCAACCCGCAGGATTCGCAGGAAAACATAGGTAATAAGGTGTACAAAATTAAGATATATCCTGTCTCATCCACTCTTCTCCTTCGAGAACCCTTATTTCCGTAGTTGTTTCGCAGGTCCCTGCCACGAGACAGTTTGAAATTGAAAAGAAAAGTCGAGGAAAATTCTCTTATAAGAGAGCGAAATCGCATCGCAAGGAGATTCGTAGTTTTGCTCCGATGTTATGAATATTTTGATGGCTGTTTCTGCTGTGCTACTGTGCTTTTGGAAAACCTAAATTGGTATAGTCTGTATTGTGTGGGAGAAACATTGAAAAGAAGGGCAGATTATTGATAACACAGGCGTTAATATCTTAGATTTAAGATCAATAAGATCAGTAGTGACTACTTAATATAATAGAGAATTACATAGTTACTTCAATCAGGAAAATTAACTAGAATGTAGATGTGTTATTTCCCTAATATTCTAGTTATGTCCGCAGTAAGAGCATTCAGGATTTCGTAACCAGAAACCAACCATAGCCATTACGCCATCACGGCTCTAAAATGTATGCAAAGCAGAATTTATTTCCAAAAAGCAATTAGGTAGGAGGGTGGAAATCTTATTTTTCTACCTGAATGGACAGAGGGTAATGTTTTTCCAGTATAGGTAGGATGTTATTTGAGTAAATTTTGCAGCTCACTCTGCTTTGTTTAAGTAGTTCCAAGAAATTTCGCGATTCATGGCGCTAGTGCTGCAAAATTGAATGAATAATGTAGCAGAATTATGATATTCTAGAGGTAGTATACTATTCTAGGTTAGGCATTAGGGTTGTCAGAGAGGTGTTGTACCTAGAACAGTCTGGGGCAAAGAAACCTAATCATCTTTAGTTAGCATTGTCATTTAGTTAAAGAAATGGTATGAAAATGGCGGTTGTTGCATAAGTTTCTCGATTTTATTTACAGAGCCAACAACACAGATCGCTGTAGCGAAGAAGGCTGAGTACAAAGTAACACATAATATTATATTATATTTACTTTCTAATTGCCGACTTGAAGAAAAAAACTTTATGCTAATGTCGACATTAAATCTATGTCTGTCCCTTACTGTCCGTATACTGTCTGGTGTCGCCACCTATCTTTTAATATATTTACTTTCATAATTTTCGCAAGGTTTCGATCCTAAAATCCTTTTCCCTATTTCCGCTTATGTCGTGCACGGCAACGCTACGTGTGGCAACACTGTCTGCGCCACCCACAGACAATCAGTTCCGAAAACGAATTCATATGGCCGCCGTCGCGCTAAGTTATTCGCGATTGAACTTATTTTCAAAATAGACGATTGGCTAGTTGCTAAAGTCTTCCGCTTCTTCTTTATTCGTGGTGAACCGCTAACCGAAGAATATCAGTGTGTGTGTTGAGTGCTGCAGTGCTTTGGATTGCTCTGATCTCTGATCGATCGAGCACGTGGCGCCAGGCGAGGGTCTGGAAGCCGGCCGCCTTTTCCTGGTCTCCTGAACTGCCAATTAACTTAATTAACTTAACTGAACTAATCGTCAACTGTCACTGTCAAAATGTAAGGCAAAGTTAGTTTCAAAAGTGACATTTGTTTTTTCCATATGTTAGGTGGAAATTCACCAAACGCTAAACGTATTTAGTAGCCTGTCATACGTCTGTCAGTTAGTACAAAATGTAATAAAAATTTGATTTAAATACGTTTAGCGTTTCGTAAAAGTGACCCTTCGAAAATAGTATTGAATCCGGTGCTCACTGCACTGTACAGTGATTATAAGATTCGAAACCTCCGTTGACGTTGCGTATCGTCAACTGTCACAATGTAAGGCAAATTTGTTTGTTCCATAAGTGACATTTGTTTTTTTTTTTCGAAAATAGTATCGAATCCTGTAATCGCACCTCTGAAAGTGGGATAGACTCGATAGACTCCAATATCGTTCCGGCGCCGTAAGCATTTCGAACCAAATCACCGACTCAGTATTAAGTTCGCTACTCCGCCTTTTTCGTGTTTAACTGTGGGAGCTGCTCGACTGTACCTTCCAAATATCCGAGTACTGTGGAAGAGAATAGTGTGAAATGGAAAATGCGTGACTTTAAGGCTGTTGTAGGTGCTGACTACGGCATCAATTTGAGGTTATACGTTTTTTCCAAAATAGTATTTCTAAACAGCGACCGAATGTATAACCTAATTAGTTCTTGAAGTGCTTAAAATAGTTAATTATGTTTATAAATAATTTTCCGGAAACGGCAGTTTTTCGCGTATGTCCAATATTCTTGGAGCTAAAGAAAAAAAAGAAATTTATTTATTTCTTGGAAAACAAACAGCATGCTTAATACATAATGTTACTTATCAAATGAATAGTACCTACATAGGCCAGTAAAGTTTTAACAAACAATAATTTGGTACTTTCGTTGTTACAGAGAAAAAGCTATAATTACTTAATACATTTTAACATATTATTAGAACTTAAATATCTCAGTTATATTAATCTACTTAGTTGTAAGTTATTAATTTGTTTTATAGATTCGAATAACATAATATATAATTTATATACTTACATATATACCTTAGTATAGTATTTATGAATACATACATAAATAATGTATGTATTCATAAATGTACATAATTTATGTATGTATATTATTATTTATATATATATATATATATATATTTTATGTATTACTGTATATTACTGTGTATTTTATAGTATTACTGTACCTATATAATATATATATATATATATATATATAGATACTATAAAATATTGATTTTAATTTTACCTGTTAATGTTAATGTTATTACCCTCTTGTTTTGAAAGCAATCTCTTAATACAGTTTAGGCTTGTATTAAACAAGTCCAGTTTATTATATGTGGTATTATATTTGTTGCACGCTCTTATTATAAATAAAATAAAATAAAATAAATATGTGGGGACATCTCACACACGGCCATCCGACCCCAAGCTAGGCAGAACCTGTGTTATGGGTGTCGGACAGCTGATATATCTACACAAATACATAGATAGATAGATACTAAATATAAATATCAACACCCAAGACCCGAGTACAAATATCTGTCTTTAAACAAATATCTGCCCCAGCCGGGAATCGAACCCGGGACCATCGGCTCAGTAGTCAGGTCACTAACCACTACGCCATTCGGTCGTCACGAAACGGTTTTCGGTGTAGTTCCGTTTACACACAGGCGTAGACAATACCTAAATAACGTTAACGAACCTATGTATGTAATTGACACTTAACGAAAAAAACTTTTGTAAAGACGTTAAGTATTTTTTTTCAATAGACGGCGTTAGGCAGCACTTCTTAAAACCTTTTTTTCAGCGGAAAAGAAAAAAAAACTCCACCGTCAACTTCGTCACAATTCCCAAAACGTGAATAAGTTAAACTTTATTTAATAGAATGGTAATTACTGAGTTAATACAATCAGCCCGTAATGTCTTTTGCCGGGTCGGTTCCCGAGAAACAATAAAATAGAAATAAAACTGAAAGCTGAACTGAGGTTTTTAGGTTCTTCCTTTTTGATTCAACTTTACAGCATATTTTTTGGCACTGGTGAATTTACGCCGGCTTTATAATGTAGGCAGCTATACAGGGTGTTGCAAAAAGGGTATACTAAGCCGAAACCAGCATGAGCAGCATGTTATATCTAAGCTCGAATCTAAAATCAGAATTTCAAACTTCGTGAAAAAATAAAATTCTTAGATATAACATGCTGCAAATGCTGGTTTCGGCTTAGTATACCCTTTTTCAACACCCTGTATATCATCATTTCATATCCTATGTTAACCTATGTCAACTACTGAACTATAATTTATCTGCCCTAACTAGAAATAGAACTCAGGACGATTGTCGCAGCCTTTTATTTTGTGACAAATTTGAACTAATAAAATTAAACAAAGCAACTTATAAACAATTTAAACCATTAGCTAATATATTTAAATCTATGAATGAAATCCCAGTATCTACATTGGTCAGTGGAGTAGCAGCCGACCGCGTATATATATTATGTGTATGGTTGTTTTTTTTATATAATTTTGATAATATTATTCAAAAAAGTATCTTTTCAAATTATTTTCTACCTATTCCAATTATTTTACTTACTGATTATTTATTCCAAATTTTACTGCATAATATTATTATACCTAATGACCCGGTATATATGCCGAAAAACCGATGACCGGTCAAAACGTTCTCACAGAAACACGAGTCTATTAATGGAATGAAACGGTAAAAGAAAGTAAAATCTAGTTCCAGTTTAATTGGGGTTGAAGTAACCTAGACATAGTCAAGAATACTCCATTTTGCCCCGTTCCACCCGCGACTAAAGTCACGGACAATTAAAGCTCAAAACGTAATAGTCCCATTTAGCCCCAACTTCCCCTAACTTGACTTGAACTTATGCGTTTTATACTAAATTCAACGTATTTTATTCAGGAATCGTCGTAGCTATTTGGGTTTAGAGGTAAGTGGCGTAAGTTGAGACTGCCTACTTTCTGGTCCTGAAACTCCTGCAAGGTGACTGGTAGATAGTGCTTTTAGCATTAAGTCCACCTGATTGTACATCTACTTTTGTAATACTAATATAAATACCAACGCACCACCACAAGCAGTCGTATCTAGTAGCGTACCTAAAGAATAGAATAGATATTCTTTATTTGTACACAAAAACATGGACAAAAATTACAAAAAACTTAATCTAATACATACCTATGTACAAATGGCGGCCTTATCGCTTAAAGCGATGTCTTCCAGGCAACCTTTGGGAAAGTATGCTTTTTAATCTCAGATATGTACTAAATTGACAGATTCAGAACGGTTCATCAACAGTCGATTGTCCCGCGATTAAGTGACGTATCGTTCTATTGGCGGGACAATCGACTGTTGAGTAGTATCTTAGATTAAAAAAACAGACTTTGAGAAGGCTGAACCGATATCGTATTGCATTTTTACGGTGATAAGTAATGTGACCTCGAAAGTTATGCGACTTTTAGTGTTGAATTTTGGTGGTTTTTAACGTTGGTTACGTTATAAAAAACATCGACAAATTCACATTCATTTAAAAAAAAACCGCTAAAATTTTAAAGACTATTCGGAGATATAATTATGTTAATTCGTTTGAAAAAAGCTATTTTAATTAAAAAATAACTATTTATTTACCCTTATCGAGGTCTAGCAAAAAACGGCTCTTGCAAGAAAATCACAAGTAATATTAAAAACCGGCCAAGTGCGAGTCGGGCTCGCGCACAAAGGGTTCCGTAGCAGCAAAATTACAGTTAAATCAACCTATCTCAAAAACTATAAGAGATACTTTGATCAAACCAAAAATCGTTGAAAGAGTTAATTAGCATGCATCACCTCTATTTTTTTTAGAATTTTATACCCCGTAGTTATAAAAATAGAGGGGGGGGGACATACTTTTTACGACTTTGAGAGCTGATATCTCAAAAACCGTTCACTTTAAGAAAAATGTTTTTTAGAAAACTTTATATCATTTTAAAAGACCTTTCCATTGATACCCCACACGGGTATGTACATCGAAAAAAAAAATTTCATCCCTCAGTTACATGTATGGGGGGCCCCACCCCCAATTCTTTTTTTTACTATTTAGTGTCATATTTTTGTAGCGGTTCATACAACACATATTCCCATCAAATTTCATCACTGTAGTACTTATAGTTTCCGAGTAAATCGGCTGTGACAGACGGACAGACGGACAGACGGACAGACGGACATGACGAAACTATAAGGGTTCCGTTTTTGCCATTTTGGCTACGGAACCCTAATAAAAAACGCCTGCAAAATAACGCATATAAAAGTGAATAACGGAAGTCGAGGCAGAACGAGCTATTTCTGTTCGTGACAGCTATTGTGTCCTTACACTTTCGGACACAGAAATCGAGGCGCTTAAAACGTATCATATTCTATTCTATTCTATTCTATTCTATTCTCTGTGGGGGTGTAAGTACCTGCACCTGGCTCTCTCGAATGGAACCTTTGTGCATATCCCCAAGGTCTAAACTGCCTTCCTAAGCTTGGACCATTTCCCACCACGCTGGTCCACTGCGGGTTGGTGGGTTCACACATCTAGATTGATGTGCTAAATCTAGATATGCAGGTTTCCTCACGATGTTTTTCCTTCACCGTAAGAGCGATGGTATACATTGTACATAAATTCAAAGAACTCATTGGTACATGTCAGCGCCGGGATTCGAACCCGCATCTCCTGATTGAGAAGCGGGCGCTCACCCGACTGAGCTACCACCGCTCTAATGCCAAACGTATCATAATATACCTATATTTTTTAGAGTGTTCATTTTATTTATTTATTTTTTATATTTTTTTATCAGACAAACAAGGTGGAATATTTCTCACTGCCTTAAAATGAGAATACAATTCTTTCTTTCTTGTGTAGTATCTGCGGTACCAACCTACAGATATTACAGTGTAAGTGTTAGTTATGATATGTTTAATCGACGTATTGTCAATAATTTGTATAGTACTTTAGTTATGTTATGTAGGTAGATGTTATAGTTATGCTCTGTAGTCTTTTTGTTTTAACTAACGATTACTGAGTATGTCTCTTGCATGATTCTGATATAGACAGAGTGAGATGGGTCATTGTCAGGACCAATTGCAACGCAGTAATAAAGTACGTGGACAAATAGAAACTAAACAATTTCAGTACAAGTTAAAAAAAAAGACTATAGTCATTTAGAGGGAAAGTAGGTAGCTATATAACTAAAATGAAATGTCCCAATTTTTCTGTCTTGCATTGTAGAGCGTCTATGAAAGTCATCTTATCGTAGGCAATAATATAAAAAAGAAATCCAAGTTTATACTTCCAATGCACCGCTCGAGGTTGAGACTGCATAGCATTATTATTTTCTAGACTTTCTAGATTCTAGACCTATGTTGGTTTATAGCGATGCCGTTTTGTTTTCTATAAATAGTTGAAGATACATAAATATAAACGATTATTTGTGCCATCGCTTGCTACAGTCACCTCTGGGCCTCTAGTAAGGGATTTGTTATATTTGAAAACGAAAAAAGTTTACGTTTTCTCCTGTCATCTGCATACATTATCTATCAAAAGTTTCATGATAGTTGCCGAAAGAGGCGCCACTGAGTATTGTGAGTATGCAAGAAAACGTAAACTTTTATAGTTTTCGCCAAACTGTTAAACCTGTACTAGACCCCCTGACTACTCCTTTGGGTATTACAGTCGTGAGCATATGTATTTGTGCCACTTACATACATTATACATAACATGTCACACAAGTAAGGACGAAATTAAATTAGTTGGTATACATTTTACTTATTATTATAGTTTCTTGCTAGGTAGATGTACATTGCTACATTTTCTTTACGCCAATTTTGTATAGGGCCAGTATCTCAAAAAAGGCTGTCAAATTAAGTTTTGAAACACATTTATTTCTATTGATATCAACTATTAAATTATATTTTTTTTTCAAATCATTCATGCGTAGGTGTAACATCAAAGACTCAATCAGAGTTCACAGTACTAAAATGGCTTCTTACAATTTGTATTATTGGGAATTGGAAATATTTTGTTATAAAAACCCCTATTTTTCTCGTTCAATCACAAATCTATGATATTGACGCAAAAGGCAAATTAACTCTAACGGTATATAAATATAAATTACTTATATTTATTACAACTCTATCTATTTATTAATGTTCCTTATACAGGGTGTTAGCGACGCGTTACAATATATACCTACCAACCAGTCACCCCACACACACACACGCATTGTTTAGTTGTAGTCAAATAAATTACTTAAATACCTAGTTAATTAAACCTAAGTAGAATCGTTAGGTACTGTTTCATATAAATATGGATGTCTTACCTACTTACTGATACCTACTGTATGCATTTTGTATGTATATTAATTAACCGTGCATTATTTTAATAAACATACGTTTTTTCATAAGGCGTGCGACCGGTAACCGGTACGTCACAAGGGTCCCGCGCGGTGCGGGGGGATGGCACCGAGTCTATATAAGGCCAAATTTCTAATCACACATGTGCTCACTTACATAGCGGCCACTGGACGCACGCCTTCGTCAACCTTAAATAGTTGTTTTACTCCATCCTGCAAGTTACAACCCCTACAAGCTGGTCCTTCGAGCCGGATTACTGGAGAACCACTGCTGGAGAACGACCTGGAATGTTCACCACGCCACCGCCGCTGCGCAAGATGGTACAAACTCGCAGCGCGCACGAACGGGAGAAGATGGCGCTTCTAGAACAATCCACCCGGGATGGACCATCTGGTCTCGACGTCAACGTGGCGACGTCTGAGAAAATAACTACCAAGAACGAGCTGAAGGAATGCGAGCCGCCCGTTCGAAAAGTGGGTAGCTGCATGAAGATGGAAATTGGCTGCCACAAATCTTCCACCTCCAAGAAGATGTCCATGGCATCAAGCAAGCGGTCCATTGAGGCGAGGAAGAAACAGCTGGAGCTGGAAGCAGCAGAAGCGATCGCCAATATCAATAAAAAGCTGATCGAAAAGAAACTGGAGGCGGACATCGCCGCACTAGAAGACTGTTCTAAAAATAGTGCCGCGTCATACTCATCAGTGAACGTGTCACAAAAGGTGGAACAGTGGTTAGAACATAGTAGCCATCACGACGCTAACGATCCGCCGCGGCCATCAACCATACCGCCGCCGCCCGGTGAACCACGCCACGACGCGGCCGCCCTACCCTCAACCGTGCGCGATATCGCGCAGTCGCCGCCGCCGCCGCCGCCGCCGCCAGCGCAGCCGCCCTTGGACATGCAGCAGCTGGTCCAGGCCATGAAGGACATCGCCGTCGCCGCAGCTACGAGTACTCCGCACTCCCAGATGCTGAGCCGTCTGTCCACGCCGAGAGATCTACCTACCTTCGCCGGCGATCCACTGGAATGGCTGAACTTCGTGCAGGCCTATGAAGAATCTACAGAGGTCTGTCACTTCACCCCCAAGGAAAACATGTGGAGGCTGAGGAAGTGTCTCCGTGGTCCTGCTCGGGACTCCGTCACGGCGCTGCTGGTGACGGCCGCCGCGCCCGAGACGGTGATAGGCGCCCTGCAGCTGCAGTATGGAAACCCTGACGTCATCCTGCCCAGGATCATACAGGATCTAAATCGGCTACACGCAGTAAGTGACGATTATCAAAAATACATTATTAGCTTCTCAGTTAAAGTTCAGAACTATGTTGCAGCTGTGCTAGCATTAGGCCGTGACGAATATTTGCAGGGTATGAGCATTGCATCTGTTATCCTATCAAAGTTACCACCTGTATTAATTTCTAAGTGGAGTGACTACGGATATTCACGAATAAACGAAGGTACGAAATCTAGATTACAAATATTGTCTGATTTTTTGAGTGAGGAAGCATTAAAAATAACTAAAACAGCTGTTACTTTGACCGTACCTAAGTTTCGTAAACATAATGATCATAATTACTCTCAGTCTGTATTATTGCAAAGTGTTAACTCTAATAATAAATGTCGTTATTGTCGTACATCTAAACATGACTTTCCAGAATGTAAAAGGTTTAAAAAGGCTTTGCGCAAAGATAGGTGGAGTTACATTAAACGTAATGGCTTATGTTATAAATGTTTAATTTCGCGGCACAGTAAGGAACAATGCTCCGCACCTGTTTGTGATATAGATAACTGCGGACAGTCGCACCATAAGTTGCTACATTATAACATGAATAACTCATCTCAAAATAGTGTAAACATTTCACAACTTTCACCCTCTGAGCCCTTAGTGTCTGAGCCTATTGTAGAAACTGTTACAAATGTTAACGTAATGTCTAAAGTATTGCTAAAGGTTGTGTCTGTAAGTATTAATGGTCCAAATGGTATTATTAACAATGTTATTGCTTTGTTAGATGACGGTTCTACCGTTACAATGATAAGCGCAGGGCTAGCTAATAAGTTGGGCTTACAGGGACACAAACAAACAATGCGCGTGTGTGGTGCGTGGAACGACACAGAAATGGTATGCGATAGTCAGATAGTTCAGTTGGATTTATGTAATAATAATGGGGACTTGTTTACCATCAAGGCGCGTAGTGTAAATAAATTAAATTTACCTGTACAAAATACATTGTCTGTTGAAACCTCCAAATATTTACACTTAGCTAAAATAAAAGATCAATTAATTAAAGGGATACTTAAACCGGAATTACTGATAGGACAGGATAATTATCATCTTTTGCAACCTATGCAGGTCATTAAGGGTAAGGTTAATGAACCGTATGCTACACTCACACCGCTGGGGTGGTGCCTCCACGGCTGCGTGCCACACTCACCCGCCGGGGCCGCCTGCCACTCCTCACTGCTCGTCTGCTGCCGGGAACCGGAGGAAGAGTCGGAGTGCCAGCGCATCCTGCGTGACATGCACGACGAGGTGCGTCGCTCCTTCACCATCGAGTCCATGGGTGTCTCGCAGAAACCGCGGCAAAACTCGCTGGACGTTCAAGCAGTGAACCATCTGGACCAGAATTCTGTGTTGCTGAATGGAAGATGGTACGTCGGCTTACCGTGGAAAACAGCTGATGTTTACCTGCCTAACTCGAAACCTAACGCTATGAAACGTCTGGAGAACGTGGAGAAGAAGATGAAGGCCAACGAAGGTTTTTCCCTCAGGTACAGGGAACGGGTGCAACACCTACTGGACAATGACTTCGCCGAGGAGCTGACGTGTACACGTACTTCGCCTAGAATTTGGTACCTACCTCACTTCGGGGTCGACAACCCGAATAAGAAAAAACTAAGATTAGTATACGACGCCGCCGCTAAAACTGATGGATTTTGTCTCAATGACTATCTACTAACGGGTCCTGACCTACTTATGTCGCTGTATGGAATTATGTTACGCTTCAGGGAAAAAAGAATAGCCGTGACAGGAGACATAAAGGACATGTTTCTTAGGATTAAAATTAATCCTGAGGATCAAGATGCATTGAGATTTCTATGGCGCGACCAACCGGAAGAACCTGTGAAAACCTACGTGATGACGTCACTAATATTTGGCGCCAGCTGTTCACCATTCATCGCACAGTATGTGAAGAATAAAAATGCACTAAGGTACGAGTCTACGATGCCGGCCGCCGTCCACGCGATATGTAAACAACACTACGCAGATGACTATATAGATAGTATAGACGACGAAAATACCGCTATACAGCTTGTGAAGGATATTGTTTACATCCACAGTCAGGGTGGCTTCGAGATAAGAAATTGGACAAGCAACTGCTCAGCTGTTTTGGATGGGTTGCCTCAAGAATCTCTGGGCAATACAGCTGTTAATTTGAATATGGACCAACATAATCAAGGTGAACGAACTCTTGGCCTTATCTGGTATCCGAAGAATGACTGCCTTAGCTTCGACGTCTCGCTGAAGAAAATTCCTGAAAATATAAGGGACGGTTCTAAGAAACCCACGAAAAGGGAAATGCTGCGGGTTATTATGTCCATCTTCGATATACTGGGGTTTCTTTCACCATTTACAATAAAAGGAAAGATTATGTTACAATGTACCTGGAAAAGTGGGTTACAATGGGATGACGTCATCACTGAAAGCATTCATGAAAAATGGTCTGAATGGATAACTTTATTACAGCGCGTGGGCTCATTAAGCGTGCCCCGTTATTATCAAATTCCAATGGGTGCGAGCGAGAAAGAAGATGTACTGAATGTACTGAATAACATCGGGCCGGTCTCGCCTAGCAACAGTGACGCGCCGCCTCCAGCTGGCTATACAAACTTACAGCTACATATATTTTGCGATGCGTCGACTCAAGCTATGTGTGCTGTGGCTTACTGGCGCTGGGAAACTAATGTTATTCGAACAGCATTCGTATCGAGTAAATGCAGGGTTGCTCCTGTGAAACACATGTCGGTGCCGCGATTGGAGCTACAGGCAGCACTTCTAGGAGCTCGGCTCGCTGATAACATAGAAAGGGAACACACAATGAAGCCTAACAAAAGGATATTTTGGAGCGATTCTAGTACTGTTCTACACTGGATAAAAAATGATGCAAGAAATTATAAGTCATTTATTGCACATCGATTAGGAGAGATTGACGAACTCACGCACACCAGCGAATGGAGATATGTACCTACGAGTGTGAATGTCGCCGATGTTGCTACGCGGGAAACTTGCGAGTTTTCGGTGTTCGAGAACGAGTGGTTTCATGGCCCGGCGTTCCTCCTCGACGATGAGTCATCATGGCCGCGGGGATTACTTACTCCTCAAGTCAATCCTGCGTGTTGGAGGTCGCATCGAAGCTGCGCGCGACGTGCCCGCAGACATGAAGCACCCCGTCATCCTCGATGGCCGCCATCACATCGCTCGCCTGATAGTCAAGCACTTACACATCCGTGCTGCTCATGGGAATCATGAAACTGTCGTCAACGAGCTGAAACAAAAATACTGGGTGCTGAAAATTCGACCAACTGTGAAGCGAGTAGCCATGGAATGTATGGTCTGCAGAATAAGAAAGGCTGAACCTAGACCACCTAGAATGGGCGACTTACCGGAAGCACGCATGGCCCACCATCAACGCCCCTTCACCTTCTGTGGGCTTGACCTGTTCGGCCCAATGGAAGTCACTGTGGGAAGAAGGAGGGAAAAAAGATACGGCGTCCTCTTCACGTGTCTGACTGTGCGAGCCATACACATAGAACTGGTGGCTACACTGACCACAGACTCCTTAATAATGGCGCTACGCAGACAAGCCTGTCGTCGTGGGTGGGCACAGCAGCTGTTCTCAGACAACGGAACTAATCTACGCGGCGCAGACACTGAACTGAGGAGATCAATACAGGACTTGGATCAACAAGTTTTAAAGTCAGCTGCTATCAACTACGGAACCACTTGGACATTTATTCCACCTACAAGCCCACACTGGGGTGGGGCGTGGGAGAGACTTATTCGTTCAGTCAAGGCGTCACTAAAGATAATCCTGAGGGAACGCGCCCCTAGAGAAGAAGTCCTACTCACTCTGATGGCCGAAGTGGAACAAATTGTCAACAGTCGTCCGCTGACGCATGTCAGTGTTGAGCCTGGATCAAGCGAAGCGCTCACACCTAATCATTTTCTGCTGGGGTCATCGTCGAACCTACCTGTCCTCGGAGAATTCTGTGAATCAGACCTGTACCTGCGAAAACAATGGAGGATTTCGCAACGGCTGGCAGATATGTACTGGTCTCGCTGGGTAAAAGAATTTCTGCCGGAACTGATACCTAGAAGAAAATGGACGCATGAAGTACCACCTATAAAAGTTGGTGATCTGGTGGTGATAGTGGACGGGAACGCCCCGAGGAACATGTGGCTGCGAGGCGTCGTGGAGGCGGTGCTGCCGGGCAAGGACGAGCGAGTGAGGGTGGTGGACGTGCGCACCCGCGCCGGGCTGGTGAGGCGCCCCGCGACCCGCGTCGCAACTATACCTGTAGGTTAGGAGTGCTGCCTCAGCACTAGGGTGGGGAATGTTAGCGACGCGTTACAATATATACCTACCAACCAGTCACCCCACACACACACACGCATTGTTTAGTTGTAGTCAAATAAATTACTTAAATACCTAGTTAATTAAACCTAAGTAGAATCGTTAGGTACTGTTTCATATAAATATGGATGTCTTACCTACTTACTGATACCTACTGTATGCATTTTGTATGTATATTTAACCGTGCATTATTTTAATAAACATACGTTTTTTCATAAGGCGTGCGACCGGTAACCGGTACGTCACAAGGGTCCCGCGCGGTGCGGGGGGATGGCACCGAGTCTATATAAGGCCAAATTTCTAATCACACATGTGCTCACTTACATAGCGGCCACTGGACGCACGCCTTCGTCAACCTTAAATAGTTGTTTTACTCCATCCTGCAAGTTACAACCCCTACACAGGGTGTTGCAAAAGTGATATTTATAGTCATAAAGCTGAAAGGTGGTGATTCAGGGGGTAAAAAAACTAAAAATAGTTTTTTTTTTAAAGAAATCCACTTCCTTTCGCAAAAATTCACGTGCAGTGTCTTCAGAAGAAGTACTTAGGTAATTTTTTCGCGAATTTCGAAAAACTAAACTTATCTTATCTAACTCTTTAACTCACTCCCTCTAGGCTTACTATACTATAACTTTATTCAAACATCCTGTATAAAGAATAACTTTGTTTAAGTAAATCTATCAACGGACAGTTGAACACAGTAAACAATACAGACAGGTGTATAATGAAGGTACAGTGAGCGGATAATCCATTGTGACTCGATTCTGTAGTAGATAGCCTTGCACGGAGTGTAAGGGTGTGCGCTTAGTGGGTGAGCGGGGCGGAACGAGTGCCGTCGTCGTTATTGCATAAACCTACTAATATTGCACTCACGGGCAATGCAAAAGTGCCACTCACAGAATGCCGACACCAAACGACCCCAATTTTTTCAAACATTTTATTTAAAATTTGTACAAAATATTATCGTTTTTAGTTGGTAATATCCTGATGCTCTGTTAAGTGTACTTAGTTCAATGTTGCAGAAGGCGTCATAAAGCTAGAATTTTCAGTTTAGGAGTAATTTTGTGTTTTTCTCAGTGGAACCTTTTCATTTCCCGTGAGTGTATTAAAAAGGTGAAAGTATGCGAGTATTGGCGTGTGTGTATGTTTGTTAGCTTACACCCTAATCTACTTTTTGTGGCGAATTCCCACGGGATTTTTTTAAGGTGAAACGAAGCTTGCAGAAACAGCTAGTCATTAATAATAAAATATGTATGCACACACAGATCACATTCTTCCTAAAAGGTGTGGAGTCAATAGAGCAAAATAGGATTTCTTACCGCATCTCTTTGTAAGGGTCCGGTCATTGAAATGACTCAAGACTCTATTTCCACAATCATAATATATACGTAAGTACCTACTTACTCTCTTATCCGAGTATCAGATCTATGTGAACGCACCCTAAGACCACCCTTACCCGTCCGATGACTGGTAAAACAGGAGGCAACAGCTTTTGTCACGTCCTGGATCTGAAGATATCATACACAACATTACTATTACACATCCTACAAACGATTATCAACACTATCCCCTGAGCTATAAGAGCGAAGCGGAGGCATAAGGACGTTGGTTAGACGTAGCTCAGCGTGATAGTTAAGTACTCAATGAAACCCTTTATTTTAGATTAAAAACTGAAGTGGTGTAAAGGATAGTGGTTAAGGGGTGATAAATGAGAAGGAATTTGTTGAGTGAAGTTCAAAAGAAAGGTAAAGTAAAGGTAATACATACTTATACTGGTCTGTTAGTTGCAGACCCTTCCTGCTTTTGCTCTTTTTAATCCTAACAAATTTTATAAATGCGAAAGTAACTGTGTCTGTCTGTTGTTACATAAAAAATTTCTTTCTTTACTGGTCTTTCACGCCAAAACTACTGAACGGATTTGAATTAAATTTGGTACATATGGTCTAGATCCTGAAAAAGAACATAGGCTACTTTTTATCCCGAAATGCCCAGAGGAAAACTTTTTAAGGCGAAGTGAAGCTCGCGGGAACAGCTAGTTTTCTATAAGTGCCTAGTTATTGATTAAACAGATGGTGTGCACAAAATGAGCCTTACCGAGTGACGTATCATCTGTTTCTTAGAGGTTCATTATACGTCCAGTACACCCTATGGTATGGAAGTCAGCAACAGACGCTTATCTGACTGACAAATTATTTCAGCTATAGTTTGGCACAGCCTTGGCACAATCATTATTATATCACCCTAAACAGAGATACATCTTCATCAAGTCTTTGATAGATTACCGCTCCGTCACATGTCAATTCACGACTGATGTCACACGTGACGTCAGAGTTTCAGGCATTTACCCCAGAAATCTGCTGAAGCGAATGAAAGCCTTATAGCAATAGACACAAGAGTTCAATGAAACGTTAAGGTAAACTGCCCAGTTTCAGACCTCGATCAATCAATGTAAAGCGAATCGAACGGATTTGAAACGCGCTCTGAGCCGCGAGCACCGGATTCGAAACCTCCGTTTACGTTACGTATCGTCAAATGTCACTGTCAAAATGTAAGGCGAAAATGTTTGTTCCAAAAGTGGCATTTGTTTTTTTCCATATGTTTGTGTAAATTCGAAACTAGTGACAGTTGACGATACTGCACAGCACAGGATTCGATAAATGCCACTTTTGGAACAAACATTTTTGCCTTACATTTTGACAGTGACATTTGACGATACGCAACGTAAACGGAGGTTTCGAATCTAATAATCGCTGCACAGACCTCCATCAATCAATGTAAATCGAACGGATTTGAAACGCGCTCTGATCTAGATAAGGTTTTTCTGAGAAATGTAATTTCGCGATTGGCTCCCTAAGTCTTCTTTGATTTATTTTCGGAAATCGAAGAAATTCCTCATGATGGCTACGACTTTGGGGAGAAATTAAGGCTGGATTTCCAAATTGCTGTACGCATAGCGTTTTGGTGAGTTATACTGAGCTGGTTTTAGGTTCAATTTCCTACCGACAATGATACTTGTTAGAATAGAAAAATTATGGCTTATATACTGAAGCTATTTTAGAAAACCACAATATTTACTATGACACCAACGAACGTGAACCTATGGCGGTCATTGATTTTGACTGGGATTAGATCAGTTAGCCGGTCACCTTGGCTTACACTGCACTGCAACTTATAAATACATATGTAACGTCCTCTAGGTGAATACGAGTACAGTAGGCAGCTTACGTTTCAGTGAAGTGAGGATTACTGAACGACTCTTACAGGCTTTATAGTGTTTTTACACCTATTCGAAAACAGAAGCTGCCAGATAGAAACGTAGCGTGGGACGCCCTCCAGCCTACTGTTATTGCTGGAACAGGCAGATTTTAGGTAGCAACTCAGTCTGGTAAGCGCTCACTTCTCACGACACATTATGTGAAACAATATTTATTTAATCCACCATAGTGGTGCAAAAACTGTCACCCCATTTACCTTGCGTTTGTAAATTTGTAAAGATTTAATAAAAGTAATGAATAGATATCAAAAATTTCTTTCTTCAATATAAAGCTACATTATCATTTTGTGCTACAAGCTTCTTTTTATCCCGGGATTCCCACGGAAACAGCTAGTAACTTAATAAAAAAACACTAAAACAGACTATAATCTCAAGCTGTGTCCAGTTTATCACGTCCAGAGTCACATAAACTGTGTAGTGTACACTCATAAGCAGCAATAAAGTGGGTAAAAGCTCATAACACAGTATAGAGGCAGCGTGTGGACACCTGCTTCACTACTAATATTCAATGTAGGGCGTGATTAATACAGTGAGTTTTCTTTAAATATTTGTGAAGAATATTTAGGTGATCCTTAAGTTAACGTAATCCCGTTAGGAGGTGATACAGAACGTCATTTTAAGCAACTTTTGTTGTTGGAAATTTACACAACGGTAATCAATACCCCATACTAAAAAGTAACACAACCGACACAATTATTAAGAAAGACCCAATTTTTTTAATAGATTTTTTCTATTCTCACTTACCTATATAAATTGCCTGAGGAGCTTCTTTCGTGCACCCCATGGAGTCACTGAAAACTCGTACTCTACAAAAACTTCAGGAAAGTATAAAAGTTGATCAAAGCAAAAACTTTTAGAGCTTTTTAGCCGTTGAAAAGAGGATGATACACTTTAAAATCATCCATTTGCCTCGTACCTGAAGTGTTGAAAGTGCCAATAACTTTGACAAGGTCCTTTGAAAGCGTGAAAGCTTTTATGAATATAGTCTTTGTGCGAGTCAACATTTTAACTGGAACTAAAAGATTTAGGCTCTGTATGTATTCTGTAGCCTGTATTTTTTTCATACTGGCTTTCTAATTTGTAAATTCAAAGGGGGCCCTCATTCGAACGTTTCTTATCTTTTTGTTATGGGACTTTTGGTTGTTTTTGTTTCTCACGTTACAAAAAACAATGTTATGTGTCGCGCTCACTCACATCGCGCGGCCTTGAGAGCGTGTGCAACGGAAAACTTTTGTCACGTCTTGGCGTACACGTCTCGTGCCCCATGCTAGGCCTTCTGGATTGGTTTTTTTTTTTACAAAAGTTGTTAAAAATGTTTTCCCACTTTCATCTTACTATACCACTTCTGCATCACCCTGCACAAGCCCTATAAGCATATAAGTATTGAAGCGTCCGTGGTCGAGCTGGCTTCAGTGTTCGTAACTGATCACTGAAGTTAAGCATCAACTGGCAAGGTCAGCCATTGGATGGGTGACCGATTTCAAGTGGTTCTTTTCTGGATGCTTCCGTGCTTCGGACGGCACGTTAAGCCGTGGGTCTCGGTTGCTGCTTCAGCAGCAGTCGTTAAGTCTAGTCAGAGGCCTTCGGGCAGCTTCAAAACATCTGACAGTCGGGTTGCCCACTTACCCGACAAGTTCAGTGCATTGTACTCATTAAAAAACGGCGATACGGCTCGCGATCTATCACGTGAGTACAAATGTACAGCGAAAAGCGGGTGACTACAGTCGTGAGCATATGTATGTATGTATGTAGTATAGTAGCTTTAAACAAGACATCTCTATGCTTGAACCAAACACGTTGCGATTAAACCAGTGAATTATTAAGGCAAAGGCACACGTTATTGGGCATTAAGTAAACGATCTTATACAGGATGTTGCAGAACCGCACCGCGTCTGGCTAATTCCGGCAGCGAGTGCAGATGGCGCCACTGAGACATTACTGTATGTCATCTTTGTACTGTTATAGGGATGTGTGTTTTTGGTTAAACTGGTTTTATCTTCTTGTAAGTATATACGGGACGTCAGTATATGAAAGAAGCCTCCCTGAGTGACGGTTTATATTCGTCAGGCGCAGCTTAGGCAGTCAGCGACTGACGCTATTCTGACTGGCTAATCTTTTCATAATGGTGACTAACCCTAGTCCAGACCTAGCATATTCATAGTTATCTACTAGAACAAGCTATCTCTCGAGTAAATATGCGATTTATTCTCGGATAAGTCTAAATTCTTTAAGGTGAAATCTTATCTAAGACGAAGACCTATAATAATGCTCTATCAATATAGCGTTGTGTAGATATTTCACCGGACCAATCCTATTTTTGATCGTTCCAGTCTATACCTAGCCTTCCTTCATGAAAGTTATTCGATCCTTCGATATTATAACAATACATAATACACTCACGGGCAATGAAAAAGTTCCACTCACAAAATGCCAACACCAAACGAACCAATTTTTTTAAAACATTTCATTTAAAATTTGAACAAAATATTACCGTATTTACTCGGTAATATCCCGATGCTCTGTTAAATGTATTTAAGTAGTCTGTGATGTATTTCAATGTTGCAGAAGTCGTCATTAAGCCAGCCTTTTCCGTTTAAGAATAAGTTGGTGCTTTTGTCAGTGGAACCTTTTCATTGCCAGTGAGTGTATATGTTACTGTAAAAGCCCGAACAACGGTAAATCCTAGGATTTACCAGTAAATCTCAGGATTTACCAACATGAGTTGGTAAATGTAAGGATTTGTGAAAATGGGTCATTTTTTTCGGGCTTTTACCATCAGAATTTGGTAAATGCTAGGTTTTACCACTGACACCTAGTAAAAGTTGGTTTTGGGAATAAAACAAAGATTAATTACCTATTCATTTATTTCAACCCAATAACCACTTGTCGAAAAGAAATTGGAGGTCAAGGTCATTCATCAACTTTTGGGCGATGTAATGCACCGGATTATGGTATTTATGTGTATAGTAATAGATGCAAATTATCATTGAATGCTGGATTATTGGAAAATAACTTTATTTTCACTCATTCACAGAACGATAATTTAAACACGGAAACCGGAAGTAAAATAATTTTCACGTATTATTATTGTTGACGTCAAGTAAATTAGATTGCAATAATAAATATTTCTTAAGTTCGGTTAGTTATAAGTTATCATCATCATCACGACTCATTACGTCCCCACTGCTGGGGCACGGGTCTCTTTCCAATGAAGGAAGGGTTTCGATCTAGTCCACCACGCTGGCCTAGTGCGGGTTGGTGGACCCCAACACAAGCAAGCTTGTGCTGAGCGAGTTGTCGGGTAAGTGGGCAACTTATACAACAACAAATACAACCAGACGTTTTCAAGCCGCCCGAAGGCCTCTGACTAGGCTTAACGACTGCTGCCGAAGCAGCAACCGGGACCCACGGCTTAACGTGCCGTCCGAAGCACGAAAGCATCCAGAAAAGAACCACTTGAAATCGGTCACCCATCCAATGGCTGACCATGCTGGTTGTTGCTAAACCTCAGTGATCAGTTACGATCACTGAAGTCCGCTCGACTACGGACGCTTTGTTCGACTACGGAGGTTATAAGTTATAACCTGGCTTTTTCAACATTTACCGTGCCTTAATGTAAATCCTAAGATTTACCAAGTGAATAGTGGTAAAAGTGCGAATCGCAAAATCTTTCGGGCTTTTACCATTAAGAGTTGGTAAATCTTAGGTTTTACGCGTAAATCTTAGGATTTACCGTTGTTCGGGCTTTTACAGTAACATATACATTATACCTTTTTTCTCGACATCTCGGCAGCACTACAGCGCTGTCTAAAAGCTATTAGCCGGCATCGCACCTGGGGCCAGGCTCCCGTCATTTCCTCCGAAGAGATTACTGACATTAACTGAAGCGCAGCTGTGCTGTTTGCGATTAAATTCTCCACCCAGGGGTCACGCTAGCTTGAAAATAAACAAACCAGAGCTGCTGCTGTCGCAACATGGGTTCGTTATCGACGTGGATAAACGTCACTATACATATATCGTGATTTACTATAAATGCGGTGCAGTGATTGGTGGAACGCGCATTAAACGAGTGTATCGACGTCGATAACGAACCCGTGTACCAGCCGCTGCAACGCTAATAAACCTTAAATAGCTAACACCTTGTCTATCGACACCTATCACCACTTACCTATCGGTAATTTATTAATTATATAAACACATAAAATATACCTAGCTACTTTAATCATCGTTGTTACTTTAATCATCTTAGCATAGTATTTATATATCCTGTAGATAAGTACACTTAACTATATCTTATATAATTATTATATATTATATTCGTGTAAATAACAGTAATATTGAAAAATGGGAATCCCTACGCAGACAAACCAAAATAAGCTTATCTGAATTTTTTGTGTATTAATTCATTCATTTTCATTTATGAAGTTCATTGAAATATGTATACGTTGTAGTAGTGTCGATCGTTACGATTACATTTGATTCCCGTAAGCTAAAGTGATCCCTATATCACCCCATCTAAGGGTGATGACAGATATAGGAGGGGAGGGATGAGAAAGTGAAGATGTTTTATCAGTTATCACATAAAGAGCTATGCTGAAGTAAACAATAGTACAGGCAGCAGAAGAGATAGGTGTCCATATGCTTTAACTTTCATATTAAAATGTATTGACGAATCATAGATGATTTTAGGATGTAATAAAATAATTACTTGCACTCATGTAATAGAGCTTAATTTATGGATATGCATCATATATTTTGTTATGACAGTGGAAAATTGGCCATAACAGTCGAAATATAAACCTAGATACCTAGTTCTCTCTCTCTCTCTCTCAGCCTTCCGTAGTCCACTGTTGGACATAGGCCTCTCCTAACGATCGATACCTAGTTAAAAATAAGAAATCTGTAACATTTGTAATTTCGATAAAAGTAATAAGTTATATTAATTTTATTTCATAATCGCCTGAAATTCTACTAAAAACTAAATCCCAACTTCTAAAACGCCCCAACATCACAAATCAAGTTACAATCCCAGGACACCCGTGCAATATAATATCTTAAGAGACCCAACAATACACTTTTATGTACCAAAAACCCTAAAGGGATACCTTATAAGTGCTCTATCCAAAACAAACGTATGTAGTCCCAAATGTGAATAAAACGAAATTGTCTCTGAGTGCTCAGTTGTGTATTTAAGTGACTTTTGTTACTATACGATTTCGCTTTGTATCTTTTGGTACGAGTATAGAGCTCAGTTGCCACTTAGTTACTAACTTCAATAGCTGGGCTAATACTTTAGTAAAACTTTTACTTAGTGGATCAATCTTTTTACCTTTCAAGTTACTGTATGTAGTCGGTGGTATTGTAAGTTTGACAAATGGTATGTAAGTGCTAATATATTTTACTATTTTCGAGTTGATTTGATCGAATGGTTAGTCATAACGAATAGTTTTAATTGTTTTAACAGTTCATTTTAATATATTGTACATTTAAATATTGATGAGCATGATTTTTTGCTGTTAAAATTATTAGTTCATTAGATTATCAGTTGAAATCCTGAAACTTAATATTCACAAATCCACATATTATCCTGAAAAGCAGAAATCCTATTCCCTCTACAGTTAAACCGAGTGAATAATAAAACACGACCAGTGGGTGTCGTTAATATGATTTGTGCAACCTGAGAACACAGGAAATAAGAGCAATAGTGAAATAAGTAGGTACAAAAATAAAACTTAAAATTTAGTTTTCGACAGCATAGTGGGGTTACTACCAACGCACATTGGCTATTAACAATCCATAAGCTGCGTCGCTCGCCTCTCAAATCTGACGTAACTTGTCCGACAATTTGAACAACCACGTTTGACGACGCTCTGGTTACGGATTGTTAATTGTTAATGTGTCGGTGATAGTACGGTAGTTCGCCAATAGAACGTTTCTCCGATAGCACGGTTCGCCAAAAGTAGAAACTTGGTGGCAAAAGTAGATTTGAAAGAATGCTTTACATGTAGCACGGTCGCCGAAAACACTCAAAATTTAGTCGCATTGCTATTGAACGGCTAAGCTGATTTTGATAAAATATGGCTAAGAACACTCGGGGTAACATTACCTACGACCCAAAAAAAAAACAAATCGAATATCGGTTCTGTCACTTGGTAGCTACGCTACCACAGACAGATACTTAAACTTATAACACGCCTTTTTTTTCAGGGGGTAAACAATTATTCGCTGATAGCATTCTTCACCTAAAGCACTCTACACCAACAGTCATATCTCCCCATTCCGTGTTCCAACATGAGTATAATAGTGCTCTTGAGATTGTGAACAAGGATTTATATCTTAGTCGGTTAAGCTATTAAGGAAACTAGTGTAGTCTTGAGGCAGCTTGTGGCATGGACGTTTAAGACATCAAAATGGTTAATATGGAAGATAAGCTAAGTGGTTAACAACGGTAGATGTTTCGGTGTGTACGGTTTATCACGTACAGTCGTACACATTAGATTATACAAACTATACAGTGTTTAAAAAAATGTTGCAATGATTGGATAATTCATTGGCGTATGTGTATCGTTTCTGAAGGAGCATACTTTGAAGGTGATAAAATAAATTTGGATGAACAACAACATTTTTTGTTTTATTGATCTAATCCCATAGAACAACGCGGACTCGGGTACCCTCGGGAAGCGTCATAGCGATCTTTCTTGATACATAAAAGTCTGCCAATTTTGCGGGGGGAAATTATACCGTTTACCTTGATTCTGTCTCATGGGACATGTCATTATGAGTTTTAATTCCTAGCAATAAGGGTTATGCGAAGAGACATTTAATTATGAATGCAGCGTCGTCATTCTTTTTTGCCATGGATGTAACAATTATCGATAAGAGTTATCGATGATTTCGAGATCATGTGTTGGAAATAATAATTTTAAATTAATAAATTATGAATGATTATCTTTTAAAGTTTTTTCTTAAAATATAGAGTGTAGATGAAATGCTTCTAAAAAGTTAACCATATGATTTATACTTGTCAAACTAAAAAAAATTTTTGCTTTACGACTAAAATGGTTTTTCTGATCCATAGAAACTTGGTTGGATTATTACATCTTGAATTTCCTGAAAGCGATGACCAAAAAATGTTCAGAATGGCCCCCTAGTCAACCCTGTCGGCTTACGTTCACCACTTTTGTAATATCTCGTATATCATAGTTAGCATTTTTTTTGAAAAATAAAATAAAGTATGTATATCCTCCTACATCACTATGGCTTTTTTTCTGACATTGGTTGCTAGGCAACGGCTAATAACAATAAACCATGACCGAAGGCGATCAAATCTGTGATCAAATCCGGAAATCCGAATATTCTATGCAATGAAGCTGTCATTTAGTATGTAAACAAATCATTTTACACGAAACGAACGCTTTGCCAACTAGATTGAGTCTAGTGAAAATTGAGACTGCAATTAGTTTTTATAAATCGGTGGGCCTTTCTGGCCCACTACCCCGGCAGAGGGGAACGTCTGCCTATTTCGTCTCCAGACCATTCATACTCAATGATCTAATCCCGATACTTTTTACACAGAGTAGTATGTACGTATAAGCTGATGTCTTTCACTCAACATTCCCATCACCACTTAAAGTACTTTAGGGGGAAAATGTTATAAAATTTCTACTGGTGTTGAAGTAGGGTAGGGTTCATGCTATTGACTGTTGACCCAACAGTGAAGCGGTTTATGTACTGATTAAAGCACTGGGTTCGATTTCAGGTTGTAAAAATAAAATATTCTTACCTCTAGTTAAACTGAGCCTTTTTGTATATAAAAGTAATATTATGCATTTTCATAAACATAAGTATCTACTTCAATTAAAAATTAGAGTAGCTGCAATATAGGGTGCGTTGCACCATTTAACTTTAACTATTACAAACGTCACATCGTCTGTCAAAGCATCGGTTAAGCGAAAAATTGGTTGCACCATTCAACTATGGTTAAAATGACGTCATAACTTTAACGATAACCATAACCACCCCATGTTGGCCGGTTACTGTTAAAGTTAAAGTCAGGTAGCTGTCAAACCCGTTGTATAACCTCAAAGTAACAGTATTACGTACAAATATTAATATTCAATAATTCTTATCATGTCGCTTCTACGTGAAATAGTGCTTGAAACAAGTTCCTCAGAAATTGAGATTGAGGTGGAGTAAGTACGGAACTTACGAAATATGAAGAGAAAGGTGTACTTTCAGAGAACTGATGGATTCGCAGGTTCCAGGTCTCAAAAATGTGGCTCGTGTGTTGGCTTTAAAACTAGAACCTTTCTTACTGCCTCCAACGACGAAGTGCACCTATTATTATGTTGTAGGTGTAATGATCATCTTCACCACCAAATAAGCGTCCACTTCTAGCCATGGGCTCTTCCAAGGAGCGAAACAACACTGTGCCCTCGGCCTTCCTTATCCAGCCACTACCGGCTACCTGCCGGTTGCCGGTCCAGCGCAGCAATCTAATATCAAAGTAACCTACGTAACTCTTTAATTGAATAACCTTGTTTTCAGAAATTTTGCAATCACTCAAATACAGAAATATATCAATTAAAATAAGGACAGAACTAAGAAGAGTGCAGCCCATTATTGTGGCTACGGCATAGCTGCATAATATATTATGTAAACAAAATAGAGACCCTGTGCTGTACCACCAGCTAGGTTTTTTATGATGATTCATCATCTGATAAAGAGGAACCTGTCTATGCAGTTAACAGGAATGATGAGCATAATCGAAGGATGTCAATAAATAATTATTTTAATAGATTACATCGTTAGTTTTTATTTCAACTTGCTAAGAATTAATTAATAAGATAATTAATAATAAAGGCTTCTATTCTATTCTATTCTCTGGGGGTGTAAGTACCTGCACCTGGCTCTCTCGAATGGAACCTTTGTGCATATCCCCAAGGTCTAAACTGCCTTCCAAAGCTTGGACCATTTCTCCACCACGCTGGTACACTGCGGGTTGGTGGGTTCACATATCTAGATGTGCTAAATCTAGATATGCAGGTTTTCTCACGATGTTTTCCTCACCGTAAGAGCGATGGTATACATTGTACTTATGTTAAAAGAACTCATTGGTACATGTCAGCGCCGGGATCGGACCCGCATCTCTGGCGTGAGAAGCGGGCGCTTACCCGACTGAGCTACCACCGCTCTTAATAAAGGCTTATTAGAGTCTACTTTGTCGCGGGTTTTATTGATGATAATCTTTTGGTCAATATTTGGAGGAACAACAGACTTAGTTCCTATGACATGTTGACTTTGAGTGCTTTGACAGAGAATGACGGTTACAATGTACTCTGTGACGGCTTCAGTCCGACAGCTAGATTTGGTATTGCCTTACATAAAAACGTTTCCCACAATAACTTTGGGGATAATTATGTCTCAATCGAATAGCAACCCTAATAACATTAACAATGACCGACGATTTGATGGTGCAACACGTTACAGAAAAATATTAACTGTAACGACTCTGTCATTGCTAAGTTTAACCTTAACTATTACGATAACCAGGATGTTGATGCAACCCACCCTTAAAATATTAAAAGTTAAAAAATATGTCATTTTGAATTCAGCAAGCTTTCACATTTTAAATATTCAGTACGCCATTAAACAGCATCCACAGAATTTCCATTTGCACAATTTTCTTTCTATCAACAACCCGTATAAAATATGGCATTAACATTTTAGTTACAAATTCAGATATTTTAAATATACAGGGTGCCCAGTTATTCATAGTCATGCTTGTAAACGTCACATAACTCGTCATTCTAAATAAACAAATTGAGTTTTTTAATGAAAATATCATGAAGATAATTTTCGATCAATTCACCTCAAAAACAAAACAAATCCTGTCAATCTGTTTAAAAGCTCTACGACCGGTGATCACGTCTGCAGAGACACACACATAACTACATAAAATTTATACCCTTCTATTTTTCCACCGCGCGTTAAAAATATACCGCCTACTAGGGTAAAACTGCCAGTTATTGGCCAACTAAGCGGATTGGCCACTTCAAAGCTGAATTATTTCATACAGATTAAACCAAAATTGACAGATGGTGTATGAATGTAATCTAGAAAAGCTACTTTTGCCTCGCAGTAAATCAATAATTTATTTAGAAAACTATAACCGATAAAAATATATATGTTATTGCAAACCTGTGTAAAATTGCAGTTATTGGCCAAAAAAATCACTTACCGGCCATCCATAGGCTGGTTATTGGCCACAGGAAATAATTTTATATAAAAGGTTTAAACCTCTAAAAAATAGTAATAAATGTTGTCTCTGTTAATAAAAACTTTATTAAAATCAGTTGCAGAATAATATTAACCACGGCTAAACTTCAAAAACAAAAAAAAAACAATCAACTTTCTAAGAATAAAATACTAGAAATATAACATTTATATACAACAAGTTTTTTGTATACATAATTATATAATTACTTAATAAACACCGTTCCTGCGTACTTTACATACAACCAATCAAGCAAAGCAAGATCTACCGACGCTGTACGTGCGTATTTTATTCATCGTCGTAGAATCATCATCAACCAATACTCATCCACTGCTGGACATAGGCCTCTCCCAAACATAACACTCGGTCTTCGTCCTCGGCCTTCCTCATCCAGCCACTACCAGCTATCCGCCTAAGATCGTCCGTCCAACGGGCAGGAGAGCGTCCCACGTTGCTTTTGCCTGTTCGTGGTCTCTATATGAGAGCTCGTCTAACCCAACGCTTATCGGTTCTTCGGCAGAATCGGGAGATATGACTGCCATTTTATCTAAGCACATTTTGACAGCTATATCTCGGTAACCTTAGTTTTTTGACAGATAGACCCTATTTCTGATACGATCTATCAGAGCAACCCCAAGCATATAGCTCTCTCCATAGCATGTGCACTTTTAATCGGTGCACCAGTCTGCACCATACGTCATCACTGTGCAGGATGCAGTGGTTGACTAGACTTTTGTCTTCAGGCTTTGAGGGATGCCCACACGTTGAGAAGCAGCATTCAGGCCACTTAGCATCCAGCTGAGTTCCGGCAGACATTCTGCCATATTGACGATGTCGTCTGCGCAGCAGAGGTGTGACATTGACATGTGTCCGTTCCAGTCCAACGTCTTAAAGACATCTTCTAATGCATCGGTCTTCAGTTTCTGAGATATCACATCTCCCTGTCTCACTCCTCGTTGCCTTTGGATAGGTCTTTTCTTGTGATCCTGTACTTGGACAGTCATAGTAGCAGCATTGTATAGACATCTCAACACCCCGATATAGCGACAGTCGATTTAGCATCTCTCTAAGGAGTCCAAAACTGCCCGTCTCGATGGAGACGAAGGCTTTCTCATAATCCTCAAAGGCTAGACACAGAGGCTGATTATACTCTTCGGTCTTCTGTATAATCTGCCTTACTGTGTAGTGTGTGTAGATCTATTGTACTAAAGTCTTTTCGAAACCCAGCTTGCTCTGGGGGCTGAAACTCGTCGAGCTTTTGGGCAAGACGGTTCGTCGATCGATATCCTTCAATAAAATATTGTTGAATTTCTGAAAACTATTTTCTAATGTCTTGTCTTTTATGAATTTGAAGGCTTCATTTAAGTCATCTGTCTTCGTTTAGGTGGCATCCCGTTGCTGATGGTTTGCGCACTGTAACAAAATACATCGGTCGGATATTGGCCACTTCACCACTAAATACTGGCCACCTATGCCAGTAACTGAATTTAATTGATAAAAGTGCGTGATATTTTGCCACACGATACTACAACTTATAAATATTGTGAAAACAGTCGATTTTCATCTAAATAGAGTACTTGCATTTTTATTTAGTTATTGGCATAGGCGGCCAGTAACACAAAATTTGCAATATATTGATTCAATTATTGGCCACCTCCATAAACTCACCTTCCCAAAGGTAATTGCATGAAACTATAATATATTAATAAAACTTACCATTAACACCATATAAATATGCTAAAGAAATCACTTAAATTGCGTTCAATCACCAATAATGTAAATTTTGAAGAAATGTGTTTCGTTAAGAAATACGTTAGCCTGAAGCGTACACGCGGAAGTCCGACCGCCAACTGTCAGAAAAAGGCGGCAAAGTATGGCGGTTTTTTTCATAGTGGCAAAAAATTGTACTAAAATCAAAGTCAGTTAGATAACAAAGTTCTATTAAAAAACACAGATGGCAGGTGATGCCTCATTCCTTATTTTATGACTTTTAAGTTTATAGTGGCCAGTAACTAACGATGGCCAATAACTGGCAGTTTTACCCTATCTGACTAAACTTCCACTGTGCTTTCTGAATTTTAAATGAAGCGTTTGCAATATGAAGTGCTTCCAAAACATGAAGCTTTTAACGTGTTTATTCAGTGAAACTGGCTTCACGAAGGGAGACTGAGGTAGCAACCGCGGCACGGGTCTGTTATCAACGTCGATAAACTCATTAATGTGTATTACACCAATCAAAGCACCGTATTAATGGCGAATCGAATGTCGATAACGAACCCGTGTATCACTGTATACCTTACGTGAGATTTTTAGTAGTAGGTATCTGCTTTTAACTATTTCATTGATAATATAAACCTGTAACTCACTCGGTGGCAGAAACAGCAGCTAGTAAACTAGCCTAGTGTCACCGAAGCTTTATGCATATACCTTCGTCAGGTGTACCCTAGACAGTCAGCGACTGATGATAATCGGATTGGCTAATCCTTTTGCCACGCACGACAACTTAATGGAACGGATTGAGAATGCTATCCTAGATACCTTATATGTCGTGATATCCCAACCTAGATATAGGTATGGTGACTACCATAAAAGCTTCAAGTACCTAGTAATGCTATCAGATTCTAATTAGTAAATATAAAAAATCATGTGAATAATTCAAAGCCTTAGATAGAAACATAAGTATCCAAAGCCTAATAAACACTTATCAAATCTGTCCATGTGTTTAGGCCTGAAATAATTAAAAACTTTCTTTTCATAAAGTGGACATAGAAATAAAGCCTTAGCTTTTTAAGCTCAACGAGTAAGGCCGTTCTCATACTGCCTTCCCCATGCTGCATTTTTCGTGAGTGCGTTTCCAATCGTTGATAAAATAAGTTAAAATTTTCGTTTATATAGAAAACACGCACAGTCTAACACACAGAAAAGGCATCTACGCGCGTTTATACAATTCATACAAAACGCATCGTAGTGCGGGGCAGTGTGAAATCCGCCCAAGCTTTTCCGTGAAATAATTCCGCCCTACGTTTTCCGTCAGTGTCCGCCCAATCGCCGTAGGCACCGCACGCTTTCCAAAGCGCTCGGCGGGAAATAATATTACGAACTTTATATCGTTATGCATAACAATCTTTTTTCGATAAGTGTTTGTTTATTGTACAGTGAATGAAATTGAATGAGTTCTAAATTGTTATTGGATTGTTGAGTGCTGTTCTGTTCAAAATGGATGCAAAGTTGTTTCTGATATTTTCAGTTTGTGTCGGTAAGTTTTTGTAAACATACATTAATTAGATTATGTACGTACACTGGTTTAATAAAAATAAAATTATGGGTTAAAAGTGAATTATGCACTGAATTCGTATGTACTTTGATAAGGGTAAAATTTAACATAACTCGACGACCAAATGGTGTAGCGGTTAGTGACCCTAACTTATATACCGAAGGTCCCGGGTTCGATTATAGGGGCAGATATTTGTAGTCGGGTCTTGGGTGTTAATTATTTAATTAACACCCAAGACCCGACTAATCACACATGTATGTGTGTGACGACCGAATGGTGTAGTGGTTAGTGACCCTGAATACTGAGCCGAAGGTCCCGGGTTCGATTCCCGGCTGGGGCAGATATTTGTTTAAACACAGATATTTGTTCTCGGGTCTTGGATGTTCCCGTAAAATGGCAATAAGCCCGCCCCCCTATTACATTGGGACTAACATAACACTGGTGAAAAGTAGGTGCAGCAATGCACCTCTGCCTACCCCGCAAGGGAGTATATTAGTACAAGGTGTGAGTGTTTGTTTGTTATGTATGTGTGTTGATAAATATTATATCAGCTGTCCGATACCCATAGTATAGGCCGAGTGTGAGTTACCCCCACATATAAGTATTCTTTTTTTTATTTATGCCTGTGATGAAATCCGATATTTCTTATCACATAATGGAGGCAGATTAGAATTCGACAAAGGTAACTTTGCAACGGGAACAATAGTGCCAACAAAAAATCGTTATCTTTGTATTTATGATGGTTAAAATAATCATCTTCATTCGGTTAAAGAAAAAGAAATTACCCATAAGCGATGTCGGACTTTACTCGATATATAAAACATTAAACGAATTATATAAATTGCATAATTATTGTTGATTACGTAGCCATTTGACTAGAAAGAAAAGAAAGAAACATTTATTTGACACACTGAACAATAAAAACAGAAACAACTAACTACTAGAAACGACTACAGATTTTATTAAATAAGATTTCATCAATATTCAATGAAATTATTAATTTCCCTTCTTCTGATTTCGTATCTGAAATGTCATTATTCAATTCAGTAGCGAACTGACATATTCATTTAGATAAGAAACATACATAGTCCAGTCAAGGAATGAGGTGTAGAGTGCGTGAGCAGGTAACTCAGCGATTCCTTCAGAAACTTGTTCAGGTGGCTTAGGTTGTTAACATACCAAAAGTCCTGACTCCTAGGTGATGAGCGGGGGGAGGAGGGGGGGATAGAGATACGAATTTTTGGTTTTTTGCTTATATCTCAAAAACGGTGCATCGGAGACAAATATTATAAACTACTAAAATGGAGGTCTTAAAATTATCTAAAACTTTTATATCATATGTTTTTTTCTAATTACTAACCGTTTTCGAACTATTACCCTCGGAAAAAATTGAAATTTACAAGAAAAAGTATTCATGTCAAAAAATTCATAAACATTGCATCATATTGTCTTAACCAATTCATAAACGAAACTAATGAAGAGGAAAGAAGTTGTAGATTTTTTTATTCCCATTTAGAATATATTACATATGCTGGTCAATGTCCAACCCGCCTAAAGTTAGAGCTATTTTAAACTTGCATTTTGGTAAAGTCACTGACATAGCTCACCGAATTAGTAAGGTTAAGTGTGAGTAAAATAGCTGTACCTTTAGGTGGGTTGGACATTAACCAGCATATGTATATATATTCTAAAAGGGAATTTAAAAATCTACAACTTCTTTTCTATTCATTTTTTTCATTTATCTATAGGTTTAGACAATATGATGCAATGTTTATGAATGTTTTGACATGAATACATTTTTCTTGTAAATTTCAACTTTTTCCGAGGGTAATAGCTCGAAAACGGTTAGGAATTAGAAAAAAACATATGATATAAAAGTTTTAGATAATTTTAAGAACTTTATTTCATTAGTTGAAAATATTTCTCTCCGATGCACCGTTTTCGAGATATAAGCTAAAAACCAAAAATTCGTACCTTTATCCCCCCCTCCTCCCCCCCGCTCATCACCTAGGAGTCAGGACTTTTGGTATGTTAACAACCTAAGTCCCCTGAACAAGTTTTTGAAGGAATCGCTTAGTTACCTGCTCACGCACTCTACACCTAATTTTGAGTCATTTATTGACTGGACTAACAGTGTCACAAACTTATCTGTTCCGGTGAGAGCGAACTAAATTGATTTATATCTGATTACTTACTCATGAATTACATATTGATAAAGATTAGATGGGTTCCATAAAACCGCAAGAGCGAATTACCACTACTGGCAAACATAAAAAGTTATGCAATGAAGAAATATTAAACATTTATGTGAGCTGTCACCGGAACAGATAAGTTTGTGGCACTATACTTACGAGATGATTTGGAAATCGTTTAAACACATACTTTTATTAAGCTTTGATTAATTTTCGATATTGTTATTTGAACATGATTTCGTCGGTACACAATTTTATTTTTCGTGAAATCTTGTTTAAGTGCTAATTTCTCCATAGTCGGTTATCTAACCGACCGGGATTGGTTTATTAATTATACGTCATCTCCATATAACATTCTTGACAGATGTGTCAAAAGTCAACCACTAATACTTGGTTATGCTCTAACCGACTATGGAGAAATTGGCACTAAAAGTTAAAAAGTCATATAATTAATTCCATTAGAATATGTTTATGTCACTAGAATTTTCCTCTGTTTTGAGATGGCAGTGTTTCACTTATCTCAATATCGAAGATACCACTTGGGATTTTATCTGCGGCAGCCATAATGCATAGACAGCGGTTAAAAATGACGTTATACACTTACAGCCAATGAAAAGGTTCCACTGAGAAAAGCACCAAATTTCTCCTTAACGGAAAAGGCTAGCTTAATGACGCCGGCTGCAAGATTGAAGTACATTTAACGGAGCATTAGAATATTACCAACTAAAAACGTAAAGATTTTAGTAAAATTTCCTTTTAAATGTAAAAAAAGGGTAATTTGGTGCCAGTATTTTGTAAGTGAAACTGTTTCTTTGCCCGTTAGTGTATTTTGAGATGAGTGGATACGTGATAGATGACATTATTACATTAGTACAAGGCGTGAGTGCGTGTTTTTTTTGTGATAGATGACTGATTTATGTAAGGTTTATCATTTAAACTTAGTAAACTTACCAAAGCATTTAATTTAGTTCGTAAACTTTAATTATTATTTTCGCAATCAAAGCGCTACCGCTGTATGTAATTAAGTACCGTTTAAAGTGACGTTCTTGATACTGAGAACTTTTGACTTATTACGGACGTAGTTACGCAGAAAGGACTCAACCCACACAAACCTAGTTCTGAGATATAGACGTTTAAAGTTCTAATCGGTATTCTTCAGCAATGAAAAGCCTCTTATATGTGGAAATTATCTTAAATTATACATATTTATTGTTATTTTACTATTGCAAATCATGGTGTAGCTATAACGAATATTTATTGAGTTATTAATGAAAATATGCACTTGGATCCTTTCTCCTAAATTGCTTTTTCTATGCAAGCAGGGAAATTCAACGTTTCGCAGAAAGGATCCAACCAAATATGTATTTTTATAAAATATTTTTTTAAATAACAATATGGTTTTTAAAGTAAAATATTTATATTGTAGACACAAGACATTACTTTTTTAAACAAAATAAAAATTATATATCAAAAGTAAACCTATTATTAAATAATTTATATTGAAATGTAATCGGAAACAACATTTTACATCTATATAAAAATCTAACCGGAACTGTATTCCCAAGCGCAAAACACTGGATCAACTTAACCGATTTCGATATTTTTTTTACAAAATAGAAGCCTACGTTTTTAGTGAGTATCTACGACCCGTTT
Organism: Plutella xylostella; assembly: GCF_932276165.1. NCBI lineage: Eukaryota > Metazoa > Arthropoda > Insecta > Lepidoptera > Plutellidae > Plutella > Plutella xylostella. Next base: position 7,373,758 of record NC_064008.1, read on the forward strand.
GTATCCCATAATTTTCAGGATAAGGCATTTTGACGGAAAGCAAACCTCATAAAAAAAAGTTGGGCATGAATAAAATTCTAACCGGAAATGTGTTCCCAAGAGCAAAACTCTGGATCAACTTAACCGATTTTGATATATTTTTTTACGAAATGGAAGCCCACTTTTTTAGTAAGTGTCTACGACCCGTATTTATCCCATACTTTTCAGGATAAAGCAAAATGAACATAAGCAAACCTCAAAGGATAAAGTTGGACATAAATAAAATTCTCTTTTACTCTAACTTCACTTCATCATCCTCGGTATATTGCAACTATCCTCCTTTTTATGCCTCCGTAGGATATCCGTTGTTCCCTGTGCTTACCATACGATCGCTGAAAAGTGGGATTTCAGCGATCGTATGGTCCGTATCACTTCGACTTTACTTTGCGGTTGGATATTAAAATTTATGTCAAGATGCAGAATAATTATAAATCTCATAATCATTAACCATCATCACAACCCGTCACATCTCCACTGCCGGGGCATGGGTCTCCTTCCAATGAAGAAAGGGATTAGACCTAGTGCACTACTCTGTCCCAGTGTGGGTTAGTGGACCCCAACACAAGCAAGCTTGTGCTGACAGAGTTGACGGGTAATTGGGCAACAGACCGCCCGAAGGTCTCTGAGTAGGCTTAACGACTGCTATCGATTTTATTATAATCATAATGATTACGATTACGCTTCTTGACATACATCAAGATCTGGATATACAAGATGCTCCTGGTTTATTGAATCTGCATCCAAATCCTCAGATGCAGACTGGTTTAGATCTTTAAAAACTTCGGCAATGTGGTCATACCATCTTACAAGTCGGTCTTCCATAGTAACAAGGAGATATCCTGGGGTTTGTTGCAAAGTTTATTTGATTCTTTCTATAGATCCTTCATGGCAGCCGCTGTTTGTTTTCTCCAAGATATAGAATAAGACAAACAGCGTTGGTCCTTTTTTAAATTACGTTTGATATTTTGTTCACAAAGAAAATACTCGTACGCAACTCGTGCTTCTTTAGAATGGTAGTCTAGTTCGATGTTAAGTCTTCCTTGGAGAGTTGATCATATGCCATGTTCCTTTAGACATCCATTCTTTCTTTTAGTGTTCCTTGTGTCTTATTATTTCTTCGCAATTTTCATAAAACATGTCTTTAATGCCAGTGCAGTTATCTTTGATTGAGGCGCGTCGCCCACACTTAGTAGGTTGATGGTATTTGTTGTGCGTCTGGATACTAAGTTATCTTCTGACTTCTGGGTCCTGCAGCTTATTTACAGCGACATCTTTGGCAGATCTTGTGGCCTGCTTCTGAGCTCCCGCTATCGTCAAGCAGATTTTTCCAACGACTAAGTGGTGATCACTCTTGACTTTAGCAACCCTTCTTAAGTATTTCTAACATCTAGAAGTGAATGTCTTCATTTTCGAATAATCAAAATGTGGTCGATTTGGTTCGCGGTCCGACAGTCGTGTGAGAACCAAGTCACCTTGTGACATTCCTTTGGAGTTACCACCACCGAAAATTAGCCATTAACAATCCTTAGACATCGTCGCTCGCTTATCAAATCGGGCGTAACTTGTATGAATCTGATAGATGTTTGAGAGTCGAGCGACGCTGCTTATGGATTGTTAATTGCTAATGTGACTTGCCCACACTAACATACGGTGCCGATACATGGACGATGACCAACGAAACTGTGCACCGAATCAGAGTTCCACAAAGAGGTATAGAGCGAGCCATGTTAAGTATTTCGCTTAGACGTATTCCCAACGTGGTGATCCGTCAAAAGAGGAAAGTGTTCAACGTCGGTATGCGGGTCGCCGAACTGAAATGGGAGTGACAGGATACTTGGCTCGTGGGGGGACGGAAGGTGGAAAAATGCGGTGACAGAATAGTGGCCAAGAGACGGAACAAAAACAGTTTGAATCCTTTCTGCCAAATAAAATTTGAACTGTTTTATTAAAAACTTATATTCTATGAAACAACTCAGACAGTTTGAGTCCTTTCTGCTAAATACAAATTGACTTCTTTCAATCAATAAGTATTTCGCTAAAACGACTCAAGACGGTTTGAGTCCTTTCTGCTAAATACAAATTGTCTTTTTCAATGAATAAGTATTTCTCTAAAACGACTCAGACGGGTTGAGTCCTTTCTGCTAAATACAAATTGTCTTTTTTTAAGAGTAGAGTATAGCACTTGCTCGTCCATACAAAAAGAGAAAACGTTTTACTACCCCTAAATATTATCCAATCTCCATGGTTTTTTAATATGTTATTGACACAAGGAATAACTAGGTTTATAGGTTTTCCTTTTTTCAAAATTTTCTATAGATTCAAACTTATAGGCACCTCAAATAATGTTTTTTTTGTGATTGCGACATTGTTGAATTAAGCCGTTTGTGGATCAATAACAACGTATTTTTTTAAAAAAAGCGAAACCTATAAACCTAGAATATATTAAGCTGAATCGATTGACACTAAAATCAAAGAGATTGGTTGATATTTAGTTAGTGTAAAACGTTTTCTCCCAAAACCAGAATTTCATCAAGAAAAGTACCTATTGTCAGTCCCGAGCTGCAGTGCTCTCTATCGCACGATTGAGGGTCGGGGGGGGAAGCAAAGCACACGTACGATAGGGATGTCCATAGTGAAGTCGATAGTAGAGATGGGATCCCGCCTGCGTTATCGATATCTATAGATATATACAGGATGTCCCATGTTAAATTGCACATCCGAATCATAGTGACACAACTCGTCATTCTAAACATCTTTTGTTTTAAGACTTTTGATTGTTTGCGAATTTTATTTTTGCTAATTCATAGAAACTTTGTTGGCTATGAGATTTTATAATATATAAAGCTGGATTACCACTCACTGACTGACTGACATGATTGTTCTCCCAGAAGGAGTCATTTTTTGATATAAAAATGTTTTAGGGAAATGTACAGGGTGCTCGGGTGAGTAGAGAAAAAATCCGAAATTTTAAAAAAAGTTGTAAAAAAAAAAAAATTTTTTTGCTCCTCTTTTTTGGTGACCATACATTTTTTCATATTTCGAGGGTGTATTTAGAATGTCTGACAGATTATAAAAAAATTATAAAAAAATAAAAAAACAAAATGGCGGCCGAGTTGCAGTGAGGTAAAGTTTAGGGCGTGTCAGACCCGACTTGAGGTGAATTGATCTCCCGGAAGGGGGGGAGGTGGGGGGATGGTAATTTTTTTAAACGGTAGGGCACATGATGAAATTTATGGGAAAATTCCAAAAAATGTTTTTTTTTTTATTGCGGGGGGAGGGGAGATTTTTTTATAAAAACGTGTTTTTTCGGGGATTTTCAAAGCATTTTTTTATTGTGTTCGAGGCATTTGACAGGTTTGACTTGTATGGAGCGGTTGTGTAGTTTGACGAGTAGAGTTGCCACGTGAAAGAATTTTCCCCATTTTTAGGGTAAATTTCGAGATTTTCCCCAAAAACATGAAAAGTAGAAATGGCCACTTTTGATTTTAAAATTTGATGCAGTTTTGTCGGAAAGACCCGTACTAATGACATTTGACCATTTTTATTACTTTCGACTGGCAACCCTGGGCGATAGGCGAGATTATATTTTTTCGGACTTTTTTACGTCGACCCAACTTGAGGTGAATTGATCTCCCAGAAGGGAGGCAGGTGGGGTGATGATTTTTTTGAACACGGTCAGTTGTATGGTGCAGTTTATGGGAAAATTCCGAAAAGTTGAAAAAACAAAATGGCGGACTGCTTTGGCGGCCATTTTGTAAAAGTGACTTTTTTTCATGATTTTTGATTGATTTTTTCACATGTTTTGAGTGGTTGGGGAGATTTGTCTTGTATGGCGCATTTGTGTGGTTTGTAGGGTAGACTATACCAGTTAAATAAAATTTCCCCATTTTTAGGGTAAATTTTGAGATTTTCCCCAAAAACATGAAAAATAGAAATAACCGTTTTGGATTAAAAAAAATGATGCAGTTTAGTCAGAAAGGCTCATACTAATGACATTTGACTATTTTTATCACTTTCGGCTGTCAACCCTGAGAAATACGGGAGATTATATTTTTGAAAAAGTTTGACGTCGATTCAAGTTCAGGTGAATTGATCTCCCAGAAGGGGGGGAGGTGGGGTGATGTTTTTCTTTGTACATGGTTGGATATATGGTGAAATTCATGGGAAAATTCCGAAAACTGCAAAAATCAAAATGGCGGATGAAGTGGCAGCCATTTTGTAAAAGAGAAATTTTACATGTTTTAAGGCTATTTCACCTGTATTTAGTGGTCTGACAGTTTTGACTTGTAGAGCGCGTTTGTGTAGGAAGATGCATTTAGTTTGCTTATGAAATAAAAACTCCCCAGTTTTAGGGAAAAAAATAAAATTTCCCTAAAAACATGGGAAATTTTACATAAATATGCAATTTTATCGTTTTGTGATGGTCTGAGGGGATTCAAATGTATGGCGCGTTTGTGTAGTTAAATGCACAGATTTTTAATTAATAATAAAAACTCCCCACTTATAGGAAAAAAAACAAAATTTCCCTAAAAACAACAAGGAAAATTTACATAAATATGCAATTTTATCACTTTGAGATGGTCTGAGGGGTTTCGAATGTATAGCGTGTTTGTGTAGTTAAATTCATAATATATTAATTTAAAATAAAAACTCCCCACTTCTAGGGAAAAAAATCGAAATTTCCCTAAAAACCTAGAAAAAATTACCAACATTAGCAGTTTCAACCCTTTGAAGTGGTCTGACAGATTTATGGTATATGGCGCATTGGTGTCGATAAATACAAACAATTATTATTTTAAATAAAAACTCCCCACTTCTAGGGAAAAAAATCGAAATTTCCCTAAAAACCTAGAAAAAATTACCAACATTAGCAATTTCAACCCTTTGAAGTGGTCTGACAGATTTATGGTATATGGCGCATTGGTGTTGATAAATACAAACAATTATTATTTTAAATAAAATTTCCCCACTTCTAGGGAAAAAAATCGAAATTTCCCTAAAAACCTAGAACAAATTATTAACATTAGCAATTTCAACCCTTTGAAGTGGTCTGGGAATAAAAACTCCCCACTTTTAGGGGGAAAAATAATTTCCCTTAAAACATACAAAATGTTAATCAAGTTTACCAGAGTTTAAGTGCCGAGCGCAGCGAGGCCATATTCCTTCTACAAGCTATACCTAAATAAAACCAGCCGAGCGCAGCGAGGCATCCGACAAGTAATCCTGCCATTAAAAAAAATCCGAGCCAAGAATCCTTTCTCAATAAAGAAAAACTATGGGAAAAGTCCCGTTTAAGAAGTGGAAAGCCGAGCGAAGCGAGGCTTAACAACCTAAACCATCAATCCAAAACCTAGAGAGCCGAGCGGAGCGAGGCAAAACTACTGAAACCAACATCCGAAAACCCGAAGAGCCGAGCGAAGCGAGGCTAAAGCACAATAAACAGCAAGTGCCTATGCAACTGCAGAGCCGAGCGAAGCGAGGCAAAACAACCGAGACTACCATTCCGAGACCTGGAGAGGAGCCGAGCGAAGCGAGGCTAAACTACTTTAATCACCAAATGCCTGTTTAACTGGAGGGCCGAGCGCAGCGAGGCAAAACAATCCAAACAACCCTACCACAAACATTGAAGAGCCGAGCGCAGCGAGGCAAAACAATGCGAACCACCATACTTCAAACCCTGGAGAGCCGAGCGAAGCGAGGCAACACTATTCAAACCCTCGTCAACACAACTATATAACCTGAGAGCCGATTGTGGCTAAGAAATAACTTGAATGAATAAAAAAGAAAGACAAAGTGTAAGTTTGGGCGCGTTTATAGTTCCATAAGTATGCAACCAATTATGGATTATATCTAAGCAAAGATTAGTTCTATAATGTTAAAAAACGCACATTATCCTACTTACTGTATCTTAAACAGCAAACCCACAAAATAAATTAATGAATCAAAAAAAGCCTGTAAATTTGGTTGCTATGAAAAAGTTTCTCTTCAGGACAGAGTAAATTTATAATCGAGAAGCTAGAAAAACGCGCAAATGGAGGTGACTCAGATATTTATTTTTATGAGGTGTTAAAGAACCATATTTGTACAAAAAACTATGTCGACTCGATAACTTAACGAAAGTAAGTAAGAAAAGTATACGAGACCATAAAATGACCATATAGATCAATAATTTCTCTACAGTATTTGTGTGAGATAATCCGTAATTCACAATGAAAATAGTTTTCAAGGCAAATGTTAACATTCCTGTGGAGTTTTTTTTTGTGTAAAGAAATATCCATTGTATTATGGCAAAGTCAATACCCATCTGTTACCAAATTTCATACTGAAATCATTTTTCAGCTTCGTTAATGCTTCCCTATCTACGTTATACCTATATTCATAATTAATGAAATTAGATTTCAAGGGAAAATTGAACCCCATAATAATGGTCAAGTGAAAAACCGTATCTTACCAAAATTAATACTGAAAATCGTATCCCACCTAAAACAAAATCATCAGTACCCCTGTTATAAAGAAATTCATAGTGAACACAGTTTTTAAGGCATAACATAACGCAAGAAGTATTTGCTACGGTATGGTCAAGTCAATACCCTGCTGAAACCGAAATTCATATTAAAAACTGTATCCCCCCCTGAAACAAAATCATCAGTACCCTTTTTATAACGAAATTCATACTGAAAACAGCTTTTAAGGCATAACAAACGCAAGAATGATTTGCTACGGTATATTCAAGTCAATACCCTACTGAAACTGAAAATCATACTGAAAACTGTTTCCCACGTCAATCAAAATCGTCAGTACTCCTTTAATTTAAAAAAATCATAGTGAACACAGTTTTTAAGGCGTAACAAAACGCAAGAAAGATTTGTTACGATATGTTCAAGTCAATACCCTGCTGAAACCGAACCAAAAGCATCAAAGCACCGCGCGGCTGCTTGCAGCCCGCGCCACAACGCAACCTCTAGTTTTACTATATAGACAGTAGATTCTTTTTCACGAATTTACAAAAGTCGAAAAATAAAAGTTGTTTTTAAAATTAAGTCACTATAATTTGGATGTGCACTTTAATTTGGGACACCCTGTATATAAAAAGATGTGAATAGGAAAAGTTTAAAGTACTAGTAGGTAGGTTTTCAAGCAAAAAAATTACTAGTGACTATATTATATTTAATCCTCACTCAACATGGATTAGGTTACTTAGGAAATTTTATTTACTTACATCTAAACTAACATAGTTACTGACATAAAAATATAATACTTACTTACTTACTATAATTGACTTGAGGCCACAAAAGCGAATAATAAAATGTATTCTAAGATATAATTACTTAGGTAAGTATACTAAGACATCATCAGCCAATAATCATCCACTCCTGGACATAGGCCTCTCCCAAGGAGCGCCACAACACTCGGTCCTCGGCCTACTTCATCCAACCACTACCCGCCACCCGCCTAAGGTCGTCAGTCCAGTGGGCAGGAGGGCGTCCCACGCTGCGTTTGCCTGATCGTGGTCTCCACTCGAGAACTCGTCTACCCCAACGGTTATCGGTTCTTCGGCAGATATGACCAGCCCACTGTCACTTCAGCTTGCATATTTTGACAGCTACGAGTATGTCGGTAACCTTAGTCCTCGGACGGATAACCTCATTTCTGATACGATCCATCAGAGAAACCCCAAGCATAGCTCTCTCCATAGCTCGCTGAGCGACTTTAAATCGGTGGACCAGTCCTACCGTCAGTGTCCACGTCTCTGCACCATACGTCATCACTGGCAGGACGCACTGGTTGAAGACTTTTGTCTTCAGGCTCTGAGGAATGGCCGAGGAGAATATGTGACGAAGTTTCCCGAATGCAGCCCAACCCAGTTGGATGCGCCTTGCAGCCTCCTTGTTGAAGTTGCTTCTGCCTAGTCGAATAGTCTGCCCGAGGTAGACATATTCTTACACAACTTCGATTGTTGCCTCACCAACGGCGACCGGCTCCGGTTTGATGCGAGCATTGTACATGACTTTCGTCTTGTCCAAGTTCATACCGAGGCCTACACGTCGGGAAGCAGCATTTAGGCCACTTAGCATCCAGCTGAGTTCCTGCAGAGATTCTGCCATAATAACGATGTCGTCCGCGAAGCGGAGGTGTGACATGTGCTCGCCATTTATACATATGCCATGTCCTTTCCAGTCCAACGTCTTAAAGACATCTTCCAATGCATTGGTGAACAGTTTCGGAGATATCACATCCCCCTGTCTCACTCCACGTTGCAGTTGGATAGGTCTTGTCTTGTGGTCCTGTACTTGGACAGTCATAGTAGCGGCATTGTACAGACATCTCAACACCTCGATATAGCGCCAATCGATTTGGCATCTCTGCAAGGATTCTAAAACTGCCCAGGTCTCGATGGAGTTGAAGGCTTTTTCATAGTCCACAAAGGCTAGACACAGAGGCTGATTATACTCTTCGGTCTTCTGTATAATCTGCCTTACTGTGTAGTACAATAGACCACATTGTACTAAAGCCTTTTCGAAACCCGGCCTGCTCTGGGGGCTGAAACTCGGATAACTTTTGGGCAAGACGGTTCGTGATAACCCTTGAGAACAGCTTGTATACATGGCTTAAAAGCGAGATCGGTCTATAGTTCTTCAGAATGGTTTTGTCACCCTTCTTAAAGAACAATACCACGACGCTCTCAGACCATGCCTCCGGTGTAATGCCATTGTGAAGAACCGAATTGAGGAGCCTCTGGAGCTGTTCGAGGATTGCAATACCCCCAGCTTTCAGAAGCTCTGTAGTAATTCTGTCTTCACCCGGAGCCTTGTTGTTTTTAAGCTGCTCAAGGGCTATCCTAATCTCGCCTATGTCAACGTCAGGGACATAGGCGAGTAGTGTCAGTGTAGTGGCGTATTAGTGGCGCTCTGGAATCGGTGAGCTGAGCCACAGACTTCTGCGCGTGTGAAGCATAAAGTTGTCCGTAAAAAAATTCGATTTCTGCAAGAACCTCCGGCTTAGAGGCAACGATATTACCATCTGCAGACCTCAATTTCGTCAAGTGGCCTCTCCCAAGTTGCTGAACGAAGACTTTTGACCCCCGATTTTGCTCAATTGCTGCTTCTATGGCGCGTGTGTTGGAGCGACGGAGATCTCTTCGTATCAGCTTCTTTATACGCTTGTTGAGTACCCGTAGTTCTGACGAAGTGTCACCTGCCGACGGAAATTCGCATCTCTGCCTCATAAGCTCGAGTGTCTCGCTTGAAAGTTTAGACTCCTTGCTTTTGCTTCTCATGCTAAAAGAAATAAATACTAAGACAACTCAACATTTATAAACAGCCCCGAAACTTTGTTAGTAGGTACTTATAAACTTAAATTTTTACAAAACTATCATAATGTTTTTTAGATTCACTGCATATTTATAGATCTAAATAACCTTACATACAAAATGATAGTCCAAGTACCGGCAAAAGGTCTATTTTCCAATCATCAAAAATCCATTTTATGTACTTACCTACTAACTCGTTACTAGGTAGGTAATTACCTACATAATAAAATACTTACTCACACCACATGAAATTATCACTAATTACTTATACTTCTTTCTATTTATCTTCAATAATTTCAAGTTTCGCTCACAAGTCACAACTAACAATCATACAAATAATAATAATAATATGAAGGTAAGACGAAGACACTCCGTGTTTGGTCGCAATTTCTCGCCAACCGGCGCGGCGGCGCGGTGGCGGCGGTGGCGGCGGCGCGGCAGCGTGCATCGATGTGTGCGTGACGCTACTTGCATGTGTGTGTGCGGTGCACGGCGCGGGCGAGTGCACGAGCGACAGCAATACTTTTCCTAAATACCTATTTCGCTAGAATCGCGAAGCTATACTCTCCTCTTAATGAATACGTATTTCTCTAAAACGACTCAGAGCGCTTGAGTCTTTTATGAAAAACTAAAATTTTCATGGTTTCATAGGAAATGCGTTTCTGTAAAAGGACTCAAACAGTTTGAGTCCTTTATGTGAAACTAAAAAATGTGTGTTTCATACAATGTGGGTTGGTCCCCCACATCAAAAAAGAATGTTGTAGTTGGTTTTTTACTGTGTTTGTTTTCTTGACAGGTAGACCCTACATTAAATAGCATGTTCTAGTATATAACTCAATTTTGACGAAGTTGTGGATTGAGGCCTTTCTGCGTAACTACGTCCAGTCTTTACTTATTACTTTTGAAACACCCTGTATCTATCTATCTATAGTAGTAAAACATATGAGCGAAATTGTAAAACTGCATAATACATGACGTTATATTCATCAAACAAAACACAAACACTATACTTTGCTGAAAATGCTTCCGAAAAGTTAATACAAAGTTTCTTTGAACAGCTCGCTCTATAAGCTTAAGGTTTAGGGTTGCCACTTGTATATTTTTACGCAGTTAAAAACAGATGATTTATTCCAAAGCGCAGTCTTTATAATTATCATCTTTTTTACTGTCAAAAATAAATAATATAAATATAAGTCCAGTGAAAACTATTAAAAAGCTAGACGATGTCATGCTTTCTCACAACCAGAGTGATAATATTACGATACTTACAGTATTTGCATGAATTAAAAGAGGTGAGTATTTAGGAAGTAAACCAGTTAGGTATAGGGTCATACAAAAATTTATTATAGCTTATTTTTGTAGACTAATTATCGTTATCATTTTGTTGGTCTCTACATTTTTTGTTTTAAATGTACTTTTTTGTTTGCCCACCTTTACGTAACCTGGTACAATAAAAATTTTATATTTCACATGCTGACAGGCAACCCTAACTCGGGGATGTATTCTGAAAAGCGTCTTATCTAGGTTACATCTCAAAAGTTGAAGCTCATTCAAAGTTGGTACAAAGACGTTTTGAGGACGCTACTCTTAGTAGAGACAACATACTGAGTGGAAACTCATCTACTATACAGGGTAGAATTTTATCAGTGCGTGGCCCACAAGCAGGGAAATATTCCTAGGTATTAATTTCTACACATCTACCGCTCCGACTCGCGATCAATAAAAAAGATCAACATGCCATTGACATCTTATATGACACTGCAACTTGTTCATTGCTAGAGAGTGTATAATTAAACTTTGGTGACGCCCATTCGATACTTTTTAAACCGAATTTTTCATTAAAATCCTTTAAAAGATTAAATGCTATTCAATAGCTAGTTTATAATTATAAAACTTTGTAGATACCTACCTACTGCAAAACAAATACTTTATATCATTATTATAGAGTTAATCGTAATAAATAATGCTCGCAACAGTGATTTTCAGTTGAAATCGGGGCAAAGCAATAATTAATCACATATTTCAGTGGTCAATCGTTCTAACTGATCATTATATAATCAGTGATGATTATATAATGATCATTACATACCCTGTTCCCGCTGCACGAGACCGTTAAACTGCGTTCCACAAATCACTGCGCCTTATTTATGACGAATCACGATATTGTGACGTTAATCTGTTACTTTAAATCTGTTTCTTTGTATTGTTATCTATCTATTTATTTGTACTTAGAATGTTATTACTTAGATATAAGAATTAAACTTGCTATGCCCTACAGGGCACTATGTTAAGGACCATGTGTACATAATGTTAAGACCAATGTAAAACTAACATAGTTTGCAATAAATATATTACTATTACTAATCTAAGTGATAATGGACCCGTGTATCAGGGACTCATAGTAAACGCACTATGCGTTATAAATTTGACGACAATTTTTATACTTACATAATATTTCTAAAGACGTATATAAAATGTGTACGTAGATTCTCACTGTGCTCTTATAAACATCCATGTTTAATAAAAATAATACATTAAGGATTTGAAAACGTATATTCTTATGAATATACGTTTTCATAGCGTACAAACTTCGCTATTAATATAAAAAATAAGGTCTTTCATTTATTAAAAGCTACTTATATAGTTCAAAGTTCCTCAGAAAATGCTAGCTAATCGATATGACCTGAAATCAAAGCCATAATGTACCTAAATGGCGAACCAAATAAATGGGTCGCTAGGTAATTTCATCAAATTTAGCTTTATTATCTAAAAATAATAACACTGATTAGTTCGGATTAATAAACCAGTATTTCCCGTAGCCCGGAGCTTCTGTTTACGCACAGATAATTATCATTTTGTGCGTCCGTCCCGCCGGCTCGTTTCATACCGGCTCTAATTATTGTTCAATTTATTCTGACCCATATTTCATTTGCGTAAATATAACAAATAGACAGTATTTTTTAATACTTATATTATTGGTTATAATTATAAGTTTGTTTTTCTAAGTAGAGATTTCTACAGGTTATGTAAAACTTACGAGAAGAGCCCAAAACACTTGGCAAAGTTAACAAAGTATTTTGAATTTTTGAAGTAGAATAATATATGGTATTAAATCAGTGAAATTTCCGACGGAAAGTTTATGTACGATGAATAGTATTTATTAAGAATGAACTCTTGATTAACCGCTTTTCGGTTAACTATTACTTTTGCATCGCCCTGTATGAGACCATACACACCATGATCTCAATTTATAGCTTTATAGCATATCCTTACGTTATATGACGCCAATGATCGTTGAAGTATTTCAATCGCCTAACTTTTAATGACAACTCCAATCTCTGGGGACTCACTCTATATAAGGAAAAACTAAGTTTCAAAGCGCTACTGCGCGAGCCACGACTCTATCTCGTTGAATTAAATATGCCAATTGCACGGCTGCTATCGTTCGTTTATTTTCGTCAGTATAGAGTGACCCTCCTGACAACCTCACGTTATACCAAGACAGGAATATCAATGGTTGGCTGAATACTTTAGAAAAACGAGCGCTAGTCCACTTAAGCCTTTTACAGTGAGGAATTTTAGCGTGTATAATATCTAAATACTGTACAGGTCTATAATGAGGTATTATAATACAAATACTATCTAAATATACCTTAAGTGCTACTAGTATAGTCTACATAGTTTATATTTTCTAAAATCGATTGATCTGTCGAGCTGTATTGGTCAACATAACAGCATGTAACAAAAATCCCTATGTAGTACAAAATCGCTATTTTTGGTGTACGAATAAAAATAAATACCTAGCCTGATCCATCTATTCTCACGAGGAATGAAAGAAAATCAGTAACAAGGGCACCAAATTACTCCTAAACGGAAAAAGACTACCTTATTGACGCCGACATCTGCAATATTCAAGTGCAAATGTTTTAAATTATAAGGGTCATTTTGGTAAGTGGAAAAACATAAATCATAATTTCGTCACATAAACCTGTAAATAAATAATCAAACAACCTCTTCAATATCCAGTGAAATCATTCTCACTTGTCTCGCCTATAATAGTGACGCGATGTGCGTCCTGTCCAAGCTTATAACTGTCACGATTCAGACGGATAAGGGTTGCCAGCACAGAAAATCAGTCAAGGAAAAAAGGTCGCCGACGTATGAAAATGGATGAGATGGCAACACTGATGGATGGGCAACGTAGTGTAGCTCAGAGGAAGCTAAATATAATGGTGTTTCTGTGTTGTGGATTTTTTTTCGATGTTGTGAATGATTTCTGTGACTAGAAGGGCCGTGGTGGCGGTGTGTGGGGTTACCACCACCGAAAAATTAGCAATTGATAATTCTTAAACAGCGTCACCTGCTTGTCAAACGTGTAGCTGTTCCACTTTATCAAGACTCTCATTCAAATAATTCCATATATTTTATTGTTAAGTAATAATTTACCGCGGGCTTATACGGTGAAGGAAATCATTATTTTATGAAGTATAAAATTAGTAAATAATCGTGTAACTAGCTACTATGTAGATACCCAAAAAGGTAGCAAATCCTGCCTAACTAACATCTCTACTAAACAATGTAGACAAGCATGTAGAGCGACATGAAATTAACTGAAGTCTTAGATTAACGATACACGAACAATTAAGATGGAGTGTCAGTCAGTGCAAAAGAAACGTCTCGACAAGTAACTCCCCACTTCTAGCACTGAGCTCACTTATTTTGAATTAGTTCAGTCCAAGAATAACGAGAATAGTACTTGTTATTCTATGGTTCAGTTAGAAGATTCGTAACTTTATTCATTGGTACAATGCTTGTCGTTAGGTTGAACTTAAAACGGTTTAAAAAAACAAAATGCGGACAGTATTCTACTTTGTTTTTGTATGTGCCACACCATCTGGTTCGTATATTGTTAATCTAAGACTGAAGTCAAACAAAACTTCGAAGACAATTGAAGTTAGAAGCACCATCACCGTGTGATATGTGATGAAAGTTCCCAAGTTAGTGTAATCAACAACTTTTAATGATATCCCGTACGGAGTTGGCTTTCGCTTCTACACTGTCGATCGTTTATTTACCTTTATAGCTGCTTGTGGCACGTAGATCTTTACTAATTAATATTATAGATGGAGTTCGTGAGATTTTGATAGATTTTAAACATAGGAGTAGTGAATTATTGGGAAGTCTATCCCACTCTGCGTTCGCTCCGCCGCCGCGCGCTTCGCGCGTCGTCGTCGCTCACTTGAGTGTGATAGCCTTCCCAACAATTCATTATCACACGGCGACAATGGATCAGACTGGGACGGAATGGGAGAGACTTCCCAATGTGTTTTTAATTTAAAGAACACGGCACGCACGGCTTTGGTCTTAATACAGAGTGGGATACACTTCCCAACGTTTTGATTATGAGGTTTAGTAATTTTTAGATACCTGCATTACATGCACACTACATATTTAATACACAATCGCAATGGAATTTCAGTAGGTACACAACACACACACACACACAGTCACACACACACATTACATACATGACTCTAGTTGGTCAGTGTTGGCTGTGTGATGTTGAAGATTCCGGGTTAGAATCCCAGCCGGGGCAGATATTTGTTTATAACCAATAAGTGTTTGATCTCGGTGTTGGATGTTAAGTGTGAATTAAGTATGATGTTTGTGTTGTATGCCTATGAATAAGTGTTCTTGACGACCCTACATTCATAAAAAATACAACGTCTTAAGAATACAAATAATTAAATTAAGTCGGATGGCACAGTGGTTAGTAATTCTAACTGTTTTGTCGAGGGTCCTGGGTTTGGTCTCCGGCCGGGGTAAATATTTGTTTAAATCATAGATAAGTATTTATTCTCAGGTTTTGGATGTGTCGAAAAATGACAATAGGCTTGCCCGCTCTTACATTGGGTTTCTAAACATCTCTGCCTACTCATAAGGGGGTACAGTAGTAGAAGGCGTGTGTGTGTGTGTTTATGTGCATGTATATGTGTAAGTGGGTACTCAAGAAATCTTGAATGCGTAAAACACAAAAATTATATACCTACTCAGAGCAGAGATTACAATCTTATGATTAAGTAAAGATGACTGACGAATCTATTAAGTACCTACGTCACCTTTTCAGTTAAAACCATTTAGGCTATATACCTACATAATAATACTCAAAAATAAGTACTTTAAAACATGACCCTCCTTCTGACATAGTCAGGAATACACAGACTAGGTTCATTAGCATAAATTATGTTCCCTCATAGACCTATACTTACACAACTAGTAACTTGAATATTAAATCGAATATAGAATATTATCTATCATATACTGTACATAAAATAATTTAATAAAATGTGTTTCCTTTTTTTATTAACTAAGTCTGGAAAGTAGTGGGGAACCCAAGACATCTATTTTGCTAGTCTACCACCGTAACCACTAGACCAACGAAGCATTCAATATTATAATTTAGTTCCCATCAACACACAATTATTGTCAGCAGTTTTAATGTTAATTGTGATGCAGTGGCGGCGCGGCGGCATAAACTCTTATTACAAAAGTATGATATTTCATGGCGGCGGCGCCGACGACGGCGGCGGGGCGGCGGGGGAGGGGCCCACGTGTAAAATTTATGCATTGATATCAAGTTTACCCGTGTGACCTGAAAATCATGAACGTAAGGTAGGTATTTTTTATGACTAGCTGTTGCCCGCGTCTTTTAAAGTATGGAACCAAAAAACAAAAATTGGTTTAATTTCATTAAGTTCCCTTAAATGCAAATGAGAATTTTATTATTACTATAATGTGTAGTAACTTTATGGTATAGTTTAATGATTGATAGTGTAGTCAAATGAATTAAATAGTAATAAAAATATTTACCTGCATAGTTACATGTAAAAAGCTTATTTCATTATTATTAATTTTATTACAAAACATTACATTGTCGAACCATAAGCCTTTATTCTACAGGGTGTTGCAAAATTGGTATACTAAGCCGAAACCTACATGTGCAGCATGGTATATCTAAGCCCAAAACTGAAATCAGAATTTGGAAATTCGCGAAAAAAAATATTCATTCTCCATAGTAAAAAGTCACGTGACCAACATAGTTTTATGGAAAATTATTTTTTTTTTTCGCGCATTTCCAAATTCTGAAATCAGTTTCAGGCTTAGATATACCATGCTGCACATGTAGGTTTCGGCTTAATATACCCTTTTTGCAACACCCTGTAGAGGGCTAGGTGGATGCACCGGTTTACCTCAACTCGATCTATAAGTTTGTAATAAAACAATCAGATCAAAATAATATAATTAAACACTTATGTCTTGTACCTACCAATGTACTCCCATACGGCCCATGCGGGGTAGGAGGCCGGGGTGCATACGGTGAGCCTATTACCATTTTTCGGAAACATCCAAGACCCGATACAGCGAATCGAACCTGGGACCTTTGGCGCTTTAGTCAGTGAACTAACCGCTGCACCATTGTAACAAAACAACTATAATAATAAAACCAGATGGGTGTTTAATTAGCGGGTTAGGGAACGTGTTGATCTAAACTAACGGTTGTATCGAGAGGGGTTGATTGGTAAATTAATATAAAATAGGTTCTTACTTCATTTAAGTATCAATCTATTCTGGAATGAGTATTATTTATGTACTATTTAATATATTTTTTATAACTATACAGCAATGTTACATAAGCTCACGCGTTTCATTACTCTAGAGGGGTAGGCAACTAAGAAGATTTAACTGTTTGTCAATTTATGAGATTCAATCATCTTTCGTGGTTAGGACCGGAGGGTTACTTTTTTCATCAAAACCATACTTTGTACGTGCTTAAAATTTAGATGCGAACGTATGATACCTACAGCAGCCATGAGTGGTCCATTAAGCATTCCAAATAGAGTAAATTCTAAACTGGTTTGACTAAATTACCAAATTATGAAATGAGGTGACAAGTGTATAATTTTATTATTCCCCCACCACTAGGTAAGAATAAACGCTAGCAGAACCTAAAGCAATAAAGTTCAATATAGTGTGATTTTCTTTTTTGCACACGCATCAGTTTGCATTGTTATAAAACAGTAATTTACGCAATCATAGCGTTCATTTCTGCCTGCGCTCTTCAATCAAGCATCCATCCTGTTGCACCGTGTGTCGCTACCATACCCCGCCCCGCACCGCGCCGCGCCCCCCCCCCCCCGCAGACACCCGTGCCGTACCACTGCCGCCGCCGCCGCCGCCACCGGCCGCTGCCTCCGCGCCTAGCCAGCCTATAGTGCCGCCTGCATCAACTCAAGCAAACAAGCTCTATCTTTGTAAAATGTTAGTAAGTATTTTTTGGAACGTTTTTATTTTTTTGAATGTTTAACTACATCCCCATTCAAATTAAATTATAATGGATTCTGTTGTATTTATCTTGTAATTTAATGTTCTGTCATAATTTAATTACTTCATCATCAAGTCGTGGGAACCTACTTTAATACTTTTATTATTCACTTTTCAGGTCTGATTCTGAGTGCGAATCATTTGTTGCGCAAGACGCCGCCACCGCCGCAGCGAAGAAGAAGCCAGCAGCGAGCAAGAGGAAGTCGAGCGCAAGTGCAGCGAGTACCTCAAGCAGTACCAACAAGTAAGATCACTATATTATCATTTATTTACTAGAGTAGGTTATAATTTTTTTTATGAGAATTAAAATAATAATTAATAAGTATATCAACACGCAAATTTTACCTCAATCAATCAGTAATATTGATTTGCATTGATTCTAAGTTTAGCTAATTTCATACAGTTATGTTTTAAATCATTTTAACAGTAAAAAAATTTAATGATACGATAATAATAGGAGTTAATTCACATATTTTTATGACAACAATCACTTTTTCTATAGTTAAATAACATACCTACAGACGAATTGAGAGCCTCCTCCTTTTTGAAATCGGTTAAACACTATTTTAAATAAGAACTCAGTGCTGTGCTATCACAGCTTTTGCTAACACATTACTACTATATACTTATATATTTTTATTAAGAACTTGGACTGGCTAGGGCTTTGACTAAATGATAACAATTACGAAGACTTAAAATTCATAAATTAAATATATAAAATAAAGCTCAAATCTCGACCGGGGTAGATATTTGTTTGATAAGAATATTTGGTGCTCATGTCTTTGATAGTAAATATTTGTATTGTATGGTATTGATATATCCAACCCGCCTGCTAGGTGTGGAGATTATGCTCATAACCCTCCTGCAGTTATTTTTGTGTGTAATGAAATTGAGCACTGTTGAGATTCATTAGATATTTATTTATATATTGTTTACATAAGTAAGACATCATAAAATTTAATTAAACTAAACAATCAAAAATACCTACTTCAAAAATGACTGTGATGTTTAATTTGTGTATTTAGCGAGCAAAGTAAATATATATACTTATATATTATTTTTTTCAGGTCCCAGAAAAAAAAGAAAACTGTGGATGTGTTCGGACTCTGCAACGAGGACGAATACAACGAATGCGTGTTGCAGTCGAAGACTCTACCATCATTCGTTGTGAATCGCGTGGCCAACGGTAACCAGCGGCGGGTTGGCAGCACATCCGGCGAATTCTATGCGGAGCTGAAGGTCTACGCGCGCCACGACGCTGAGGAAGCTCCCAAGGACACCCGCTGGACAAAGGCCTTGCTCCGACTAAACTGCTACCTTGAAGAGGGCTCACCGCAGTGGAAGCTGTTGCATCGCTTCGTGAAAGAGGCCGGTACACTCTTCGAGGACTGTGTACCGTCATTTTATAACCCCGACTTGGTTAAAATTAAACAGGCCGACTGAGGCAATTTTACTATATATTTCCATATTTTTATTTTTCCTATTGGGTACTTATATGTGGTATTATTTTGGTATTGGTATAATTACAGGTAAACGTGGTATTGGATATTATTTTGGTATTGGTATAGGTATAGGTACAGGTAAATAAAGCTACAGCTAATTTTTTAATTAGTCTGTGTATGTTACTTTGTAAATTCTGAGTTAGTATTGGTATAGGTATAGGTACAGGTAAATAAAGCTACAGCTAATTTTTTAATTAGTCTGTGTATGTTACTTTGTAAATTCTGAGTTAGTTAGGTACTAGGTAACTTCAATATTTTTGTCAGTCAATCTATCCCTAAGCTTGAAGTCTTCTTCAGTCTATAGAATTCCACTGCTGGACGTAGGACTTTTCGCATCCAATCTATTACCAGACACCTTTTGCAAGTAGTCATCCTTCGTCCTACACTACGTTTGTCTAGTCGCGGTCTCCACTCCCGAACACGTTTACAGCTTTGAAGTTTTTTTTACAAATTTTATAGACACATATTTAGCGTGAAGGAAAATATCGTGAGGAGACCTGTGTGCATAATTAGATACCTCAAGACCACTTTAAATCAGACTCGGTGAGAGAAGGCTTTTGTCGTGCTTGGTGGCTTGGTGGTTTATAGTACCTATAAATTGCAATAATATATACCCATATAAGTACCTAATTTCTAGTTAGTTAATCAACAGATCGCAAAATGCCATTTTGCACTGTATGTACAGTAACTATTGACAAGAGGAAGTGGATTGGTCATTTGCGGAGTAATTCCCATAAGAAAAATAACATTGTTATTGCCGTGGAGGATGGAGTGCAAAAAATTTTGTCCGCATTCCGAGATAGAATAGCTACTTATAGAATTGTTGTGCCAGAAGGCAAAGAGCTTTACTCAACGTCTTTATTTTTCATCAATATAAGGAATAAAATAAAATCACTTTTAGATCAATCACTACAAAAACATACTAGTATCAAAGTAAACTTTGAACTTTTTTCAACATTCTTGATGATGAGCAATGATAATCAGGAGATAAAATCCTTTTCAACCAAAAATATTTCTCTCCATTTTAATTATGATTTTAATAAAATTTTCTCTGAAATAGAATCCGAACTGATGAAAAAAATGGAAGAGTTTCAGGAAAGGGACTCGGGCTGGACCTTTTTGAATAACTCACATTTTGAGATTAACATCAATAAATATCAACCACTCAGCGGGTCCAAGTACACAGCTTTACCTCGATTTATAAAGAACAAGAAAGCGTGTTTAAATATTCAAAACAATGATGAATACTGCTTCCTCTGGTGTGTTACAGCAGCCTTACACCCAACAAAGATCCACCCCGAACGGGTGTCTTCCTACCCTAATTTTCAGGATTTATTCAACACTGAAAACATGAATTTTCCTGTAAGTTTCGCAGATATCACCATATTTGAAAAAAATAATCCAAATATTACTGTCAACGTATATGGTTTGAGCGATGGTAAGTTTATTGAAGGACCATTATACAGATCAGAATCAATGAACAAAAAAGCTAGGCATATTAATTTATTGCTCGTTGAAAACGAGGATAAATCACATTACTGTTTGATTAAAAATCTACCCCGCCTTGTGAGAAGTCAAATCACTAAGCATCATGGAAATTTATTCTTTTGTGATACATGTTTGTCATTTTTCAAATTACAAGAAGACTTAACCAATCATGTTTGTGGAGAGACAGCCTATTTTTTACCCGAAAAAGGTTCTTTTCTCCAATTTAAAAATTATGACAAGAAACAAGATGTACCCTATGTAATCTATGCAGACTTTGAGACAATGTTACAACCAGTGCATGGTTGCGAACCCAACCCTAATATTGCTAATACAACTGACCTGCACCATCATATACCGATTGCTTTTGGATATAATATAATTTGTTCAGTTGATGAAACCCAAAATCGCTACGTTTCTTACAGAGGTAGGGACTGTGTTTCAAAGTTTATTCAATCGCTACAAACTGATTGTAAAAAAATTCATGATTCGTTAAATACCAACAAACCAATGATTTTCACGGAGTCAGACGATCTGAATTTCCAAAAAGCAAAGCGCTGTCATATTTGTAACCATTTTCTATGGAATGATAAAGTTAGAGATCACTGTCACATCTCCTCACGCTACCGCGGCGCGGCTCATGCTCATTGTAATTTGCAATATAAATCACCTAATTTCATACCAATATTTTTTCATAACTTATCAGGATATGATTGTCATCTTTTCATCAAGGAACTTGGTGAACTTCCTGGAATGATAAAATTAATTCCAAAAACAAAGGAAAATTATATTTCCTTCACAAAATTTTTACCCATCGGTGATGGAGATCACATTCAGTTGCGATTTACCGATTCATTCAAGTTTTTGGGAACCAGCTTAGAGAAATTAGCTAAAACATTAAAAAAAGAAGACTTTCATTGCCTACGCAAGCATTTTCCAGAAGATAATCACTTTAGTCTTTTGACGCGTAAGGGAGTCTACCCTTATAATTACATGAGTAATTGGGAGACTTATTTAGAAGACAGTCTACCTTCCCAGTCCAAGTTTTTCAATACTATGACGAATGAACACATTTCAACTGAAGATTATCAACATGCCCAGTCAGTTTGGAGTCAGTTCGAAATTCATAACTTAGGTGAATATACTGATTTGTATCTCAAAAGTGATGTATTAATTTTAACGGACATTTTTGAAAGTTTTCGTAAGACATGCAAACGCCATTACCAGCTAGACCCAGCATTTTATATCACTGCCCCAAGTTTGTCATTTGATGCTATGTTGTTAAAGACAGGCGTTAAACTAGAACTTTTAAATGATTTATCCATGATCCGTATGATTCAAAGTGGAATTAGAGGAGGAGTAGTTATGTGCTCCCATCGTCATGCGAAAGCAAACAACAAATCTATGACTGATTATGATCCCTCAAAAGAAGATTCATACATAGTCTATTTAGATTGCAATAATTTATATGGTTATAGTATGTGTCAACATCTCCCTGAGTCTAATTTTAGATTCCTCAAGCAATATGAAATTGACCAACTTGATATTTTATCAGTAGAGGACGAGGCGGATCATGGTTATATACTTGAAGTAGATTTGGTGTATCCGCGGAACTTACATAGTGAACACGATGATTTACCATTTTGTCCTGAAAAATGCACCCCACCCGGAGGAAGAAATAAAAAGTTAATTCCAAATCTGTATGATAAATACAATTACGTTATTCACTATAGGCATTTAAAAACATGCTTACAGCATGGCTTAATTTTGCAAAAAATTCATCGCGTGATTACGTTTAAACAAAGATCTTATCTTAAAACATATATCGACCTTAACACAAAACTTCGTCAAGAAGCTAAATCAGTGTTTGAACAGGATTTCTTTAAACTTTTAAATAATTCAGTGTTCGGAAAAACATTAGAAAACATCGAATCCAGGGTTAAAGTTCACTTGGTGAAGCAATGGAGTGATACGACCAACAAAACCAAAAAGTCATTGAGTGTTGATAAACTAATTGCAAGCCCAAATTTCCACAGTATCTCTGTTTTTAGTGAGAACTTAGTAGCTGTTCAGATGAAACCTAAACGAATCGTTATGGATAAACCGATATATATTGGATTCTCAGTTCTTGAGCTATCTAAAGCGCACATGTACCACTTTCATTACGATATTGTAAAACCATATTATCAAGATAGTGTTAAAATGTGCTACACGGACACTGATAGTTTTATTTATTCCATAAAATCAGATGATTTTTACGACGATTTGAAAACTCATTTCCTAAAATATTTTGACACGAGTAATTACAGCATTCAGAACGAATACGACCTACCTTGCATTAACAAAAAAGTACCAGGTCTGTTTAAGGATGAAATGGGTGGGAGGATAATAACAGAGTTCGTGGGTCTAAGATCCAAACTGTACTGTGTAAAAACTCAAGATATGGTTATAAAAAAGGCTAAAGGTGTCAAAGCATGTATAGTTCGAGATCTGACTGATTCAGACTATAAATCCGTCCTTCATAAAAATAATGTCATCCGCAAGAAAAATATTTTGTTTAGATCGATCCGCCATGAATTAATTACGAAAAGCATTAATAAAGTAGCTCTATCTCACAACGATGACAAAAGATTGATACGTAGCGATAAAATTAGTACAATAGCCTGGGGTAGTACACATATTTTGTGATCTGTTGATTACTTTGATATTAAATATAAATACATAGTTTTAATATAGTATAGTTAAGTACCCTAAATGTAATTAAGATTATATGAGTGTAAGTAGATATAAGAATGTAATCAATTAAAATGTTTTTTAATAATAAAATCAAAGCAGAATATTTATTTGTTTTTTTTTTTTTTTAGACCTATTCTAAATTCATAAAAATGCTATACATAGGTAGGTATATTATTCACTATCAAATAGTTTGATGGAAAACAACCAAACACGTGTAGCTCACTAATGTAGCTCACACGCCACGTGTCTGCGTCAGCAAAAACAAGTCTATACTTGTCTATACTGCCGGCACTCTTTGTAATAAAATCGAAGGTATTCTACTGGAAAACTGCAACGCAAACATTTTTGCAAGTGTGAAAAAGATAGTATGTTATAAAACATGGTGTTTTCAAATTGTCGATGTTGCATATTCATTATGTTTTCACAACACGTGGCTACTGCGTAAAGTGCAACGCAAACGTTTGTGTAAGTGTGAAAAAGATAGCATGTTATAAAATATGATGTTTTCAAATTATCAATGTTGCATATTGATTATGTTTCTTTCATTCTACCACCAGCGTGCGCACGAGCACCTCACTGTTAAGACTCGGACCATTCTCAAACATAACTCTACAAAATGTCACAATCGGTAAGTTATTTATTTCTTCTCGCATATTTGAATGTAGAGTGCTCGAGAGTTATGGTGGACAAATTATTTAATATTTTTCTTTCTTTCCAGATCCTGAATGAATCTAGTCCATACGGGTTAGGTACGCCGCATTCATTCGACCAGCTGCAGTGCGGACAAGTCTGGTTCGACAGCGATGTTGAAGAGGTGCGGCCACCAAGCCCAGAGAGAACCATCACTAAAAAGAAAAGTGTTGCGACCAGACAGTCCAGAAAACGGCGGGCGGAGGATGACTCCACAACCTCTTACGTGATGAGCAAATCACCGCGACCAGGACATCGGCTCGTGAGAATTGAGGTTGTGGATCTGAACAGCAGCACTAGTGACAGTGAGTGTGTGGTGCTAAAAGCACAGTACGTTGTGACGCATCCGGTAGATGAAATAATAGACATGACGGAAAACCTCGTGAAAAAAATAACAAAGACTATGTGTAGCTCTTAAGTAATTTTAGGTTTAGTTTAGTATGTAAACTATATTTTTGTATAGATGTAGGTATATTAAAATGAATAAAAAACTTTAATAAAAATCTGGATTTTATTTTCTTTAAACATAATATTAATAATCATTATAATACCATTTCCTTAAACAAATAACTGTTTTTAAAGCACAATATTTTTGATGGTTAAAACAACAAATTTTGTCATTACCTTGATAACTATCAAATAATGATTTTAAGTTAGGGCACCCCCTTTCTCCGATATCTAGAACTTTACAATCAGGTGACAACTCTCTTAACCACTTACATTTCTCAGAACCTTTAACAAATACATTTGCTTTGTCTAAAACTGGTTTTATTAACCTGCTAAATTCATTATAATCTATGTACCCTTGTCGCCAGTAAATTCCCCTATTTCTCTCCAACCATTTTACTTGTTTCTTTTCATCATTAGTTAATTTTGAAAATGGATAAGGAGGCTTTACTAAATAGACCTGAGTATATTCTTTTGTAGCATATGCTAATTCTTTGATAATAAATCTATTTTTATAGTCACGAAATCCTTGCAAATCCAATAATAATAAATCAGTACTCATATTAGTTTTTTTACAATATTAGACAGTGGTTTATACTCGATTATACAATCATTTAAAATAAGACAATAAGCTGTTGTTTGATCGGGTATTTCTACATCACTCTCTATCTCAACACGTACATCCACCGGTCCGGTTTTTAATGTTTCGTTTTGACGACAACAGTCAACCACGAACAAGGGTGCCTTTTCTTTAAACTGTTTTAAACTTAACAACGGCCCTAACTGATGTCCAAAATATGACTGTTGAAATTTCACGTACTGCTCGTATATTAATAGATATCGGTCTTCTCCAAATTTTA
The DNA here is from genome assembly GCF_932276165.1 of Plutella xylostella. Lineage (NCBI taxonomy): Eukaryota > Metazoa > Arthropoda > Insecta > Lepidoptera > Plutellidae > Plutella > Plutella xylostella. Next base: position 7,399,209 of record NC_064008.1, read on the forward strand.
AATCAAGATTTTCATATGGAAAATAGGTAGAATTTAAGAACACTTTAACATCGCGTAAATGACAATGATCGAATTGGGACATATCCGACTTAGCATTGCTTTTTCGATTTGTTTGTAAGCCTATAATAACGAACCGCGGTTTTTCCATTTGAGATGTAGTTTTTATTGACCACGTATGTTTGGTACTTCTTGGTAATAGAGGATATTCATAAAGATCCCAATTTCTAAATGCTATATTAATAGCTTTGTCTTTCTCTAAATATCTCAATAAGTGAATCCTCTCGCGATCTGATACTTTTATATGTGGCATTCTCCACACTAATTTATTTATGGTTATATCGTCTAATACTTCATTAGTACTTAATTTTATTGCGTTAAGGTTCGTGTTACTACGCAGAAGTACCAACTCATGCTTACAATTCATAATAATTTTTTTGTAATCCTCAGCGAAGCCAAAAATTTTATTTAATGGTATAGACACGGAAAAAGATCCTGAAGTAATTTTAGAGCCCTCAATTTCCCACCCCCACAACCGTGACATTTTAGATTCATTTTCATTCATTGACAACAAAGATTTTATAGTAGTTGTTATTCCTGCGTTTTTTATTCTGTCTATCTCAACACCGTTGAGTTCATATCGAATATCTTGAAAAAGAAACAGTATAGCATTGTTAATAAGTTCAACACTGCTTACTTTCTCTCTTTTATCACCAACAGGACGAGACACTGTGATAGACCCTTCTATGTATAGTGTACTCGCTGTCGGCAAAACGTACAGGTCTTGTTGATTAATAGGAATGCGAATCTCATCATTAAGGTTAAAACTGTTTATGTATGGTTTATACGAATGAACTTCATAGCTTTCAATACTGTTGTCATGGGTGATCGGATCTGTTATATTTAAAATATTCATTTTAAGAGTTTGATGGATTTCAGAAATTGTTTGTTTTCCTTTGTAAGCTTTCTCCTTTTTATAGGTGGTGGCTGATGGTCTGCGCGTAATGTACTGCGTATGTTATATAGCGGTTCAAACCTTTTATTGATGAAATCGATCATTTTTTTCTCAAATGCAAATAGAGTTGTAATTCTTCTTGTCGTAAATTAATCAAGTTGTTTTTTGCGTCTAAAATTCTTATGTTAATTTCACTAACAGTGTCTTGATTTACCGGAAAATATATTAAATTTTTTGGAATTTCTATTATTCGGTATCCTGGCGGTACACTAGGAGCAAATTCGTATATAATGTGACTGGGTTTTCCGTTAATATACGATCCGCTCACAATGTCACATTCGATGCGAACGATGGTTGTAGAAAGAATGCTTACTGGAAAGACGGAGTCATGTAATATATTGGCTTTAAGTATTTCATTTCTAAAACCCAATGTCCTCGCAATTGAACCAGCTTTTTCAAAATGAATGTCTTTCGAACAAAATATATTTGTACTTAAAGTATTATTGTTGCACATTAACTTAAATGTGCAATCAGTTAAATGTGATTTTAAGAAATCGTAAATATCTAGCAGTTCGTAAGATCCTTCAGGGATTTCTACCATTTCATTATCACCATAATAAAATTTATTGTTGTTTTTACCGACGTTAGGTATCGAATTGAATGTTGAAAAAAATACTAGTCCGCATTCATATTCACCACCAAGTTGCAAAGCCGGCGAATAATTTGTAGACAAAGCGGATTTACAACCAGTAATTGATAGTGTGAACGACATTGTGATAATGAGAAATAATATAATCAATCGCTTGTTATAAACGGTTTCCAGATTTTTTTCAGAAATTTAATGCATAAGTGACCACAATTATAAAGATTACTTCCTTGACAATTTTGATAATTGTAGAATACATTATTTTTTTTTGTTAAATAAGTTAATATTTCTTTAGGCGGTTTTAAACCATAACTATCAAAATAGTTCGTATAATTATTAACTTTGACATAGGCTACCCAGTGAGTTCCATCATTGACTGAAAGATCTAAATTTACAATAGCACACTCAATTTTCTTAGGCTTACTTGGCAGAGTATCTCTCATATAAACTCCACGGAAATAAGGTATATCGCGAGTGTGACTTAATATATCAATATTACTTAGAGCACGTCTGGGTAGCCGCGAAACTAGTTTTTTGACGATTTTACACATAGTCCTTTACCCTTTTTGTAGGGTTTTATGTATAAACCTTTCCCCAATGCGATTGATTCCATCGTCTTATTGTGACGTTCAGATTCCGCCAGATTTTTTTGCGCTGACTTATAATCATTTACAGCTTTAGCTATGCCCCCTACACCACCGGCTAATGATCCCAATGCCGATAGTCCCGCAAAAATTGGAATTAAAGGAAGTATCCCTCCTGTTTTAGGAATGGGAATAATTCTAGGTAATTTCACACGGTTATTTTTGTGAAATATTTTTTTTGCAGCCAAATATGCTAACTCTATGGCATGTTTGTTATTTTTTGGTTTTATTTTCCTAAGCACTGATTTTAATTTGTTAACAGATGATTTAAATGATTGAACCCCAGCGCCAGTTCTAAGTTTAGCTTTCATAATTTTATTTACCAACCAAGATGCGACTTTTTCTCCTGTACTAACGTCTTTTGATTTCAATCTTTGTTTTGCCATATTTTTTAACTCCAAATCTGCTTTATGTCGATCTTGTAAATTAGAATAGTTTGCGTAAGCTATATCGTGTTGCATGCATGCGTTGTCCAAACGATTAATGCCTTTATCGCCTCTTCTTAAACGTTCTTGTAAGCGTGTACCTGGACCACAGTATTGATAGCCTGGTAAGTGTAACTCTACTGGCAAATTATTTATCAATGAGTTAAGGAGTCCTTTCCCTTTCATTACTGGGTGACTAATGAAAATAAATGGAACAAAACAGTATAATATATGTACTTCAATCTTTAATAACATTGCTTTTATCGATCCAACTGTTTTCTTTTGAGCTTAGACCAAGCCATTTAACACAAACCTTATTTCCAGACGTTTTAATTACCTTTTCAACTAAATAAATATTAGGATACTTAGTTTTTTGAAGTTCGTATTCATAAAAACAACCTTTTATCGGAATTCCATGTTGATCTCGTACGTAATATGTAGTAGGTTGAGATTTTATTACTTTCATAACCGTAAACAATTCGGTGGACCAGTTCGGTGTATAGCCTTTTTGAAACTCTCCTTTATACTTGCTTATACGGACAACGTCACCTACATGATACTTATTTTTTTTTAATGATATAGCCTTATGACGATTTTTTATATTCTTAGCTATGATTGATTCATTCAACTTATTTATCTCAGATGGTTTATACTTTGTAGTGGTATGAATAGTATGATTATAATTATATACTATATCATTTATTGGACTTCCTATCCATTTATATTTTCCAACAAAACTGAAATGTTTAAACATCTTGCCTTTTAAAGTTCTTATAACTCTTTCCACTATTGATGCTTTTTTTGAAGAGTATGTGGAATAATGATTAATTCCTCTCTTTTGCATAAGCTGTCGAAATATGTCATTGTAAAACTCCAAACCCATATCAGTTTGCAAATTTGCAGGAGTTCGTCCTTCCTTTAAAACTCTATCAAAAGCTAAAACCACCTCACGCTTTGTTTTACTCTTCAATGCTACTACCCATGTATACTTAGAAAAGGCGTCAATAACAACCAATATGAATTTAAAACCATTGTTGTATTTGTAGTATTTTTTTACATCAATCAAATCTGCTTGCCATAAATCATCTATTCCTTTTAGGATAACTGACCGACGTGGGAAATTTCGTCTGGCAGCTTTATGAATTTCATTAACCACACCTTTTTTACTCATGTTGGATGGTGAGATGATCTCTCAAATCTACAATATGATCTTTGATCATATTACTCACGTCTACTTTAGAGCACTTGCGATGCAACTGTTCCTGAAGAAGACTTAATTCAGCTTTTATACTTGTGAGTTCTGCAAGAAAGTCTTCTTTTTTGCAATAAAGGTTGTAGCTTTGGTCGAGGTACTCTTTACTAACAGCTTCATCACCCTCAATTGGCAATTTCAATCCTTTTAATCTTCTTTGTTTTAAATCGTAATCACCTACTTCGTTTTGACTAAGTATTTTAGTTAATGGTGTAAATTCTAACGAGTCTAGAACACGCATTCTTTTATGAACGTGGTGACCAAACTTATCGATGTTCATCATGTAACTGAGGTGGAGGTTATAGTTATAATAAAACTTAAATTAATTTGCACAAGTATTTATTTACTTAATGTCTACACATGTTCTTAATTCTTTCATAACTGATAATATTTCATCATCTAATCCAGTGTTACCAGCATCTCTGGAAGCTATTAACAATTTTAATGTTTTCACTAAGTCATTTGGATCATTCCAAAAAATGTAATCTACACTTTTACCAACTTCTTTAAATAATGGCAATCCCTTCCCTTTCGCGGTGCTGCTGTTAGATTTGTCTGAAGGTGAACTTAACAATGGTTTTATAATTTCTAAATACTTAAAACCCCTATTGCTGTTAATTGGTTGATTTAAATCATATTTTCTTTTATGTGCATTCGTGAGCAATAACATGGACTTGTAAATTTGTTTGTCATCTTCAGTGACTACTCCTAAATCAGGTTTTCTTTGATAGAGTAATTCAGATAGCCCTCTTGTTCTATTAAATGAATGTCCAGCTACTATAAATTCATTATCGGTTATAGTAACGCGCTCTGTTCCGATCATTGGTTTTCCATTTTCTATCCTGATTCCGTATGGAATATCTTTAAACACTTCTGATGACAAAGACCATGATGATATTTCCTTAGGAGTCGGAGTCGAAACACCATCGCAAGTTTCAAAAAATAAATCACTCGTGTTATTCTTTGAGTTTTGTTCAAACTCTGAATCACTTACAGATTGTTCAAAATTTATATCACTTAATGAATTTTGCAGTGTATCGCCTGATACTTTAGTGGGTACCGATAATTTTCTTTTCCTTGAAAGAGTAATATCTGGTATGGTATTGTCTTCTTCCTCACTATCTTGATAACCACCATCATATTCTCTAGCACTAGAGTTTTTTCTGGCTAGCTGCTTTAATGGGTCAGTTACTGGTTTGAAAATAGATTGCAGTGCTATTTCAGAATCTAATTTGTTGTTTTTCATTTGTTGAACTTTCTTTTTAACAGCCTCAGCAGATTTGATTATTTGCTGTTTTATATTTTTTTCATCGTTCATTTTCGCAAACAGTACAACTTTCTAGTCGAAAAGCAAATGAAAAAGTGCTGAGTATATTGTTGAGAAGCTTTATATATTCATTTCAACCATCGACGTTTATAAATGTATCAAATTTCATTCTATAGCAACCTTTGTTTTTCTGACAGTCTTTATTTATGACTAAGTAGCTAAATTCATTTTTCCAAACTCTGGAACACATTTCACGAAACTGTGACCAGGTCATATCAGTGTTAACATGTTCATCATATACATGTCGGAGGTTTACGTCATCTTGCTTAAATAAAATTAAAAGATTGGCATTGTCACGAATTAATTGTTTTGGGACTTTGGTGTAGGTTTGGTTTAAATAAAAACAGTCTATATTTTTATGTCTTCCCATAGCAAAATAATCTCGAATATTATTTTGATTTTCGCATGCTACATCATCAAAAATTATGATGGAATTTTGAGCGGCGTTAATAGGACTTAAAACTTCCTCATTGTCGTGATATTTAAAATAGGAAAGACCGGATACTAGATTCAATACCTTTTCTAGAAATATGTATTTTGGTTGGAAAATTGTTTTTGAGTACAGGTATACGTTACTAAAGTATAATCCATCTGGATGTAAAAGTAAGCCTATCACTAAGTTTGTTTTTCCACAGTTAGATGGTCCGCAAATAATGCAACGGATAGTATTGGGTAAAAGTATCCCATGTCGGTGAGTTACTTTGTTTGAATCAACATTAATTTTACTGAGCTCTAGTGAATTTGGTTGTTTAATGAATTTCATGTTTATTAAATGACAATGTGTTACCACTTACATCGTCATTGAAGAAGTGCGACAAAAAATTAAAAACTCAACTTTTTATGTTATCTACAAAAATCTGGAATGAATTATTGGGAAGGCTATCACACTCAAGTGAGCGACGACGACGCGCGAAGCGCGCGGCGGCGGAGCGAACGCAGAGTGGGATAGACTTCCCAATAATTCACTACTCATAGGTAATTGTTGGAAAATACACTCACGGGCAATGAAAAGTTTCCACAGAGAAAAGCACCAAATTACCTACTTCGAAACGGAAAAGGCTAGCCGTCTTCTAATGCCGTCTTCTGCAACATTGAAGTACATTTAAAAGAGCATCAGGATATTACTAACTATAATCGGCAATATTTTACTCCAATTTTAAATTAAATCTTTGAAAAAAATAGGATCGTTTTTGTCGGCATTTTGTGAGTGGAACTTTTTCATTGCCCGGCAGTGTAGATGGTGGAATTTTATTAGTGACATTCCTGATGCTCAATAAGTTTCTTTCGCTATTTCGTCTCCTTAGTGCCGGAGCCTTTGTGAAATAGTAGTAAAGTAGGTAATATTATGACTATCGACTAATAAATTTAAATATTATGTCGAATAAGCAACATTTCACATTTAATTTTCATTTCATTGATGATGACGTTCATCATGTCGTATAAGGCGTGACGCAATAATAGCGTAATCTGAGCCGCGAGCACAGAATTCGATACTATTTTCGAATCTACACAAACATATGGAAAAAACAAATGCCACTTTTGGAACTAACAAATTTGCCTTACATTTTGATAGTGACATTTGACGATACGCAACGTAAACGGAGGTTTCGAATCCTGTGCTCGCGGCTCTGAAAGTGAAAAGTACAAATACCATAATCTGTTCTTTGAGGTTCTATGACGCGATAGCTGTGGAACAAAAAACGACTAGCTAACTCATTATAACTAATGCGATTCGCCATACATAAAATATGGTGCTGCCATTAGTGGAACGTTTATTAAACGAACTTATATACGTCGATAACGAACCCGTGTAGCGGCAGCAGGCGCAATATACTGACCAACTGAATTGAATATTAAATATGTTGTTAACATATATTATTTTTTATTTCAGTTGCCACAACGTGTTCATTGGAGGGCCGATTTTTAACCAACGACTTTGTTGATTTGAAAGGGTAAGTTTTTTTTATTTAGTTCTTAATAAAGATGTTGAGGGTAAACACAAAAAGAAAACTGAGGTACAGGACAGTGCATTTAAGGGCCAAGCGAAGACCGCATGCAACAGCAAGTCATAAATAAAATACGCGACCCGTTTTATCGCCATAATAAAACTAGTAAGTTGTTCCACTTCCGAAGCTCCAGTGTAGTGTTGGCACTTTCCCTACCTAGAAAAGTATATTTTCAAGGAAGTCACATTTCCAGTAAATTTTTAAATGGCTGCTTTCTCATCGATGAAAATGTATTAACTTCTAAAATTAACCCGTATTCGATTCATGTATCATTGTATCTGTCTGTTGCATTATGATAATATGAAAAGGAAGGACCAGTTATAATTGGGATGCGCTGAAACTTTTCAGATACACACAAACATGAATAAATTATTTCAGAATTAAATAGTGTACTTAGGGTTGCTTGTACACAACCGACAATCTGTGACCGAAGAACAAAGAACGACTGATTGAAATTACAGTGCAATGCAATAAAGTCCGCCAGAAATACGTATAAAGAATGAAGAATCGGCCTGATTATCTGTCATACAAAAAGTCGGTCGTGTTATCCACTCTAGGTTTTTTTATGGCAAAATACAAAAATAATAAAACAACATCTTCGAGACCTAGAAATACTTACAGGATAGCATATATTCATCGGCCCGAGTTTAGCTCATGAATGAACACAAAACACTTTGATGTGTTCAAGGGTAAAGGAAAAGTCTTCGGGACTCGGAACCCTTTGAGTCAGTTCAATGGGTATTGTAATGCCCGAGCGGACTCAGTGAAGATAAGAATTTTAATGACAGTCTGAAAATTACGAAAAGTACACTCCTGGGCAATGAAAGAGTTCCATTCAGAAAATCAACAAATTACTCCTATACGGAAAAGCTAACTAAATGACGCCTTCGGCAGTATTTAAGTACATTTAATAGCAACTGAAAACGTTAACATTTTTTTCAAGTATCCGATTAAATGTTTAAAAAAAATTAGGCTGTTTCGTGTCTGCTTTTTGTAAGTGGAACTGTTTGTTTCTTTACCCGTGACTGTACGAGTATACCTGAATTCGGGTCTCCTTGCAGATTGGTAGGCAAATCGAATAGGTTTTTAGTGACTTATCGAAAGAGTTTCCATTTCAAAGGTCAGCGTATTAAATATTGATGGGATTTTCTTTTTTGCAGATCTTACAACCCTACGTTATCTTTAAGTGGTATGTATTGTATTTTATTGTTATAAATAATTAAAGGATATACCTATAACATTATTTGAAAATTTATAACAAAACGATCTGCTAAAGACGGTCAAACTACGACCATATTTTCAGGAAAATCACTACCGGAAATGCATTTTTGCAATCACCCATAAATAATTGATATAGTGTATTTAATCAGTGGTTGAACTTTCCGAAGAGCATATTATTTAAGTTATAAAATCTAATAAAATGTAATAAGATGTATATATAGGCCGAATATAAAACGCTTACTTTCACAGAGAGAAGACTAAAAAGGAACTTACAAATATTGGCGATCAGTCATCATTTCAGTGAAACGACAGTAACTCCAGGAGTCGATGTAAGTACCTATTTATTTTTTATTTATTTATCTTAGTAATAGCTCACACACACACAGCCACAAAATTCCACTTTGACATTGTAAAGGCGCAGAGACACTAGTAGACGCGGCTTACGGTCGCGGCTGTCAGCCGCGACTGAAAAAGTGTGCACGGTCTTTTGGGACAGTTCGTGCCAGATCGCTCTTGGACGTCTGAAAGCTGAAGGTCGGTTCAAGGTTACGTCCTCGACTTACGTTACGTCCGATCCGTATCTTCCTTACCTAGATATCTTTAAGTCGCGCGTCCGTAAGCCGCGTCCGCTAGTGTGTCGGCGCCTTAAGTTTAACGTGTTTGTGTATCTGTCTATGGTATCGTAGCTCTCAAACGGCTGAACTGTGCAGCGAGCACAGGATTCCATACTATTTTCGAATCTACACGAAGGGTCACTTTTACCAAACGCTAAACGTTTTTAAATCTAATTTTAAATACATTTTGTACTAACTGACATACGTATGACAGGATACTAAATACGTTTAGCGTTTGGTGAAATTCCACCTTACATAAATATGGAAAAAACAAATGTCACTTTTGGAACTAACTTTGCCTTACATTTTGACAGTGACAATTGACGATACGCAACGTTTATGGAGGATCGAAACTTGTGCTCGCGACTCTGGTTTCCGATTTGTTTTTTTTGGGTCATAGGTAATGTTACCCAAGTGATCATTTATCAAAATCGGCTTTACCGTTTCAAAGTTATGCAACTGTTAGTGTTGAATGTTGGGTGTTTTAACGTTGGTTAGGTAAGGTTATATAAGTACTAATGTAAATATGTAGTATTGCGGGGTTAGCAGCGATGCATTGTTGCACCCACTTTTATCCCGTGTTAAAGTCACATTGCTATAGAGCCTGTTGCCATATTTCGGCCACCCCGTGGACAACCTCAGTGTTGCAACTGTCTATTAAGATAGAATATTTCTTCGAGTTCGTAGCCGTCTCCTGTTTACCTAAATAATAATAAATAAATAAATATGTGTGGACATCTGATCTTACACGCGGCCCTCCAACCCCAAGCTAGGTAGAACCTGTGTTATGGGAGTCGGTCAGCTGATATAACTACACAAATACATAGATGGATACATACTAATTATACCTAAATATCAACACCCAAGACCCGAGCACAAATATCTGTCTTTAAACAAATATCTGTCCCAGCCGGGAATCGAACCCGGGACCTTCGGCATAGCAGTCAGGGTCACTAACCACTTCACCATACAGCCGAATCCACCTCTCTGTATAGCCACGCTGATGCACTGGCTGATGAGATAGATACCAGCACTACCAGCTCTCCGGTCCCCTCGACCAGTCGCGACGAAAGCTCTTTCACTAATCGTCGCCCATTGGATCCCCACCGTTGAGACCCTAGGCTCAACCCCAAACGGCACAAAAATACATAACTGTCGTGTCAACTCATGTTAATTCGTGCTTTTCGATAAAAGAGACTTAAATATAAGAATAATAATTTCTTACCTACTTAATATAATGTAAAACAGCACAAAGATTTTTTTTCATTGCTTACTGCTTAGCCTTTGACAGCTCCAAGTAACCAAATACCCTGAACTAACTGGACGAAAGCTGTAAAAATTTTTAAAAACGTCCCAATATAATTAAATTGTCCCCATATAGGTACCTAAGTAGATTTTTTTGGTGTATAAATGATAAAGTCCCACCCTGCCGTATACCGAATTGAACCGATTAATAATTCCCATTCGTTGAAAACGCAATTTCTGCATGTGTATGAAAATAATAACGAAACTGAATACTCCATAATATCGTGTAGTGGGCAGAAAATTACTTTTCCAGCAATTAGTATGTAAAATATCAATTTCATATCGATACCCGTTCATTATTAAAACCTGAAATCAACAAATTAACAGCACAGACTTTCATGGGTTTTCATAAAATAATTGTGAAACTTTCAATGCAATCAATAGCTTAAAATGCTGCCAACTAACGAAATTTTCAATTTAAGTAGAATAGGATAGGAAAAGAGTCTCATTTTCTGTTCCAGGCATAATAACCTTATCAACGTCCGACATTCAACACTAAAAATCACATAACTTTTGAACATTAGTCATGTTCAGAACACTCGAGGTAACATTCAACCGTTCGGGAGCTAATCTACCACAGTCACGAAGATACCTACATATACATATGCACTCACGATTGAAATCCCCGAAGGGGTAGTCAGAGGTGGCTCACAAGTGAGCCACCCACTTTTCGCAACACATTTGTACTCACGTGATAGATTGCGAACCATATCGCCGTTTCGGAATAAGTACAACGCACTTAGTTTACACATCTAGAATCTAGATGTGCAGGTTTCCTCATGATGTTTTCCATTAACGTAAGAGCACGTAGTATTATTGTACTTAAACTCCTTAATTGGAAACCTACCTACCTAGCTACCTAGATACCTATACAGACACGTTAAATTTATAATAAGTACCTCTTTTCCGTCGGGGGTTCAAAACCAATATCAGGAAATACGTAACAAAATATTGCACCCTAAAATAATAATAATATGTGGGGACATCTCACACACGGCCATCCGACCCCAAGCTAGGCAGAGCCTTTGTTATCGGATTATCGGACAGCTGATATATCTACACAAATACATAGATAGATACATATTAAATATAAATATCAAACAAAACATCTGTCTTTAAACAAATATCTGCCCCAGTCGGGAATCGAACCCGGAACCTTCGGCATAGCAGTCAGGGCCACTAACCACTACGCCATTCGACCGTCACAATAAAATACCACACCAATATACCACTCACTGCCTCCTATCGGGAAACACTCAACAGCTCATATATGGCGAAACTTCCGCTCTACAATAGAAGTGTATTGTAAGTTTCAAGTGTTCTGAACCACACTTTCTGTATTGTTAGAAGAAGCGAGAACACTACAGAAAGTTGGATTGGAGTTGGATTCGGGATTGAATAGCACGTTCGGTGGTTGGTGTATGGGCAACAATGGATCGTGGATTTAATAGGGGGAGGCCCTTTACCGCATAATGTAAAAGGGTGTTAAATGTATACTGAAAAAGAAAATGGTGGCGCCAGTAAACATTTTGGGTGAGGAATTAATGTTACTATACGAGTAAGTAGTATTGACGGTGTCCTCTACACTAGGTAGAAAATAAATATAAATACACTCACGTACAAATAAACAGTTCCACTTACAAAATGCAGACACCGAATGGCCCCAGTTTTTTTTATAATTTAATAGGAAATTTGATGAAAATATTTACGTTTTTAGTTGGTAATATTCTGATGCACCGTAAAATATAATTAAATATTGCAGAATGACGCTCTTCTTCTTTAAGTTAGTTTTTTCCGTTTAAAAGTTATATGGTGATTTTCCCAATGGAACTTTTTCGTTGCCCGTGAGTGTATTATTTTTGTATTCAGAGGGGATTTTTTAATCATTTGTCTGGTAACCCTTGTGACCACCCCTATCACCCCTCTTTCGAGACACCATGTAGGTATATAAATGTCTTTTAATACCTGCACAAACCGGGATCAAACCCCGGACTAACTGGATTTTATTCCCCAGGTCTCACTTCATTGCACTGTGAACGGTCCACACCCAGCCAGATTCATTTGGGAGCGCGACGGGATCGTTATCTCATCAAACACTGATACCAGGTATGTCTTTATTTTATTTTTATTTTTATTTTTATCTTTATTAAAATCCAACAGCGATTACATTTAGTAGCTTATAGTAGTAGAATTGATTACAAAAAGTATGGCCAATGATAGGATTCACTTATAATTATTTAAGTTTTAGCCGAGGTCGGATATAAAACTAATCTTAACTAAAAGCTTAATATAAAAATCATGTTTAGAAGAAAAACTAAATTAGTGGATAGTGGCAGGAAAGCTCACTTGCTAATATTACGCATAGCTAATATAAATAAATAAACATAACATTAAGTGGTTTTAAAAAAAGGGTATATTTAAATATAATGTTAAATAAAATATATAAATAGATACACATCAAAGTCAGAAATTCTAACTATATACATAAATATAAAAATAAATAGTCTTTGTCTGGATTATACTGGCGCGAGAGTCGATGCAATGATTTGGTTAGTGGTATGTTTTTTGAAGGCGGCTTTGGAAGAGCCAAAGATGTCGATTTGGGAGAAGGATGTCTTATGAATTAGATTAAAAATATACGAACAAGATGGTGTGTCACATAAGTACAAAAACAAAGCGAAGAACTGACCGCGAGCCTTGTACTAATGAATGAGGTAACAAATCTTCTAACCGAATTAATTCAAAATCAGAACTTAGTGGTAGAAATGGCGTGTTATTTTGTCGAGGCGTTTATTTTGCACTGACATTCCATCTTGTTAGGTATATTATTAATCTAAGGACAATGCAGACTAAAACAACAGGAATATTGTTGAAACATTTGCTTGTGTTTATGCTGCGCTTGCCAAATAAACTTCAGGTAGCAGGTGTGGTGTGCGTTGAAATGTTTATTTCATGTTAGAATTTAAGTGTATTGTTTATTGAACAAACGGTATGTTTTGTCTGTTTAAATTACACACTATCTTTTAAAATAATATTTTTTATAATATTTAGGTAGGTATAGTCTTATTTTCTCGCTACCTTTGAATCAAACAGAAAATGTTAACAAATTTTGGGTGGTGCAAGCATAGAACAATGCGGACTGGGGTGTACTCACGGTGCAAAAATTATACCTGTCTTCTATTCCTGTCAGATTTGAAGCAGCTAGAGAAATAATACTCTGCAATAAAATTATTAGCTTGTTTGGTTTGGTTACACCATTCCTACTAATTGTTTAGTACTTTTTTTTTTGTTCTGTTACAGTTCATGTGACTTAATACATTTCATAATTAACTATCTACAACCTACAGCAAAGCTCTTAATATTGCATACAATTGAAACATAAAGTATTTTTTCCAGATACGCCATAGGTCAAGCAATGACCGTGGACGGTGGTGTGATGACGCAACTCAATATAACCAACGTGAGGGTGGACGATGGAGGGTTGTTCTCATGTGTGTCCCACCATGGGGATACAGTGATGTCACATCAAGACCGATTGAATGTTTATGGTGAGTTAATTTATATTGGTTGTGGGAAGGCTGATATTAAAAACGCATGAAATTTAAAGGAGATAATATACGTACCTAATTAAGAATTCTTAAAATCTTTACAGTCATTATCATGTTTATAACACAATCGCCTAATATATATCACAAACCTTACAATCGTAATGGATAAACATAACGAAATTATGAATTGTCTCAGTCATCAATAATAAAGAATCATAAATAATAACGTAAAACACATAGTTTATTGAAAACCTTTTAAACTTAGATTATTTTGTACATATGTATTACTAATGTAATAATAATGATTGATTGAACATATTTATGTAATAATAATTTTTATATTATTGTTACCTATTACAAAAAAAAAATGCTTATTCCACAGGTCCACCCTACATCAGGACATTACCACCATTCAAAGTACAAAGTGGTCAAAGTGTTACGCTTAGATGTCCATATTACGGTTATCCTGTAAGGTAATATTTAAATTTTATTTCTCTCATATATTATTTACTAATAGCCTTGTACTAATGTACTCCCTTGCGGGGTAGGCAGAGGTGCATTACTGCACCCACTTTTCACCAGAGTGTTATGTTAGTCCCAATGTAATAGGGGCGGGCCTATTGCTATTTTACGGGCACATCCAATACCCGAGAACAAATATCTGTGTTTAAACAAATATCTGCCCCAGCCGGGAATCGAACCCGAGACCATCAGCTCAGTAGTCAGGGTCACTAACCACTACGCCATTCAGTCGTGTTATTTACATTTAAGTTAAATTTACATTATGACTGTGTTACCTATAAAGAGATACATTGTCAATATTATGTTTGTCCATTTCAGAGAAATATCCTGGGAGTACAAAGGGAAACCAGTCAACACCGAACAAGCAACTCCATCAAATAGATATAAACGTTCCATTGACAACACTGCCTTAAGTATAGAAATATACGGTCGGAAACCTAAATTAAGAAGAAGACGAGATGTGTCTTCTGTTAGTAATAATGGTGTTTTAGTTATACCAAAAGTTTCTAAGAACGATGGTGGGGCATCTTATGCGTGTGTTGTAAAAAGTCCTTCTGGAGAAATGGCTAAAAGATCATTTGAAATTCAAGTAGTGGAACCTCCACAGCTAGAAGAAATATTATTAGGAAATGATCTACAAGAAGGACAAATAGTTCAAATTCATTGCAATTTAAAAAGTGGTGATTCACCAGTTTACTATTCATGGTTGAAAGATGGTAAGAAGATACCGTCACACCTTAAGGTAACGTTAGTTTTCGATGACTGATAAAATTTTAAATAAGTAATGTTAGGATACAAATAAAAGTATATCTATTTTACAGATCACAGAGAGGAGTTTAGAAGTATTTAGTGTATTGATAATCAAAAACGTATCATTAGAACATTGTGGAACTTACACATGTGTCGCAGCCAACCATGTTGCCAAAGTTAATCGTACTGTAAATTTGTACATAAAAGGTAAGTAATTTAAAACTTAGTAATATCTGTACAACCACACATTAGCAATTAACAATTCATAGGCAGCGTCGCTCGTCTGTCAAACATCCATACAAGTTACGTCAGATTTGAAAAACGAGCGACGCTAATTGCTTATGTTCCATGGTGGTAACCCCACTGTTGGCATAGCTGATAAAAACATCACAGTCATTAATTAATGTATTTATAAACGCTTTTTTCAGTTGCTCCAAAGTGGAGTGAAGAACCTCAGAATACGTCTTTGTTATTGACCAGAAATGGGCATATATCTTGTAGTGCCAATGGGTATCCAGAGCCACAAACTCATTGGCTAAAGAAAGATGGTAAGCTTACAAGAAATAACGCTACCAAATTAGGTTTAACTATTAAATTAGGTTGACTATTAATATTATTATTATTAAACCTGTCATCTCCCGAAAGCGGGCAAAATATTTATATTTTTATCATCTCTGATGTCTCGGTATTCATCCGGTTAACGGTATAACTAAGGAATTGTGTACTATTTCACTTAAATACATTTTAATTACAGTGGTATCAGAAGCTTGGCGACCAGTTTTAGAAGTCGCTGGCGGTGGCGTCCTCAGTTTATCAAATGGTTCCCTGATATTTGATTCGGTCGCGTTATCCGATGCTGGACTTTACACTTGCCATGTTGAAAACGGAGTGGGAGAGCCTTTAAGCAAAACCGTTTGGATTTCTGTTAATAGTAAGCACCTTTTTATATTCCTATAGTTTTATAAAATTATGAAATGGTATTTGATAATTTTTGTTGTTTACAGAACCAGTAAGTTTTGATGTTTCTTCAAGAAACATGACTGCAAAATTGGGACAGCAAGTGACTATAGAGTGCCAAGCTAAAGGAGACGATCCTATAAGGATTATGTGGACTCGACATGGGAAACCCATTAACCCCTTGACTCAAAGGTAAACTTAAATATTAGTGTGACGAGAACATAATTTATGTGTCTGTCGTCTGTTCATCATCAGCTATATATTGGCCGATACAGGCGGGTTACTCTCTAAATCGAGCAAGTACTACAATAGGAATAAGACTACGAGGAAATGGATTTTCAGTTTACTACCTAAATCAATATTTGTTATGCAAAAAAAAGCTTTCTGTATGTAACCTACACGATATATACTAATAATATTGTTTTAATTAAATACAGAGTCAAAATATCCGAAGTGAAGTCTGAAGACGGTATGACAAGTGTACTTGAACTGATACAGACAGAAACAAGTGATGGCGCCTTGTATCAATGTAAAGCTGGAAATCCGTTTGGTGCAGACGTTTACAGCGTACATCTGACCATATTGGGTAAGAATGATAAATAGAAACATGAGCAATGAAAAAGTTCCAGTGACAGTAGCATCTAATTCCTCCTAAACGGAAAAGACTAGCATATTGTCTGCTGTCTGGAATATTGAAGCACAATTAACACGCATCTATATTACAAACTAAATAAATAAGATAAGATAAAGATAAATTTATTAAAATTTCACAAAAATCATACAAATTATAACTATTCTAAATATGTTATTTATAGAACTTAAATTAATATAATCAAACCTGAACTAAGGTACACTATGTACTTTGTATCTCAGGTATGCTTAAAGAGCACATAATGTAAATAAAAAAATCCAAAAATAATACAGTGAAATTTATACGTTAATATTCTGTATCAGTATTTTAAAAGTGGAACTTATTCATCGCTCGTTACTTTACTTACTTACATTTGTCTTTATTCGTATAGACAAGAGTGTTATTTTTTTCTAAAATTAATGACCACTAAATTTAATGATAGTAAAATGAATGTCTGGAAAGGGCAGTTAGTTCTATGTCCTGCACTGAACACCTGTTGATAAGTGATAACTTTTTTGGCACATACGATGACGGCAGTAGCCAAATCTGTACCATTTTGATTCTGCGGTAAGAAAACTTTTGTATGGAAATAAATTTAACAAAATAATGATTTTATGAAGATTTTCCTCCTAACTTGTTTATTACTTAAATATTAATAATAAAGATGTAAGTTAAGAATTTGCTTCAAATTTGAGCGCAAATTTTGGACGAAAATAAGTGGGCTGTAACAAGATCAGGATATTTTGCGTGTATAATGTAGCTTAGATATTTGAAATTCTAAGAATGAAAGCGATGGTAGCACAATACCATTCTGTTGTTTAGATTGTAACACGGTTTTAATTAGAAGAATAGATAATTTCTTAGAATAAGAAATTACCGTTTTGTGTTGATGAAACACAATGGATAATAACATTTCCAGCACAGGTAAATTAGGTATATAAAAAATACAGCAAAATTTCATAAATTAAATTTACTTCTAAATTATAGTTTTGTACCTAGCAAAATATCCGAAATACACGGCTACAGTAAATATACTAACTAAATAGTTTTTTTTTTGGCTAAACCCTGATTCACACACTGTTTATTGTGTTTATTGTTCTTGGCTACGGTACAATAACATATTGGCATTTCTTTTAAATCTATAATTTATAGCTTACAATGTAGTACTTGTACCCCTTTTTTATTCCAGTAGGCTACATAAAAAAATATAAAAAAATGATGTACATTTTACGTTTACTACACTTGCACTAAACAGTGTGAGAATCGAACCTTTACTCTAAACTTTTTCCCAGAGCCGCCAGCCCCGCCCACAGACATCTCAATAGACTCCATGAAGAGTCGTTCAGTGAAGATCTCTTGGAGAGACACGACGAGGTCGCTGGCGCAGTTCTACAGCGTGCAGGTGACCCCGAGCCAGAGGTTGAGCTGGAGCACTGCTAGGACTATCAATGTGACCAGGTAATTAGACTTTTCTTTAATCTATTGGCAGTGAGGGCAGGCCTGTGTCACTCCGCGCATGGGCGGCGCAGGCGCCTGCCCCATCGATGGGGCAAATCTAGTCGGCTGCCGCAAGCGGAAGACGATACACGCGCGCGCTATTTGTTCCTATTTTGTACTAGTTTATAAATGTCGTATTTAGGTATTTATTAAAAATTATGAATAGAAAAATGGACATAAAAAGAAAAAAAGCAGCAAAAAAATACTGTGCCGTATTTAATTGCTTAAATACGGATCGTGATCCAAATTTAATTTTTTTTAGATTACCAAAAGATGCTGACAGGTAAAACTAATCTAAGGGCGTCTTGCACAACAAAGTTAAATAAATTAAATAGTTTGTCTCTTGCTCTGACAGTATAATGTCAGAGCAAGAGGTCATAGATTTAATTTTATTTAACTTTGTTGTGCAAGACGTCCTAAGTATTTTATTGATTTCTTCTACGTTCCTTATTTGAAATGAAATTAATCCGAACTACAAACCCTTTTTTTTCTCCACGTTGAACAAAGTCTATTCCAATTTTGTTTTCGTTAAAGTATTAAATTTACAGACACAACTACCTTCAAAATGCATTAATGAATCGATTATAAAATGTGCGCTGAGTGGGATTAGTGCTTAACGAAACTAACACGTTCTGTATCATAATATAAATTATATCCATAATATAAATTATAACGAAAAAAAAACATGTTTTCACAAAATTAAATGTTTTAGGTATTCATACACATTTTATGTACTTCAAAATATCTTAACTATGAAATTGTTATTGTTTTTACTGGTTATTTCCAATAGAAAAAAAGTTTGGAATAGCTTTGTATTCTAAATTCAAATTAATTTTGTTTTAAAACATGACATTCTTTTTACAAAGTCAGTCCGTTGCTTAGTAAACGTTGCAGTCTGTGGTGCTGACTGCTGAGGCAACCCTAAGGTGGCTTCTTTTTCAATGCGTATAACCACGTATAACTTATTATGCACCGTAGTCCAGTGAAATAAGGCGCATATTCCCTCAAAAATTAATTGGTAGGTAAGTAAATAAAAACGTGTGCGGCCGGAACGCGATCTAAATTAGATCTTATTGCTTATGGGATGGAGTCATATTTCTTTGCAGGCCATTGCGAAGATGGGCTTCTGTACCTGGTACTAGTTATTATTCTGTGGTGAGGGTAAGTTTCTGCACCTGCTCTCTTGAATGGAACCTTTATGTATATCTCCTAGGTCCAAAACTCCAAACTGCCTTCTTAAGCTGGGTTTTGGGGTTAGTGCTAAATCTATATTTGCAATGCAGGTTTCCTCACGATGTTTTCTTTCACTGTAAGAGCAATGGTATACTCGTAGTAATAGTACTTAGATTCAAAGAACTCATTGCTACATGTCAACGCCGGGATTCGAACCCGCATCTCTGGCGTGAGTAGCGGGCCATTACCCGACTGAGCTACCACCGCTCATTATAGCTAGAATACCTTTGATAAAACATCCGTATTGTCACCAGCACGGGTGAAATCCGTCACGCAGCCGACATAGAAGACCTTCTCCCCTCCACTGCGTACAGCGCGCGGGTGGCGGCCGGCAACCAGGCTGACCTGAGCCCGTATTCATTGCCGGTCCGGTTCATTACTACTGAAGAAGGTAAATAACGAAAGGATATTGGTTGCGTGAAAAAGAATAAAGAACAGAGTTTTAAATCGATGTTTACCAGCCATATAACCAGCAATGAACGATTATTGATTCATGATGATAATTAATACACCTACGAGCAAGGAAACAGTTCCACATTCAAAATTCTGACACGAATGTCCTTAATATTTTAAACATTTAATAGGAAATTTTATCGAAATGTTAAAGTGCTTTTTTTCGTAATATTCTGAGCCACCGTTAAATGAACTTAAATAAAGCAGAAGGCGTGATTAAGTTAGTTTTTTCCGTTTAGGAGTACCTAATTTGGCACTTTTCTCACTGCAACTTTTCATTGCCCGTGAGTGTATTAAATGGGAGGTAACTGAACCAGGCAGCGGTTTGCTCCTAGGATTAAACATCGACGCTGAGTTACTTCACCCTATTGGTCCACTTCATCCACCTTATTCCTCCAAAGCTTACCCTGACCATTTATTCCAGCACCCTCATCGCCTCCCCTGGGCATACAGATAGAGCAGACAGACTCTCCCGGAGAGCTCAGGGTACGCTGGCTGCCTCCGCCGGTGGACGCCCATAATGGACTTATACTGGGATACCGTTTGAGAGCTGTACCCCAGTTGACTGGTCTTAAAGGTATTAAATATTTGGTCTAAACAGAAAAGATAGTCTGGTGATTAGGATCCCAATGATCAGATAGGAGATGATAACTATAAGACCCAAAGAAGAAGAAAGGTTAATATCGTGTGTACTCGCAAAATCGGTTGCTACATAAATAATAATAAATAATAAATATGTGGGGACATCTCACACACGGCCATCCGACCCCAAGCTAGGCAGAACCTGTGTTATGGGTATCGGACAGCTGATATATCTACACAAATACATAGATAGATAGATATTAAATATAAATATCAACACCCAAGACCCGAGTACAAATATCTGTGTTTAACATAGTTACATAACATAATATTATATACATAAATAATGATTTTGGATTGGTCCAGCCTAGGTCACAAGGTCTAATATTCTAAATCGTTCTTTTTAGGGAGTACAGTGCACTAATACATAACACATAAACAGTTTATAAGCTACATACAAGGTTTGTTTAGGTTTCCTGACTTCTTATTGATTAATAATTTATTAAGCATTAAGGTTGTTTATTTGTTTCTAGACGCCCAAGAAACGAGTGACAAAGTCATCAAGACCGGATCTCTATATTCTAAACAGGAGACCACTGTTTCTGGACTACTAAAAGGAGTCAGGTATAAGCAACAACACACATTTTAATATGTACTTTAAACACTTTCAAACATTACGTTCAAGGTATTGCTGCCTAAATGTACGCGTCCAGCTATTCGGCATCGTATGCAACGGACGCAAAGCATTCTGTATTCTTTGTATAGAAATACCCACAAGTGCGTCCACTTCATCGGGATTGCTGAGGTAGTTTTTCCATACTTTTAAGAAAATCCGTTTGGTCCGATGTGTATGATACCGATACGTGGACTCTTACCTTAAAATCTGTCTTCTTCTTCGCATACATGATTTCTAGTGTAATTCATATTTTATTGTTATTCCATCAGGTATGCCGTTTCGGTGGCAGCTTTCAACGGCGCGGGCAGTGGACCCTACTCTATACCAGTCTTTCAGGACACCAGAGAAGGAGGTAATGTGTATGAATAAACTACGGAACTCACGATCAATGCAATAAATTATGTCAACTAAAGTAGGTACACCATTTTTTTACATTAAATTTACAATTTGATAAAAAAACGCTTTTAGTAAGTAATGTTCTGATAAGCGGTTAAACGTACTTCCATATTGCAGACGATATTATCATTAAGCCTTTTCCGTTTAGGACTAAGTAGGTAGGTTCTTTCGTCACAGGAACTGTTTCATGGCTCGTGAGTGTATATTTTAGCTGTACATAAGTTTGTATTCCTTCAAAATCCTTTCTATATGCTTATATCAAAATAATGCATAAACGCGTATGATTCACTAATAAAGTATATACACGATACGATATATATACGATACGTAACCTCTCTATTACCAAAGTAATAAATAAAAAATGTAAGTCCCCCACGCATTTTTTTCGGTGAGTAATTTCATTTCATCTATATTAAATTCTGATTTTATTATTTTGTTGAAATGTACGTTACGCTCCCGTGGATTCCAGAGTTTAAATTTAAATATTATAAAAAAATATCCAAGGAGGAAACGCTATTTCAATTAATTATTTGTTGTGTACCTACTTACATAATTTAATTCAAATCAAATAATAATATGTCACTGAATTTATATTAGGCAGGCACATTTTGCTTTCTGAAAGCTTTTTATGAGCGTTAGTAATGAGAGAATTTTTAAAACGCAACAGAAAAATTAATCTGATTACGTAAAATTAATGTACGGTGGCCTGCGCCTAAAAGTATACAGGCGGAGTTTTAAAAATAGCGATCCCTGATGATGAAGGGACCCGCTACATCTGTTATAAATCCGGGGACGTGTTGTGTGTGATGTGTGTAGCAGTGGTGTTTATGTGGATGTGCTTGAGCAGCATGTGAGCTTGAGATCGCTATTTTAAAAACTCCACCTGTATACTTTTAGGCGCAGGCCACCGTACATAAAAATCAGCGCATATTTGTTTTATATTCTTGTCATAACATTTAGTATGAACTTTGGTGGAATATTTATAATAGTTTAGTATGACCGCCTGTATGGTGAACCATTCCACTTATTTAAACCTTTTGAACAACCCTGGATAAAATATGAAAAATCTTAAGAAAGTTAGAAAGCTAAATAGATAGAAAGATCAGATAGATGATGATGATACTAATAACACAATGTGACATTAGAACACATGTTTAAGGTTCGTTGCAAAATTAACTTTGGAACACATTACTCGTACGGAAATTCAAATTTGGAAACTCAAAGACATTCGAAACTTCAAAATGATAAAAGTTTTGAGCGCTCAGCTTATATCGCGCCGTAAACATTTTCGTTATAACTTCTTTTATTGTTGTTGTAATTATATTCTTCACATTGTCTGTGCGTAGGGAAATTTGCGTAATAGGTTTCTGAATTTTTATGTCTTTTGTTTTTTTCTTAAGTTGTACGCAATGGCTCAAAGTTGAACCTGTTAATGGTACCGACTTAATGTCAAAAATGTTAAGAGTCTCATAAAGTAAAGCAATTTTATCTGACACGACAAAATAAACAAAATAAACTTAATATCTTTACTTTACTTGTATTAAGTTTGAAGATTTTAAATGAACATTCCTTTAGATTGTCTGTTCTATAATGTACCTACATATCTATGACCCAGACTATATATTATAATGATCTCATGCTTCGTATAAAATCCTTGCTCTGAATACAAAAACTTCAAGGACACATTATTGATATTAAATCTGGTACCGGACGCGAACGTACCACCACCGACAACATAAGGAAATAACAATCCATAAGCAGCGTCACTCGCGTCAAGCATCTGTCAGATCCATACAAGTAACCTGAGATTTAGCGAGCGACGCTGCTTAAGAATTGTTAATTGCTATGTTCGGTAGTGTGAACCCCACTGTTTCCTCTGCCCTAACCAGCTCCAGAAGAAGGTCCATCATCAGTGGAGTGCGGTGCCGTGACGTCGACAGCGCTGCGCGTGAGTTGGCAACCGATACCTCCGCACAAGCAAGCCGGCGCTCTGATTGGCTACTCCGTGCTGTATGCTGCTCCAGGTAAGCATAGGACGGCGCTCTGATTGGATGTTCTGTGCTTTATGCTGCTCCAGGTAAACATAGGCCGGCTCTCTGATTGGCTATTCTGTGATGTACGCTGCTTCAGGTAAACATAGGCGGCTCTCTGATTGGATATTCGGTCCTTAATGGCCTGGTAAATGCCGCTACAGATTTCCAACTTATAATTTTACTATGAATGTCTAAAAATAATAGTAGTAGGCAGCTCTAGAATATATAATATATGCACCTCAGAAGACCAAGAACGAAGCGAAGAAAAAAATTATCACGTCTTGACGTGGGCGTCTTGCGCCTCGTTCCAGGCCTTCAGGTGATAGCTTTTTTCGAATTAGTAATGTCTAACTTACTCAGGACTCAGGAATATTAAAAGAAAAAGCTATTTTCCTTTTTATATAACCAAAATGTTTATCAAGGGACTGTATTTAAAACCACAATTGAAAACTTAAAAGATAAAAAGGACCAACAGATGCTCTGTAGAGAAAAACTTTTCCCTATTTTAGGATCTCCGAAGGGACCGATTTCATTATTTATCTGTGAATTCTAACCAAGGCATGTATTATGTAAAGCAATGCGTGGTTTGTTGACGTACTGTGGCTTTTCTTTGTCTAAGAAAACAATTTTGTGCTGAAACATTTTTCGTGCAAAACCCGTGTAAGGTTAAAAGCCGAAAAAGGATTTATCAAGAAATAAAACTTTCATAATAGATTTTGTAATACATATAAGCGCCTAAGAAGACTTTAAAAAAATATTATGCAACTAGATTTACAGAATAATATGCACAGACTTACTTGTACGTAGTTCGTCATACACAATATGTCTTCACGTAACATAATGGTACACCAAAATACACAAGAACTTGAACAGCAATCAAAGTTTCGTAGCAAGTTTCAACTCCAGCAACTTGGTCCGTCTCAAATGCGATTATTGTTACCTATTCCGTTCCCTCAGGTCGACACTGGCAGAATGCTTCGTCCCTAGTCACGGAACTGCGACTTCAAGGCCTCCACAAATTCACTAACTACACCATCAAAGTCGCCGGTTTCTCAAACTACGGAATTGGCCCATCCTCTTTCCCTATAATCTGCTCGACTTTGGAAGACGGTAAGCGCCAGTTACTGTAGACATTTGAAATTCTGAATAAATCAACAAAAGGTGAAGCATGAGAAAGTAATTAGGGATCTGCATAATTACGTTCGAGACGAGTATAAAGTTGGGATTTAATCTTTGCTTTGCTTATTTGTTGAGTTCTGAGCTGAGAGCTTTGAGATGGTAATTTAATTTGGAGCTTATTGAATACAGTATGTCTTGGGTTACAAAGCGTCGGTGCTATTGTTTGTGTGACAAATGTGGCACTGATGCACAGGACGATAATAGTGGAACTGTGTGGATGATGTACTAGTGTCCGACGGTGGACAATGGGATGCAATGCGCTGATATGTCTCGCTGGGTTTCAATAGACGTAATCGAGTTACAAATGTTTGCAAGTCCTATTTAAGTACATGAATCGTTTCTCTATGCCTTGCGATTTCAAATGTTAGGTTTGTTTGAAAAAATGTAAAATGTAAAATGTTGTGTGTTTTTAGTTACTTTTAGTTTTTTTTCCGCTAGCTAAAACAATAAAAGCCGCAATAAAATGTAAAATGTTCCAACAGTGCCGGATGCTCCAGCCGAGATAAAAGTTTTGGCGCAGTCATCAAATTCACTTCTAGTCAGTTGGAAGAAACCAAGACAACCAAATGGCAGGATTATCCACTATTCTGTGTATGTGAAGCCAGCTGCAAGGTCAGTACCATAGCTTTTGTAATGTAATTATTGATTTCCTACGATGAAACAAATTACCGCACCCATAAAATAATAAATAAATAAAAATTAATAAATATGTGGGGACATCTCACACACAGGTATTCGACCCCAAACTAGGCAGTGCCTGTAATATGGGTATCAGACAGCTGATATATCTACACAATTTAATACATACATCGATACATATTAATTATAAATATCAACAGCCGGAAATCGAACCCGGGACCTTCGGCTTAGCAGTCAGGGTCACTAACCACTACACCATTCGGTCGTCAAAATCAAAATCAATTTATTATACCTAATCGATGTTTACCAGACGCGTCATAAAATAATTAAAGAACTTTTATTAAACTTCTAACTAGACATCCTGATTTCTATAGATACCAATTTTCCTTTGTTCTACGAACTTTTGTTGAAGTATAACAAAGACTTTTCCTTGCACCTGACAGCGTTCAAGTTCGTATTCGTTATTAAGTTTCTAGTTCGGAAAATGTATTCGTAAAGTTATTTCGCGAGTACACTGCCATTTATGTGTCGTAGTACATACATACATACATACATCCATCCTGACGTCCCTCAGCAGGGACAAAGGGCCTTGAGTAGATTTCTCCATCTTGCTCGATCTTGGGCAGCGGCTGCGAGATCCTCCCACTTCATTCCCACAACTTTTGCCTCATTCTCCACAGAACGCCGCCAGGTTGTTTTTGGGCGGCCCCGTTTACGTTTTCCGGTTGGCTGCCAGCTGAGCACTTGCTTCGACGGGAATTCTTCGGGTCTTCTGAGGGTATGACCCAGCCACCTCCATTTTCTTGTGAGGATTTCCTGTTCGATGGGTTTCTGCTTCGTCAACCTCCACAGTTCCGCGTTCGAAATGGTTCGTGGCCAGTAAATCCGCAAAATTCGCCTTAGGCATTTGTTAATAAATACCTGTAGCTTGCTGGATAAGTCTTTCCGAACGAACCATGTTTCGCAACCGTATAGCAAGACTGACTTTACGTTAGACTCGAAAATCCTCACTTTTGTACGCCGGGTCATGACGTTAGAGCTCCACACCGGCTTTAACTGGGCAAAAGCACCTCTAGCTTTGTTTAGACGGGTTTCGATGTCCATCTCTGTTCCTCCTATTGGGTTCACTACGCCCCCGAGATAGGTGAATTTCTCAACCCGTTCGACATCTTCGCCATTAATTTGGAGCGGCTGGTTATCAAGGGAGTTAAGACGCATCTCCTTGGTTTTGCCTATATTGATGCGAAGGCCCTCTTTCGCAGCTTCCGTGGCTAGGTCGTTTGTCTTGGACTGAAGGTCAGAACGTTTTGTAGAGACTAAGCACAGGTCATCGGCAAAGTCGATGTCTTCTAAGTCTTTGTCGTGAGACCATGGTAAACCCCTTCGGCATTTGCAGGTCACTCTACACATAACGTCGTCCAGGACCATAAGGAACAGAAGTGGAGACAGTAGACATCCTTGTTTCACACCTGCAGTCACTGGGATGGGATCAGTGAGACGGCCTTTGTGCATCACTCTACAGGAGGACCCTTCATACATACACTTGATGAGTCCGATGATCTTCTCCGGTATTCCTCTCTTTTTGAGTGTGCGCCATATGCTGGACCACTTCACTCGGTCGAATGCCTTCTCGAAGTCGATAAACAATGTAAAGACTTCACATTGCATTTCGTTGCATTGTTCGAGGATCATTCGGATTAGATTTAGTTGGTCTGTGCACGATCTACCAGGTCTGAAACCACCCTGCTCTTCTCTCAAGTGTGCGTCCACTGCACTCGCCATCCTATTCAGCAAGATTTTGCACAAGATCTTCGAGCAGACCGGTAACAAATTTATGCCCCGCCAATTCGAACAGTTCGACAGATCACCTTTCTTTGGTAGTTTTACTATAATACCTTCTTTCCAGCTGTCTGGTACTTGTTCTTGCTCCCATATCGATGACAGTAGCGGTAGCAACACGTCTGCAGAAACTTCTACGTTAGCTTTCAGAGCATCGATAGGGATAGCATCGTTGCCAGGTGCTTTTCGGCTCTTCAGTGATTTTATTGCTGTAGCTATTTCTGTCCGTGTTGGAGGCTGGATATTTATGTCGAGATGGTTTTGATAACTAACATCTGTATCCTCATCTTCATGACTTGACAGTGGAGCTTCAAAAACTTCACTGAAGTGTTGCTGCCATCTTAGAAGCTGGTCTTCTAGTGTTACTAAGAGTTTACCGTCTTGGCTTTTTATGGGTCGTTCTGGCCGGGGTTTGTTGCACAACTCTTTCCCTGCTCTGTACACTTCTCTGGTGTTTCCAGTCATGGCGGCTCTTTCTGCTCTACGAGCGATAGACTCAGCCCAGCGACGTTTATCTTTTTTTAGGCTACGTTTAATGTCACTTTCGCACAAGAAGTATTCATAGGCTAGCGATTCTTTAGCAGTGTGATCCTGCTCGGAGTTCAGCATTCCT
Source organism: Plutella xylostella (assembly GCF_932276165.1). NCBI lineage: Eukaryota > Metazoa > Arthropoda > Insecta > Lepidoptera > Plutellidae > Plutella > Plutella xylostella. The sequence goes on from NC_064008.1 coordinate 7,427,149, forward strand.
TTAATGGATTTGCGTTTTTGGATTTTATCCCACGTTTCGTTTGCTATCCATTCCTTTCGTGAATACTCCTTGTGTCCCAACACTTCCTTGCAGCACTTTTGAAGCACATCTTCAAGCTTACACCAATGCTCTTCGATTGGAGCTTCATCTATTCCAAGAGAAAAATATCTGTTATGAAGATTGACACTGAATCTCTCTTTTACTTCGGGATCCTGTAGTTTGTCGACATCAAAGCGTTTGCTAGCTGGTGCTGACCTCTGTTGAGCATTTGCTATTTTCAGTTTGATCTTTGCGACGACTAAGTGATGATCACTATGCACGTCTGCACCTCTTTTATTTCTGACGTCTAACAAAGAGTGCCTCCACTTTCTACAAATCATAAAGTGGTCAATTTGGTTTTCTGTTCGCCGATCTGGCGAAACCCAAGTCACCTTATGACAGTTCTTATGTCGTAGTAAATTCAATATTTTTATCTTTTGAAATATTTATAACACTTTTCGTTGGTTTCTGAGGTGAGTTTGAAACTGTGAAAAAGGTCATATTTATTTTATGGCAATATATAATGCGTAAGAAACTAATTGATTTATAGTATGGACATATTTTTGTTGATTCAAAGGACGTTAGGAGCTGAGCAGAAATATACATATCAGAGATTTTTTTTAAAACGTTCCTTTAATTTTTATGAAACCAAATTATTTATGTTATCGAATGCCTCAAAAACAGCGTTCTAGGGCTTTTTTTAACAGCATGCAGATTAGATTTGTAACGCGTGGAAAATTCACGCGAGACGCGGGAAAATGGCGTGCCATCTCGCATGCGTGATGAACTCCGCATGCTGCTAAAAACAGCCTAAACCTAAACTACTTTTTGATCCGTATTATTTGATATTTTTTTAACATTTTAAAATAGTACCAAATTTTTTTCACCGTAAACAGCAACGATGGCGCCCAAACCCACCGGGTAGACGGTGAGACCGGCTCGGAAGTGTATGAGAAGACGTACAGTCTGGACCTCAAGGGCTTGAGTGAAGGCAGACAGTACGATGTGTGGGTGACAGCTTCCACCGTGGTCGGTGAGGGACCTGCGAGCAGGAGGGTCACTAATACTCCTCAACAGAGAGGTGAGTTTGAAGATAAAATTAGTTGTTGTCTTGAAGGAAAATTCCTTTTGTTAGTTACATAGTGTAGACTTGTACAGTAAAGGTAAGCGTCCACTTTTCAGCGACGGACGCATCGCATTTTGTATTCTTTGTATAGAAATTCACACAAGTGCATCCACTTTATCGGTATTGCTGATGCCGTTTTGCCATACATTTATGACAATCCGTTTGGTCTGATACGTATGGTACCGATAGGTGAATGATTACCTTTTATCTGTACTTATAGTTAGAGACAATAAAATTTGTATGAAAATCCATTGGCCTCATAAAGGCTGCTATGATCTTTGATAATTTATTAATTTTTTTTTTTTTTTTTTTTTAATCTTTATTATTTATAGGGACTTTTGTACACTATGTAGTGACGATGACAGTCCCATCGTGACTATTATACTAACATTTACAAATAATTAATAATTCAATTTACATTAATAAAGAATATAACATTCTAGCTGCTCCCGAAGTGGGTTCAGCCAGAATATTATGAAACACACCAACATCAGTAACGTTCAGCTGCAAAGTTTGAATAATCATATTTCTTTTGGGTGCGTAACGGACACATTCCAGTAGTAAGTGGTATAAATCTTCTTCTTTGCCACATACCTCATACATACCTTTATTAATTATGTGTCTAAAGTCTAAATGTTTTTATTTTTATTTTCTACTTTATTGCCATGAAATTAATGTAAGTATAATGCGTTATTACCTAAAAATCCTGATGACTGTCGATAATGGATGCCGACTACATAGTGTCTTATCTCAAAATATATTTTTTTTAATATTTGAAATTTCTATTTCATTGAAGTTAATGAATCTTCACCTGTTTCTTCGCATCCAGTAGTGGCAGGCGTAGCCTCCCTAGGTGGTGAAGTCTCAGTGGCTGTCCGCAACTCTCTCCTGCTGGACTGCAAGAGCGTCGGCTCCCCGGCTCCGAGGACCGTGTGGTACCACAACCAGAACATCATCACCCACCATCCACGGTTCACGAGGAACAGGGATGATAGTCTGTTGATTAAGAGTGAGTATTTTGTTACAGGTAGGTTATGGATTTTTATGTTCTTTTATACATTAAGTATTATTTTTGCAAAAGTGGTAAACGAAGCCGAAAGAGGGTGACTTAGGATGTCAATCTGAACAAATTTGTTCTACGACTTGAAAATGCTCGAAAAAAATGAATGCTTCGTAATAAAATTTGATGGTCAAATGACTTTTTACTATGGAGATGCATTTTTTTTTCACGAATATCTATTTTAAACGTAGTAGAACAAAATTTGTTTACAATGGCCCCAAGAGTTACCCCCTTTACATAATTATTATAAAGTTTCATCAATAGGCAGAATTCACCCGGAATAGTTAAATAATTTATCCTCCTGACACCTGGCGTGCTATGTCCTACTCATAGCACGCCAGGTGTCAGGAGAAAAAAATAATAATATATGTATAGTTTAAAAATACCTATATTAAAAGTTTCATGGAGTATCCCTGTTATTCCTTTAAAGTTTTATAAAGTACCTATCCCTAAAACAATTTGTTCTTTGACAAAATGACAAAACAGTTCAGTAGTATTTTTTTTTTATTTTTTAAAAATTTATTAACAATGTATACATTTATACCTCTCGGGGTCAGGAGGTTATAATAATGCAAAATTTTAAACATTCAGACTTCATATCCAATAATAATACTTACCTAATAATAATATTAAGTTGAGATGGTCCTCTCATCATGATTTATTTGCCAAACTCTCTCCCCCCCCTTTATTTTATTACAATAACAATCGTATCTGATAAACCTACGAGAACAATAAACCAAAGTTGGGTAATTTAGAGGCCTACAAACAATTGTAATAATATCAAACATTACGTACTTACCTACTAAAAAGCTCATTCATACAACTTTTAACTGAAGCCATTTAGAGGCCACCACATTCCCAAGTTTCATTACTATGACAAAGTACAAGTAACCCACTTACCTTGAATCTGAAACCACTAAAGTTTACTTAGCGAGATTCAATGTTGTTGTTTCAAAGCATTTTCGAACTCGGCAAAAGTTCTGTATTCACTTTGATATGAGAACGTGGTTCTAGCGTTAGTTACCGGTACTTAACTAATTTTAAATAATGTACTTACATAAATATCGTTTAATGTTTTATACAGAGTTGCAGAAAGGAACTTTAAGCTATACAGCTTCCACTATATTATTGCATTTTTGACGTTTCCTTATGTCTGGTAAGTAAAGTTGGTTTTCCTTTGCAGTCATCAAATGTGTATGGGATTTTGAATGTCAAAAAAGTAATAATATAATGGACAGAGTATAATGTCGGCATTAAATCTATCGGTCCGTATACTGTCAAAGCGAGGCTACAATATATTTATTCCGACATTAGCTTAAAGGGTGCTTTTCCACCAGAGATGTGCTATGCTACGATGCTATGGATGCGTTTGATATCCACCAATCATATTAATTGGTGCACATAGCTTAGCACTGGTGGAAACGGATTCAACTAAGATATGTTTTTTGTATGGAATGATGCGTGCTATGGATGTGTGCTATGGATGCGTGCTATGGATATGTGCTATGGACCATCGCGAGTGGTGTAGCTATGTATGTGCAGAGCAGACCTACAGTATGCCCGCGTTTTTCACTGAAAGTAGACATGCCATCGTGGAAGCAAATGCGCATCTTTCTCGCACAGCTACTTTGCGGCGGCGCATCTTCGTAGCGCATCTTCCTCGCACAGCTACCTAGCGTAGTATTGGTGGAAACGGTCACATATTTTCGTAGCGTAGATATCACATCTTCGCAGCATAGCTGCATAGCACATCTCTGGTGGAAAAGCACCCTAAAGTTCCTTTGTGCAACTACACGTTATTTAGTTACCAAGGAGACGTACATCACCATCATAATCATCTACTATGGTCTGTTTTCTAATCTCAGATTCTAAATTGACAGAAAACGGTTCATAAACAAACGATTGTTCTTCGATTACGTGACGTACATTCTATTGGCGGGAACATCGACTTTTAACAGATTCTGAAAATCTGTCAATTTAGAAACTGAGATTAAAAAAACATTGTTATAACAGTATTTTTTTCAGGTATTGACCAGTCTCTGAGTGGCAACTACACTTGCCTTGCAAAGAATCTTTACGGCTCCGATTCTGTGGTATACTCAGTCAAAGTATTGCCCTTACCCGAGCCTCCTAACTTGAGGGCAACTCCTTACAAAGACTCAATCGTTATACAATGGGATGAGATGAGACATTTCAACGAGAGTCTCGACTACGGATTGAGTAAGTAATGATTTTGTTTGTAATACTTTTCTCTAAAAGCATTGAAGGTGATACGGCTCGCGACCTATCTCGTCAGTACGTATATTGTGTTGTTTCCCTGACACTATAATTAAATTGATTTTATATTTTAAAATTAGCAACCATTGTAGTTAAATAACTTTTTTTTTTACTTTTCTATCCGCCTCTCTTATTGTTTTTAGGCTGTCTTACTGTCAATTTAAATAATTTTATCTACCTAACGATGACGTGTAGCCACTTTCATACGATTTTGATAGGTTGTAACTTTTGATGTGTCAAAATAGAATGCACGTAACTACCAGTCATCATTGATAGAGTTATTTAAACTGGCAGTTAGTGGGACGGTATTGTGATAACACAAGAGTACTCACTCATTCAATAAAAAAAAGTAATATTGGGGCCTCATTACGAATCTTGCAAATGTCAAATTTAATAGCTCTCGATATCAAATCAAATGAATTCATTTCCCTTGTCGACTTCTCGGATCGATAACCAAACTTCAAAGGCAATGTCTTCAACTGTGAACTGGAATGGAAACTCATCTAACTAATTAATTTAGTCCAATTAAGGTCAGCTACAGGCTAAGTATAATATCTTGACCAGTTAGATACGCTAATTAAAATTATGATAATGAAGTTATAATAATGTCTGGGAAATTGAAAATAAATGTTAACTTGGCCTTGATAAATAATTATGAATAGATTTACTTTTACCCTGTTTTTACCTTTATAATTATTGATAAGAAAATATTGAGGGGAGTATAACACATTTAAGTAAATATGCTCACGGCTGTAGTAGCTCAAAACTCGGAAGATGTAGTCAGAGGTGACTTACAAGCAAACCACCCGTTTTTAACAGTATATTAAATTTGTACTGACGTGATAGGTCGCAAGCCGTATCACCGTTTTTGGAATGAGTACAACGCACTTAACTTATACACACCTACTTATAATAATAATAACCTTGTAGGCTACAACCTAACCTGGCGCGAAGATGACGGACCATGGCAAGAAGCTTGGCCGATGTCACGGGAGACCAGGCTAGCAGGACTGCAGCAGCACACACTGACGGGACTCAAGTGCGGCACCAAGTACTCCGTCAGAGTGACGGTGACTGATAGTGTTGGGACCTCAAGTCCGTCGCATATCGATGTCACGACTTTGGGTGGAGGTGAGTTTAAAGCCAAAATTTTAATGCTTTTATTCATCTTACCTATAATATGTTTTTTTGAGTAATGTGCACTACTCAATGAATTTTTCTAATTTATCGCGACGAGGTTAAATTTAATATAGCCAGACTTACGAAAGAATTGCCCAATAACAGTAATAATCAGTAATTTTCATACTATGATAATTTTCAAAGAACTCATCAAAACAACTCTGTGCACATGTCTACTGCACATGTTGAGCTGGTGCCTTTTTGACGCTTTGGACAGCAACCTGTTATGTTGTGATATTGTTTGTTTTGTATTGTATTATTTTCTGTATTTTGTTGTTGTCAGTGTATTAAATGTAAATGTTTCTTCCTTTCTTTCAAACCAAATCTTTCTTCTCCATATCATCAGCCTGGACTTTTCCCAACTCACGCGCCTTCTTCCAGCTCCAATCCCACCGCTCACCACTGACTGGCTGTGGAGCAACGCCACCCACATCTACATCCAGCTCAGCGGGTGGGACGACGGCGGGTGTGACGTCACCAGGTGGGACGTGGACTACCGGCCGCTGGGCTCCGGCGACTGGGTCAGAGCTGAGAATCGCGCTGTGAGTTATACGAGTAGTACCTAGTGTTGTTTAAGAAGTAACCCTTTTATTCATAAAAAAGTTAGTGGACGCTTTAGCTATTGAACTGTTTTGTCCCTCTCTGTCAAAGAACAAATTGTTCTCTGTCAGAGAGTCATCTTTGAAATGAATAAGGAGGTAGGAGTTTAGTTGGCTGCTAGTATTTTTTTAAGAATCGGTTTGTGTTTAGGAGCCATGAACAGAATCGCAACGCATTACTTCGCTTGATCTATCACTGTTAATTAATAAAACTTAGCCGAGTAAAAATCGTGTTACATAAATGTGGGTTGTTACCACATACAATTTTCTTAATTGATTGTTACTGTATAATATCGACAATTGGACGTATTGTGATTATGAAAAGATTTTTTTTGTGTAAAATAGGTACCTAGTTGAAATCTAAATCCAAAACTTTTATACAACATAAAAGGTTCCTATATCAAAAACACGGAGGATTAAGAGTTTCCATTTAAATATTTTGCGGCAACATTAAAAGGATATGTGAATACCACTTACTCCATTACTCAACACGAGAGTATTTCGTAAATCCAAAACCTAATCCTCTACAAAGAAGGGATTTTCTGATTAAAATACTCGGAGCTTTAACGCGTTGAATCTTAAAGCAGTCTTAGTGCGGTTTTCTAAAGTGATTAGCACCCGTATCTTTCGTATGTACTTTGTTGTATACAGGATGTTACAAAAAGGATCGTTGTGGCGTAACGGATAAGGTCTCGGCTCTCATTCGTGAGGCTGTGAGTACTAATCCTGCCATCTTCAAATGGTTTTATTTAAAAACAAGGAATTGGGGTGAAATTATACCACGTACTCTTACAGTGAGGGAAAATATCGTGAGGAAACCTGCACATCTAGATTTTAGATGTGTACCCTAAGTGTACTCATTAAAAAAACGGCTATAAGGGTCGCAACCTATCACGTGAGTAGAAAAATGTACAGCGGAAAGCAAGTGGCTCGCTTGTGACTCACTTCTGACTACCGCTTTGGGGATTACAGTCGTGAGCATGTTGTGTAGATCCACAAAAATTGTATTTTATCTGAGAGAGACATACGTTGCGATAGTGATGGGTCGGTAACAGGAATGTGTCATTCAATGTAACGATATTGGAGAAGGGTTTCGCTTTATTTAAGTTCAGATAGAAGGGTTTTTATAATGAAAACCTTCTCACATCCCTATTTAGACAGATAGGTGCATTAAACATTATGTATTTATACAACACACAACATAAACTAATAATAAGCACTTGTAAAGTAGTTAGGTAGTTAGTAAATAAAGAGGATCATGAACACTTTTGTGTACATTTTATGCTGTGGCATTAAAAGGGCTCTCTCTCAGCATAAAGCTACATAATATTATATTGTGCATTTTTATTTAAACTAGAGTTTTTTTTCAACAGTCATACAACGACATCGGTCACAGTTGGACATACATAGAAGGACACTATCAAGCACCTCAACTGCGTTCAGTCCCAACATCGTATGCAGTTGGCTCTCTCTCTCCCGCCAATTGGTATCAGCTGAGAGTGACTGCGATGAACGATGCAGGCACTGCTTCTACTGTTTACACTTATGCGACGAAGACATTGGATGGAGGTGGGTGGTAAATAAGAGCTCCAGTACTACCTAATCTACCCAGCCATATAAAAACAGAAGCATTGTAAAATTTTACAGTGTTAGCGACGGGTACACTACATAATTCCGAATTACTTTTTTACGAATATGAAAATAACGATTTTTAAAATTTCGAATTTCATAGTTCCGAATAATTCACAATCCCGAATTTTAAGTTTCCGAATAACGAAAATCACGAATAGTTTATAAACGAAATTTCAAACAACATATTTATTAAAATGACGAAAGTCAATTTTCCGAATATTATTATTTCGATGTTTCAAAAGTACATTTTTTTATTATATCGAATTGTTAAAATTACGAATCCCGAAGTTTTAATATTCCGAAAATACAAATTCCCGAATGTTTCTTAGTTAACAAGAAATGGTTATATGAATTATGCAGCATAATGCGTATAAAAACAATATTTTTTAAGCTATATTATGTGAAACGCTCCGCTCCGCTTCGCTGTGCTCCGCTTTGTTTTTCGATATCTATGTGCACCTAACACGCTCCTCCTCGCTTTGCTCGTCGTCGCACCTATCTTTAGGTTTAGGTCCTAAGGTTTTTAAGTTTAAACACCATAAAAATCCTAGCAATTGTTTTGCTCTAAATTTGAAACGCTCCGCTCCGCTTCGCTGCGCTCCGCTTTGTTTTTCGATATCTATGTGCACCTAACACGCTCCTCCTCGCTTTGCTCGTCGTCGCACCTATCTTTTGGTTTTGGTTCTAAAGTTTTAAAGACGTTTATGTTTTTTTGTCAAAATCACGAATTATCATATTTCCGATCGGGATTTGACTTTTTCGTGATTATAATAAATCGGTATTTTATTTTTCGTATATTAAAGTAATCGTATTTTTTAACATTCGTATATTTAACAATCGTAATAACAATATTCGTGATTATAATATTCGAAATTATAATTTTCGTCATTATTATAATTCGGTATTTAAAAAAATCGGTATTGCAATATTTCGTAAATTACATATTCGGGGTTATCAAATTCGGAAAAAAGTTTTTCGGAATATTTGGGTGTTCCCGTTAGCGACATTATGATCTTGAGCTGCCTCCTTCACTTTGACCCACAAATCCCAAGACAGACCTGTTCTCTTCATTTCATTAGAGGCGAAGTATTCGTCCGTAACCCTTTATTTCTTTGCTGATGCAGAAGAGATCGGGTCTCCCGTCGAGCTCCTGGAACTGAATACGCTGGTCATCATCAGCAGCTCCATCCTCCTTTTACTCTACGGCTTACTACTTAGATTAACAATATTCGAAGAAGATTGTGTGTCGTCTAGTTTGTATTCAAATATTGTTGTCTGTAACCCTATAAATCTTCTTGGTGATGCAGAAGAGATCGGGCCTCCCTCCGAGCTCCTGGACCTCAACACGCTGGTCATTATCAGCAGCTCCGTTCTTCTCGTCGCGTGTCTTGTGGCTTTCATCTGCATCTTGTTCAGGAGACATAGGTGAGGGGTTCTAGCAAATAGATTCGGCAAGTATCGGCGAATTTTTTGAGCTACACTCTCGAGTAATAAAAAAGTTCAGCGTACAAAATGTAGAGACCAAAAATTTTACCTATTTTTTAACACTTTAGAATTTGATCAAACTATTTACGTTTTTAGTTGGTAATATTCTGATACGCTGGTAAATGTACCTGTAGCCCGATCCGGAAAAAACAGAGCTAACGTATAGAATCGAGTGCGAGTGTTCTACCTATTCGAAAGTGCTGTCAACCTGTCAACAATAAAATGCCGGTGAATAGATTTGCGAAAGTTTGACAGTTATCATTCCATAGGTCATTCTCAGAATAATATAATGTACTCTGTGGTCATTCTATACGATAGGTAAAAAGTGTTCGGAAGTGCTGTCAACTTGAATAGTCGCACTCGCACTCGATTCTATACGTTAGCTCTGTTTTTTTCCGGATCGGTACTTACTTCAATATTGCGGTCGGCGTCATTAAACTATCCTTTTCCGTTTAGGAATATTTTGGTGCTATTGTCACTGGAACTTTTGCATTGCTCGTGAGTGTATTATTGTTTTTATTTCATTTTTAACCCGTTTAATTCTTTAGATAAGACCAAGTGCAAGTTGAATTGTTGTTTAGATCCTTAATATTATGTATTTTTTATCTATTACAAATAACAACTTATAACTTATAAAATGGGAAGGGAAACTTCTCTAATATAATTATCGTAACATCGCTGATAGTAGCTTAATGTGGAGTGTCTACTATGCTCTTGCACACTCCGTCATTGACTACGGCATTTTAGCATATGGAGGTGCTTGCGCCACTACGCTTAGTTTGGCTCAACCTGCCCAAAATAGTATAATTCGTGTGATAAACAAAAAACCTTCACGCTATCATAATGAGGACCTCTATAAAGAAGCAGGTGTCCTTAATATTCTACAACAGTATATGTACAGGCTGTGTAATTATTACCACAACAATAAACATCTACATAAACTGAATACTCGAGTTGTTACTCGATCCGCACACGTAGGTAAGTTACTGGTAGATGCTACAAATACTGTTTTTGGGCAGAGATTTTACTATTGGCTTGGCCCGCGACTCGACTGTATAACAAAATACCAGCCGATGTAAAATCTCACTTAGAGCGTAATAAAAGGGCATGTAAAGGGTGGATAAATGGTATTGGTATTGTGGACTCAGAAATACTATTAAAACACATCAATAAATGAGATTTTTTCTAGTTACTTCTACTGATTGTCACACACATTATTAACCTATTATATGTGAAATTATATTGAGGTATACTATACATTACTTTTCCTATATATATCATATCTTATGTATAATATATATTCTATTTTAGATATTCTACCCAGGTTTAATATATTTATGTTAAATTATCCTATTTATATACGTATTATATTTTAAAATTAATTAGTTTGTTTGATACAGTAGGCAAAATATAATTTACCTAGTTTTTGTTTAATAATAATATATTCAAAACATTCCATTAATAAAATTGAAAGCATAATGAGGAACGGAACAGAACCTTCACACTTCAGCACGGGCCTGCCTAGTGAAGTGTGCAGACAACTTACTGCGATCTTATGATCCCACAAAATTGTAATTTCATTGTGTAATAAATAAATAAATAAATAAATATTCATCAATAAAACATAAAACAAAATCATCGCTTTAAACACCGATTTAACGACGTGCTCCCAACTCTTTTATCAAAACTTATTTCTGCTCAAACTTTTACGACTCAATAATAAAATCGTTGATAAAGTTTAGGACGCTGTTTCCCCGGCACTTCTTTTCAACGTCGCTCCCTATCATAAAAGTCTCATCAAACTTTTCCTATTTAAACTGTGGAAGTGCTAAATCTACGCTAACCACATACTCAACAAGATACAGCTCTTCATGTGAATAAAGAAAAAGTTTTAACTCTTCAAACTTTTGCATTTGCCCGACTCGGTAGCTCGATCCGTATAAAGTTTGAAAAACGTCCGTGCCAGTTTCTAGGCTTCAAAAAATGCAATGCCTTTAGCTTTAGTGCATTCTGGCAATCCGTGCTCAACTTGTGTGTAGGAATTTATTTTAGTTCAGACAAGCTGTGTTTGAATGAATAATTAAAATCATTATTTGAAATATCCAAGTTATTATTACATTTTAATTTTATTAATACGTTTGCGTGATTTGCGGTGACTAATGTGAGCTTTTCTCCATGTCCAAAATGACCTCTCCATCTCTCTCTCTAGACAAAGCTACTCGTCGCAGTATCGTCACTCCATAGCCGATGACGTGAAGTCTCGCAATGAGAGCATCGCATCGCAAGCCGGCGACAGTCAGAAGGACAGATACGGTCCTGCACAGAGGATCTACACATCGCCGGTCCACGTGAGGAAGGCTAGTAAAAATGGTGAGCATTAATTCTTTAGAAACTGTATGTAATCTTTGGTCTTATGTTCAGTTACATCAAACACTACTGATGGTCACTTCAATTGGATTGAGTAATACATAGAAAATGGAAGGCTTTTTCGAAAGTGAAGCATAAATTTTGTGCCTCATTGATGAATGGCATCGATTCATAGTGTTTGTCAGTAAGCCTCACACTCAGAGTTTTCCGAAAAATCTTGCAAAGGTCTACATTATTATAAAAATGATAGTTATTAGAGCCTTTATAACCATATATTTTGCTGTTTAGGTAGTTTTGTATTTATGGATAGGTAATAAAGTGTTCTCTTTATACTCAATAAAAGATCAGTCTTGATCCTCGTTATCGTTTTTCCGCAGCTAACCACATAAAAAGCATTATCAATCTCAATCTTTTAAAACTTCTCGAGCGAACAAAATTAACTTTGACGCTTCGGGGTTATCGGCTGAAAAAACATCGGATAGAACTCTCTCGGGTTAGAGTTTTTGAATATCACTTTTTCTCTTTAATCTATCTTGTTTAGTGATGAGGTGACTTTGTCACTGTTCCATCTCAATTTGGAGTATGTTCTTGATACTTAGTAATATATTTGTTATCAGAAGGGTGAATTTTAATTACCCTCTTAAAAAGTGACAGTATTTTTTTTAGCTTTGTATAAAATAAGTCAGGGTCTATACGAGTTCATACGAACGAACGCAAACTTGTGAATCAGGTATGTTTTATGCAGTTGTAGGTAAATATACGATATTACACAAGGCTTAATCAGTATTTACCTACAACAACCTAAAACGCGATCCATAAGAGGCTTGATTAACAAATATGATTTATGATGTTCTTAATAATTGATATACTTGCTACTCTTTATTGCACATAAAACAACACAAATAAAGGTAAAATAAAGTGCAATCGGTGACTGTATTAATAAAAGTAATCCTCTATAGTCTATACTCTATACCTTCTATATAAGCGAAAAAGTAGGTAGGTACTTTTTTACCAAATCATAAGAGCAAAAGAAATAGAAAAATTTAAATAGGTAATTCATAAACAAGAGCTAAAGTTTCTTATGTTTTCTGACAGAAATGTTCGAGATAAGTCCGTACGCGGAGTTCGCGCTCGGGTTCCGTACATTCGAGCACGTGGAGAACCAGGACCTGCCCATGCCGAGCCGGCTGCCCAGCCGACCCCGGTTTGATACAGGTTTGTCGCCATTTCTACTTCTTTTTGATCTTCTTCTTTCTAGTCCTTTACTTATTTAGGGTCGCGCCATTTTACCTTATCCTCTGTCATATCCCCATTCACCCCACACTCTTTCATATTATCTTTCACACAATCAAGCCACATCGTTCTTGGTATTCCGCTCTAACGCCTTGTGTCCGTACGCGGAGTTCGCGCTCGGGTTCCGTACATTCGAGCACGTAGAGAACCAGGACCTGCCCATGCCGAGCTGGCTGCCCAGCCGACCGCGGTTTGATACAGGTTTGTCATCATTTCTTCCTCTTCTTCTTTACAGACACTTTATTGCTTACAAAAACATACACAGACAAAAATACAAAGTAAGAAAAAGTTAGTACATAAAGACGGGCTTATTGCCAACAAGCAATTCCTTCCAGCCAACCCTTGGTTGAAGGAGAACTACGGTAAATAGACGAAACATTTTTATCTTCTTCTTATAGTGCCTCTCCATTATTGGAGGTTGGCAGTCAGCTCTTTGCAGCGCTCTCTATTCCTGGCTGCTACATACCATAATAATGGGCAAAGTGGAAGGAAAGAGAAGGCCTGGAAGCAGAAAATTGACATGGCTGTGCAACATCAAAGAGTGGACCGGTGTAAAAACCGTGGAAGAATTATTTAAAACATTTTTATACAATAATAAAATAGTAAATGCAGACATAGACAATAATATATAGCTAAACATGTCCAAAATATACCTAAAAACTAGAATTAATTTCTTCTTCTACATCTTCTTATTCCTAGCCTTTTCCTTATTTAGGATCGGCTTTGTGCGTCATGGCGCGCTATTTTACCCTATCCTCTGTCATATCCCCATCATCATCATTCACTTCAAACTCTTTACAGCTCTAACATAATATTTCAACCTCTTTTCATAACTGTAGTCTTCTTCTTCTTCCTTGCCTTATCCTTATTTAGGGTCGGCTTTGTTGGTCATGTCACGCCATTTTCATAACTGTAGTCCCCAATTTAATTTCTTTACTCTCCCATATTTTTACACTTTCATTAGCTATGCAGTATGCCCAGCAAAAGAAAGCAATATTTCTCCATGAATATGCCGAAAGTCACTAACGACCGCCACAGAATTTTGTGCAGCTTCATCATTGACTATGCATGCAAAAAGTGTAATTTATTCATACCCTGGTAGGTACCGAATCTTCTTAACCTGTCGGGAATATAGTTTCAAATGCCGGCAGTAAATTTCGTTGCGAGAAACTGTCCCATAATTCACGTGAACCCTTGCCATCCGCGTGCTGAGTCTAAACATCTAGACGTTTCGGAAACATTCCGAATGGAACGGAAAGATATATTTTAGGTTTTTTAGTTGAAATGTGTATTAGTTTCCTGCGGAATACGGGGTTTTCTTGGGGAAAGGTTATATTTACGAGTGCGCAAAACATATTTTACGTAGGTATTTACAGTAGTTTTCTCTTGGTTTTATGAAGGTATATTTAGCTTTAAGAAGCTTTTGCAAATTTACATCTGAAGCCGACGATAAATATTACAGGGAGATACAATAACGTAAACTACTATTTTGAAACCAACTTAAAAAAAACTTCGGAATCCAACACTAAAAGTCGCATAAAATTAGAACGGCTTTGCCAAATTTGATAAAATATGGGTGAGGATACTCGGGCATAATATTGGGTAAAATTTACATATCACCCAAAAAAAGACAAAAATCTGTTCAGCTGTTTGTTAGCTACGCTACCATAGATAGGTCCACACGGACACACACACATATATGTATAACTGTAGATATTGTGAATCTGGACCATACATACGTCATGATTATCATACTCATTAAAAAAAATACGTAACACCCATACCCAGATTCTTTTAAACATACCAAAATACATTTTTCTTTTTAAATGTTGACCTAAAAACTCAACAATGAAAATTGTTAACAGTCTTCACAAAATGTCGCCATTCATTGGCGAACGCCATCGTTTCCATTCAGTGAAGTCTATGGAGGGTTACTCTATACTGACGAAAAACGAACGAACGGGAGCTGTCGCGCAAACGGCACATTTAAGAGGAGAGTATACCTTCGCGATTCTAGCGAAATAGGTATTTAGGAAAACATTTGCTATCGCTTGTGCTCTAATGCCCCGGGCACGGGTGCGATGGAGATGCACTGCAGTACGCGACCGACAATACGTACTTTTCTTGTTGAAATTCTGGTTTCGGGAGGAAACGTTTTACACTAACTAAATATCAACCAATCTCTTTGATTTTGATGTCAATCGCTTCAGCATAATATATTCTAGGTCTATAGCTTTCGCTTAAAAAAAATACATTGTTATTGTTCAACAAACGGCTTTATTTAACACACGAAAATTACGTAATTTGAGGTGCCTATAAGTTTGAATCTATAGAAAATTTAGAAAAAATAAAAAGCTATAAACCTAGTTATACCTTGTGTCAATAACATACTAAAAAATCATGGAGATTGGATAATATTAAGATGTAGTACAGGGGTCGGCAAGTAGTTTTAGGTGGAGTCCGGATATTGGTCGAAATTTTTTTAAAGGTCCAGAAAAAAAACTGATAATAATTGAGTAAGTACAGCTATTTATTACTAAAATTAGTGAGAAAAATAGTATCGGCGGCCTTGAGCCATGTTTTTATAGTTTGATTCTCGTGAAGAACAGCTAATTCGAAGAGTGTCTTCTAAGTGAGCGTCTGTTAATCTCAATAAATATTTGTTTTTCAAGAAATTCAGAAAATTTTAAAATTAAATAACTTCGCAGCAAGGACTTGTGTTTGGCAGACACATCTGTCCATACGGCGGCTGCAGCGGTAGCTTTCCCATCTCTGCAAAGTCTTGGAACCTTGTGGCGAATTCGTTGCTAATATAAAAAAATATGTAAACATTGCAATGTCTTCTTCAGAGTTCTCCTCATTATAATTATTATGGTCATCGGAGAAGCTATAAGTACCTATGAACAGAGCGCGCGCGACGACTCGACGGTGCGGGCGGCGCGGCCGCGCGATGTTTTTGATCGATATCGATGTTGTAAAACAGATTAATTAGATTAGGTAGGTACTATGTTAGATTGGTTCAAAATATTACAATAATATTCAAAGTATTTATGTATACTTGACATGCCTACATTACAATATTTGGCGGTCCGAGGTTCAACCTTTCGCGGTCCGCAAACGGACCGCGGTCCGCCTGTCGCTGACCGATGATGTAGTAAAACGTTTTCTCTTTTTTTATGGAGGAGCAAGTGCTATACTCTCCTCTTAATACAACAAAAACGCAGCAGCGGCAGCGCTCCGAAACTTCATAGAGTGACCCCTCTGCCCCGGAAACAGTCCCAACTGCGGAAACCTGTGTCGGCCATAAATTAACAGTCCGGGACAGTCCCATATTTCAGCGTGACGTATGCTCACAACATTTAGAATATGTTTAGGTTTAATGAGAGTAGCTGTTGTTGGTTGATTGGGATGAGTGAATTGATCGATGTATTCATTACCGGCTGTGCCGCTTGTAGTTAATTATGGTTTTTGTTGCATAAAATACCTCTTTTAACCCCCGCACCGAATAGGTTATTTATAAGTTTATGGCATCATATTTACTACATAAGTATAGTGCCACAATCTTATCTGTTCCGGTGGCGACGTCACCGTGATCGAAGCCAGTGATGCCATCGATTAAATTTTGCCTATTTCTGGTTTAAACGACAATGCATTTCTGCTATTACCTATTTTTATAATTAGGTACATTCATAAGTATAGATAAATCAAAATATAGGGTCGATAGTAAATGAAAGAGGATATAACATATCAAACGACATTTGTTGTATAAAAAATTTGTCCACGGCGAACAGAAACAAAATTAGTTCTGATATACTTAAGACATTAAATCAAGATTTTACAATGATATAGGTAATATCTGTGGGTCGTGGGAATAACGAGATAGATAGACTTAAAAAAAAACTATTAAGTAATTAATTATTATTTATTTATTTATGAACACATTATTATTTTCATTTTCTAAAGTAACAAGAAACAAGAGCATAAAATTAAAAGAAATTCAGACAATGTACAAAGGCTAATTGCCAAAAACCAATTTCTTCCAGCCAACCCTTGATACTCGTGGTGGAAAAAGAAGATGATGACATTATTTCGTCTAAAATCACTGCAGGTGCGAGAAATTATTCTTGGTATACTGCCTAAGGTATAGGTTCGCAGCTTCACTCACACCTGTAATCAAAGAAAAATAAAGATTAAATACTTTCATCACGACCCATCCCGTCCCCACTGCTGGGGTACGGGTCTCTCGGGAAAATATTAATAAAATTACATGTGAGTATATGGGTAAAATTATTCGTCATATTTGGCAACACTAACCTGTAACCGCTGCAACTCGTTCTTCCAATTTTTCAAACGGAATTAAAGGCGCCTGAATACGTTATCCTTCTTGCATAAAAGCCAATATATCTAGTATTACTTTTCTTGCATCACTTTTCAGCGCTTTTGGCATTATTACACCCAGAAAATCACAAAACAAATTAAATAACGTAGCGTCAGCCTCTTCGCAGAAATTGACAACTCAAATAACGCACAGAGTATGAAATGACGTTTGACAATGACGTCTCGTTAGTACACATTTTGACCACCGGAACAGATAAGATTGTGGCACTATAGTCAGCGATTGACGTCTATCTGATTGATTAATCTATAATTTTAATATTACAGGCTCTATCTAGCTTGAGGTTGGATGGTTGTGTGTGAGATATCCCCATCATTATATTATTATTATAGTGGTCTGGACAGGCCTCACGCTACGTTTGCTAGTATGTAATATCAGCCTTCATTAAATATTCTAACCATCCATACGTCTGTTAGATATCCAATTTGCCAGATTAGGCCGAGACACCGTTTGCATATTTTACACTAACAATTAATTCTGATTGATTATCTGATTGAATTATGAACTTATCTAAGCAGTTTGAATTGCTGATCTTGGTAATTGAATTTATCGTGTTGACGTTTAGTCAACGGTCATGCTTGTTAAATGATTAATTTTGAATATGTTATACCTAGATATTAGATAGGCAGCATCTAGTGATGCTTATGTATTCTGACTATCATTTTCAAAAAGATAGGCTTGGATTATAATATCAGGAAGACAGTTATTTTTTGGAAATGTATAAAAATATAAAATCTAAAATCCTTCGTAAAGTCCGACTTTACTCAGACTTAAACTTTGCTATAGAAACTAATGTCAATAAATAAAATATTAAGTTTATTTTATCTGAAACTTAAGTCGAACTTTCAAACATTGCAAAGTAGGTATCAAAAGGCAGCGTTTCTTTCAAGACTTTAAATATTTTTAATTAAACACTACGCTAAATTGTGTTCACCCTCTTTTTTGTTTCGGAACGCTTCCGTTTTTCCAATCTGGCACCAACTTTGTGCCCTCAATTCTCGCAATACGGTGGCCATTATTCACAAAGCAACGCCGGACAGTCCTGAGTCAGTAGTGTGACCACACTGGCCGCTGTCGCGCGGACATTTCCCCGAATTTATTACCAACTGTCGGAGTGTTTCGCCGAAACTCCGAATGTATCCTAAACTAGCGTTGGGCGAGCAAATTCGGACTCTAGCTTCATGCACTGCTGTCGCTTTTCGACTATTTATGTCGATTCGGAAATGCAAGTGTATGTTCCGACACATGTTACATAGGTAATGAAACTTTGTTTTTAGTACTGCAAGGCTCAGTTTTGAATGTTTCACATTTAGTTGCTGTTGTTTCAGAAAAGTTTTCTCATAGCCTGCTGTGTAGTAGGTATTATTGCGATTTTAACTCTAAGTAGGGCATTTTTGAGCACAGTTTTCAAAGTTACTCTCTACGTCTACAAAGGAATTGTAGTGATTTTTAGTGTCGTCTTTTTATAGTTTTCCGAGCTACCTATTTTTATTGGCATTCTAAATCTTTTACAATCGCACAAATGCTTACATTCCGATCTTGATTAACCTTTTGCGTATTCAATAGCCGCGTTATCGACCAAATGTGTCTGATTTCAAGAGATTCAATCGGTTAAAAGATTAAAATATATCTGCCTTATTCTCCTTAACAAATACAAATTACAATTAGCAAAATCCATTCCCCCTTTGTCAATCACTTTAAACCCTATCAACCTGAAATATACCGTATCATTTGAAAAGTTAGGCACTTTATCCTTCAACAGCTTTTAGGGATTAAATTCCCTATTCTTCGAATGCTCTGAGACCATCAGCATCAGGACTGCAGGGTCACTCTATATGGCGAAAAACTAAGTTTCAGATCGCTGCTGCGCGATCCACGACTCTATCTCGTTGTGTGAAACGTGCCGATTGCATGACAGCTCTCGTTCGTTTGTTTTTTGTCAGTGTAGAGTAACCTTCCGGGACTGGTGACAGCTACTTCGTCTCAATTTCGGATCAACATTAATCTTGATCCGTTTAATGTTGAAATAAATGACTTTCTTTTCGTTTCGTTTACTATTCAGTTGCTTTTTTCCAGTTCTGTAGCACAAAGATAAGCGGATGGTACCTAGTTTAAAAATAATATTTATCGACCTTAACCATTAGTTAGAAAAGTTATGAATGAGTTGTTTTAGTTCTAAAAATGCACAAACTTTCCCTGAAACTAAAGAATCATCACTATCCGAATTATTAATCTCTATTATATTCTATTCTTATACCTACAGACTAGACCTCAGTGATGGGAACACCCAAATATTCCGAAAAACTTTTTTCCGAATTTGAAAACACCGAATATGTAATTTACGAAATATTGCAATACCGATTTTTTTAAATGCCGAATTCTAAAAATCACGTATATTATAATTTCGAATATTATAATCACGAAGATTTGTTATTACGATTGTCAAATACACGAACGTTAAAAAATACGATTACTTAAGCATACGAAAAACAAAATACCGATTTATTAAAATCACGAAAAATTCAAATCCCGATCGAAAATGTGATAATTCGTGATTTTGACAAAAAAACCGTAAACGTCTTAAAAACCTTAGACCCAAAACCTAAAGATAGGTGCGACAACGAGCAAAGCGAGGAGGAGCGTGTTAGGTGCACATAGATATCGAAAAACAAAGCGGAGCGCAGCGAAGCGGAGCGGAGCGTTTCAAATATAGAGCAAAACAATTGCTCGGAATTTTATGGTGTTTAACCTTAAAAACCTTAGGACCTAAACCTAAAAATAGGTGCGACGACGAGCAAAGCGAGGAGGAGCGTGTTAGGTGCACATAGATATCGAAAAACAAAGCGGAGCGCAGCGAAGCGGAGCGGAGCGTTTCACATAATATAGCTTAAAAAATATTGTTCAATTGTACCTACATGGATTATGCTATTAATAAACACACTGTTCTTAATAACTATTTCTTGTTAACTAAGATACATTCGGGAATTTGTATTTTCGGAATATTAAAACTTCGGGATTCGTAATTTTAACAATTCGTTATAATAAAACGTCGTACTTTTAAAACATCGAAATAATAATATTCGGAAAATTGACTTTCGTCATTTTAATAAATATGTTGTTTGAAATTTCGTTTATTTACTATTCGTGATTTTCGTTATTCGGAAACTTGAAATTCGGGATTGTGAATTATTCGGAACTATGAAATTCGTAATTTTAAAAATCGTTATTTTCATATTCGTAAAAAAGTAATTCGGATTTCTGTAGTGTACCCCTCAGTGATATCACTGACAAGTGACAACCTCCTCTAGTGAAGTATCGCCTATTCCAGATATCTGCTTTTGGCATAGAAGTAATAAGTACTTACGTTGTACGTATTGTGCTTATTACTTCCATGGCTTTTGGTCAATAATTTCATCACGGTGATAAACTCTACCTTAGAAAGTCTATCTTTTGTATTTGCCACCGACATGATAAGGAGAACATGGAGCAACAGCAATATGTCTTTACGCTGAAATACGCCTTTAAACTTTCCATTTATCTAAATACGATAGCTTTAATTTTTTCACCCAAATTCCCAGTTGAACTGTTTGACTGTACCATCTCGGATTAAGATTGAAGATTTTAGATACCAATCTGTTATTGTCAAGGGACTTGCTTTGTGAAAAACCAATTGTGAACGCTTTGGCTTCACATTTTTCATTTTCTCTTTCGCGTTCTGTGTCGATGTTTTTATCGATATCTGGTTTTGGTTGGGATTTTTTTATTTATGTGTCTCTATCAGCTTGAGTTATGATAGTACATGAAAGAATCAAATGTATCTTGTACCTGTGTCTTCACCACAAGGACATATAGGAAGGATAGATATGGATATAATAAATATAGAAACCTACTGTTTGGCACATCTGCCGACGGTGATGACATCTTAGTAAGGTGGCCAGTTGTTGAAAAAGAACATTCTTATTATCAATGTAAAAATCAGATTGATATGGCAATAGTTAACACATTGGCTTTCGATATTGTGTATACCTATATACCTAACGCATTTTTAATTTCTTTGGGTTGAAGAAAGTTGTGTTAATAATGGATAATTATTTATCTTATCTTGTTGGAGCCCTGTCAGAGAGTTATGAATACTGATAAATTAAATTAATTTGTGTTTATATTGTTCACAGAAACTAGTTTCCAAACGCGTTCAGAGTCTGATGATAGTGACAGCACGTGTAAAGGAGCCATGTCAGCACCACAAAGACGTGAGTATATAGCAATGATATTACCTTTAAGGTCACAGCACATACAGGGTATTGCAAAAAGGATATACTATGCCGAATCCTACATGGGCAGCGTGTTATATCAAAGCCCGGTAACAAAAACTTAGACAGTATTTAACAGTTGTTTAGCACTGTCGAACGTCTACAAAACCTGTCAAATTTGGGTTTGAACAGTTGTTAAACAGTGTTTAATGTTTTTGTGGTAGTACAGAGAATGTCTAAATTCGCAAAAAAAAATACTCATTTTTATGAAACACAAAGTTTTTATTATGAAAAAACTTTGTTGGCCACGTGACTTTTTACTATTAAGAATAATATATTTTTTGCGAATTTCGTCATTCTGATTTCATTTTCGGGCTCAGATATAACAGGCTGCACCGTATGTTTCGGCTTAGTACACATACGCTTTTGGCAACACCATGTATATTTGCAAGGTAAGTGGCGCTCTTATTACTTTTAAGAAAAATAAATCTGCATAGCCACTAATACTTATTTAGTTTTATAAAGCTTCGAATACAAAGCTTAGAATACACAAACCTTGTAAAATTGTTGTGGCTACGGCATATCCATTTTAAAGATACTTACAAGACTTGCTATATTAATTATAAACTTTATAAAACAGCAGTAGCAAGAATTTACATAACTCGTAAAATTCATAATAATATTCACCAAAACCTACTTACAAACAAATTGATGTAATAAAAGAGGCAATCACCAATAATTATTCGATCAATAGCCGACTAATGGCTGTACTAGAACTGTTATTGGGGCACTTGGCAGCAGCAGAGCGCCGCACAGTGGGTCGAATGTATGGGAGATGTAGGACATACAGGTTTAAAGAAAAAGCAATATTATGTAAAACTAAAATTGCATTCGTATTCTGTACTATTTAATGCCTTCATGACTTCTTAATAATATCGGGAATTATTTGAGAAAATGTGTTTCTTTTGTATGAAAATGACTGTACCAAGTTCTCAAGTGTACTCTCCTTACCGAATCCGGCCTGTCTGATTCATCATCACGAAACAAGGCTGAAATAAAATAATAATAATAATAATAATATGTGGGGACATTTCACACACGGCCATCCGACCCCAAGCTAGGTAGAACCTGTGTTATGGGTGTCGGACAGCTGATATATCTACACAAATACATAGATAGATAGATATTAAATATAAATATCAACACCCAAGACCCGAGAACAAATATCTGTGTTTAAACAAATATCTGCCCCAGCCGGGAATCGAACCCGGGACCTTCGGTTCAGTAGTCAGGGTCACTAACCACTACGCCATTCGGTCGTCGTAGTATACGAATAGTAGAATACGAATGAATTTTTAGTTTTTCATAATACACTCACGGGCAATGAAAAGGTTCCACTGAGAAAAACACCAAATTACTCCTAAACGGATGAGACCCTTACCTTAATGACGCCTTCTGCAACATTGAAGTACATTTATCAGAGCATCAGGATATTACCAACTAAAAACTATTTTGTTAAAATTTTAAATTAAATATTTGAAAGAAATGGGTTCTTCATTTCATGGGTTCAGCTTTTGGTGTCGGAATTTTGAGAGTGGAATGTTTTCATTGCCCGTGAGTATATTACCTAGTTTTTATTAAAACCTCTATGTCCAACGCGTCTCCCATACATTCAACCCACTGTGCGCCGGCTCGCCGCTAATTGACAATGTATTACCGATGCTGGCGGCATGTGCTATCGTATTTTCGTCAATATTGTCTGCAGGAAATGTGCGACGCAATTTATTGGTATTTTACTTAGAAGTTAATTCGATAGGCTCTGGAATACATAATAATAAATCTGTAAATTTAACTGGGTAGAGTTTTCCGAAATTGATTAATAAAATTTATCAATCTTAGCATGACCATAATGCACCGTTATTCCAATTCCCTCAATTAAAAAAAATACTATATTCAGATTCAGCGTCCAATCCACATTGTCACTTGACTATAATTTATGTTGTCCCCACAAAATAGTATATAGGTAGTTACGGTTTTGGAATAAGGTTGCGATAATATTTATTTTAAGGGTTTTTTTTTACCATAGGTATTGTATTTTTCTTCTTATATTAAGAGCTACGCATTTGTCGGTCGGTCTACCATATAACTTAAAAAAAATATATTTGTTTTTTTATAAAATTTGGTTTATTTTCCACAGGACACTGCCGGACACCACATCACAGATAACAACGGAAATAGACATCAAACTTTTATTAAATTTATAAACTGTGTACCTTTTTAAAACGTACAATACCTACCTACCTACAATAATAATTTTGATAAACTTACCTACATTCCTTCTTTTGATTACGCAAATGCATATCAAAAATGTTTCGATCAAGTGTATCCATAAACTGGTACCACATTTGTATCATTTCCAGTATCAGAAGGGGTATCACGAATAATACAAAAAAACGTATCTAATCTATACTCTTTCCATTATATCCAAATCCCAAACATACATATTTGATGACTGCAAAGGAAAACCAACTTTACTTACCAGACATAAGAAAACCTCTAAAATACAATAATATAGTGGAAGCTCTATACCTATCTAACAATTACCAAGTAATTTGTATCAAATTCAATACATTATGAATCTGAAAATCGTTGTCAAAACAAGTTTGCGATAGGGGGGAGGGGGCATAATATGCCCATTCATATTATATTATGATAATTAATGAACAATAGGTTGACGTAAATAAAATTTGACACATTTTTGCGTTTAGGCGCACCCTAGACGATCAATCATATTGCGCAATATTAAAGATTGTGCAATATAATTGATCGTCTAGGCTTAATATTGAAGATTGCGCAAACGTCATTTGGGTACAAAACCCAATTCAATCTGATTGAACAATACCTATATTGCACAATATGATTATAGGTCTAGGGTGCGCCTATCTATCATACAGGATGCGATACGAATTCTTGATACAGAGAAATAATACAAATGTGAATCCAGCTATAATAAACAATAAAACTTGAGGTGTATACTATACACCAACTAAATGGAAAAAATAATAAGCAAAAAATGTTACACTGAAATGTAATAATTTTGGGTTATATACATACATCTCTAAAGATATTTATAATTATTATTGTTATTAAAAGACTGATATAAAAGAAAACACTTCTTGGCATGCCAAATATTACTGTGTTCTGTTTGTATGTAATGCTCTATGTAATAGTGGTTCTTGTAAAAATATTGTCGGAATATCAATAAATGTTTAAGAATTTATTTGTCTACTTTATTCATGTTTCGCTCCTTTATTAATAGTGTATTTAAGACACAAGATGTCCATTCGGGCAAAAAAATTGATTTTAATAATTTCAAACTAGCTACATAATATACAATAGTACTTATAAACGTTGCCTGTTTAAAATGAGATTAACGAAGGAACTCATAGCTTCCTGTTTTAAAAAAGGTATTTTATGTTTTATCATTGGTTCATTTTTTGGTGCCATAATAACCTAGATCCAACAATTTGAAGTGCAAGGAAGAAGACTCTTCGAGTCACGAGTGTATGTGGTCGACTGTAGCCTAATCTTGATCACCCCTGTCGGTAACGTTAGAAACTAATAAAACGCAACAAACTCCAGTGAACCGCCTATCGAATTACTCTACTGAGACTAGAGTAGAAAATATTCGAGGTTAGTGAGCTCTTCATCTTAAAGTCACTACTTTATTATTTTTTTATTCATCTGAATTTTTCTTTATTCTCTAGAGGTTCTTATGCCTACTAGCTTACTAGCAGCAAGATAAATGTTCTCAATATGATTGAAAAGACTCTCAGGCAATCCATCACTTTGACAAGAAATACTCATGCATAAGCTGCTTTACCGTGGATATGTCACGTCTTTATCGATCGATAGAGATTCTGTATAAGGTTATCTGTACGAAAAACTTTTCCTAGACGGTGCATAATATTATAATATACTTATTAAAATAGTTAAGTTTTGGGATTTCGTTAGACCCACGGTTATTTCTAGGTGTCAAAACTGGATAATACACAGAGTAAGTACCTACATTTATCAAACATCTAGAACATAACAACACTATCAAAACATAATTATGATCTAAGTACCTACCCACAGTCCATCTATAAATCTAAACAGTCACGAAAACGGAAATGGATATTAACTGAATAGGTAGTTCAGCCGGTATTTAAGAGATCCATAATTTAAGCACGAATCTGTTAAAAAGAGATTATATGCAAGTACTTACCTATTTAATATGAATGTAGATACCTACCTAACTGTAAATCATAAAAAAGTATTTGCAAAAACGCACTGTTTATTTTCATTACTTTATGGACTGTAAGGTGAAGCACTAGTTTTCTTGCAAAGTATTTTTATTGTTGTTAAACCAGTCATAACTCAACGTCACATAAATCTTAATTATGAAAAGTTTCCGTCTGTTGTTACACTTCCGTCTTCACTCCAGTGTCTTCCGACGAGCTCTTTGTTTAAACATCTTGAAACGACTTGAAAACAAAAGTAATCTATTAAAGTATTTTTCTTTACGGTTTGCTAGAGGAAAATATAAATTGTATATATCTAATGATAATTTAGAGGTAAGTAGGTACCTACAATATTAAATTAAAATAAATCCAGAAGGATATTCATGAAAGTTAAAAGAAAAACGTTGTCACAACACACATGGATATTTGATCCCAAATGATCCAGTCCTTGCAATATCTACACAGATACATCAAGCATACAAATTTTATTACGTCATCATTATGTTGTTGGGCCTATCTCAGCTTTTGCAACATCCAGTCTTGCTTATCCAATTTACACGGGAGCTAGGCTGGCTGAGCTGAAATAAGGGGGATATGTACATCGGTTCCACTTATGAGAGCCACTTACAGAAGCTGCACCTCCCCTCAGAATATAATACAAATATAGGTGATATTATTCTGTATAGAAATCAAATCGTTTATTTTTCGACGTAGAATTACTTGTCAAAAGTCATAAATCTACCACCATTTAGACAACATTCAGGCAAGAAAGAGAAGTACTCATCCCACACAAAGCTAACATTTGGGTTGAGATCTGAACTCGGGACCTTTGGAAAAGCATGACAATGTTTCTGTCGATTTCACCATGGTTCGGTCCAGTTTCTTCCATGGTGGAATGAAAAAGGCGGCAAAATAAGCTCCATTCGATTTATAGGTGGCTCAAAGTAATGAAACTGAATAATGTATGGGTGTGTACAGTCGGAGCCAACGTATCTATAATGTATTTTTTCTTACTTGTCGTAGATTTTGAGCAATCTTGGAGTGTCTTTTTATTTGAATTAATTTAAAAACTAAGTTATAAAATAAAACATAATGACAAATGAAATACTTACAAGGAAAAAATAATTGATTTCGTAATTAAACCATTCATTGTGACTGTACTTTATTTGTTTAATAGTAATTTATATAAAAAGACGACCGAATGGCGTAGTGGTTAGTGACCCTGACTACTGAGCCGATGGTCCCGGGTTCGATTCCCGGCTGGGGCAGATATTTGTTTAAACACAGATATTTGTTCTCGGGTCTTGGATGTGCCCGTAAAATGGCAATAGGCCCGCCCCCTATTACATTGGGACTAACATAACACTCTGGCGAAAAGTGGGTGCAGCAATGCACCTCTGCCTACCCCGCAAGGGAGTACATTAGTACAAGGCGTGAGTGCGTGTTTTTTGTTTTTATATAAAAAGACACACAAAGATTGTTTACCTTTTTCGTCAAATAAGAATGAATACAGTATCAATGTTGTATGTATGTACGAAGACATGAATGGATGGTGTAGTGGTTAATCACCCTGACTGCCGAAGGTCCCGGGTTCAATTCCCGGCTGGGGAAATATTTGTTTCATCAGTTAGATGTAATAATGGTCCTATACCCATATTACAGGCTCTTTGTAAGATCTCCCACATAATGATTATAGGTATGTAGCTATGTAGGTAAGTATATGTTAGTTAATTATAGGCCCAATTACTTAGCAATGCAACTCGTATCTGATGAGTTATCTTCTCCTCAAAGATAGATGCTAGGATTAGAATCTTGTATACAATAAACTCGTTAAGCCTCGTTAAGCCTAGTCAGAGGCCTCCGGGCGGCTTGAAAACATCTGACAGTCGGGTTGCCCACTTACCCGACAACTCTCTCAGCACAAGCTTGCTTGTGTTGGCGTCCACCAACCCGCACTAGGCCAGCGTGGTGGACTAGGCCTTAAACCCTTCCTTCATTGGAAAGAGACCCGTGCCGCTGCAGTGGGGACGTATGTGTCGTGATGATGATGACGATGATACAATAAACTCGGAAGCAATCAAAAAGTTCCACCTACCTGCGAGAGTGATGTATATTGTATATACCAATTTTATATTTCACCAGCATTAACAACGCCTGGAAGAGCTTCTGGTCCATGAAAGATCTTATGAAGGGCACTCTCCCTCTAACACTCAAACGCCAACTCATCGACATGTGTACTCGTATACTGCCTGTCCTATCCTACGGCGCACAGACTTGGTCTCTGACCGAACATCAGAAACCCAAACTCAAGGTTTGCCAAAGAGCGATGGAGCGTACTATACTTGGTGTACGAAGGATTGACCGAATCCGGAACACCACGCTACGCTCCTCGACTCGTATAACTTATGTGGGCGCACAGACTGCGAAGCTGAAGTGGGCCTGGGCATGGGCAGGCCACGTCTGTCGCATGCACCCGGACCGGTGGGCCAGAATTGTCACCAGGTGCCCAATGATGGACGTCGGCGCCGCGGAAGACCCAGACGGAGATGGCGGGACGACCTCGACAGGTTTTTACCTCAATGGCCGAAGGAGGCACAAGATCGGGACCGGTGGTCAATTTATAAGGAGGCCTTTGCCCAGCAGTAAGACACCAACCAGGCTACTTAAAAAAAATGTTTCACCAGCACTATAACTACAATTTGTTTCTGAAATATTATTATGTTTACTGGGCCAAAATCACTATCATCACTGGCCACATTTATGTTTATTTTGTCTGATAGCAATGTATTCTATTCAGTTGAATAATTTAATTACAAAATTCCGTTGCGCTACAAATGTACTGCAAAATGATTCAGCTCGTTTTTTTTGAATTTACCTTTACTTTTACGATTGTGAGCATACCTGAATACGTTGACGGGATGGCGTAGTGGTTAGTGACTCTGACTGCTGTACCGAGGGTCCCGGGTTTGGTCCCCGGCTTGGACAGATATTGTTTAAAGATATATAGAGTAGAAAATCTACTCCGTTTCCTATGCGACAGACTCATGTTACATCGTTCTGTCTCTCTTCGTGTCAGGGACTAAGGTCGCCTTATAAGCGGCCGAAAACCAGCGCTGTGGCCCACACCACATGCTGAGCAGGTGCCTTTTTGAC
The DNA here is from genome assembly GCF_932276165.1 of Plutella xylostella. Classification (NCBI taxonomy): domain Eukaryota; kingdom Metazoa; phylum Arthropoda; class Insecta; order Lepidoptera; family Plutellidae; genus Plutella; species Plutella xylostella. The sequence continues at coordinate 7,456,288 of NC_064008.1, forward strand.
GGTCTGTACAGCACCTTTTGTGTTATTGTTTTGTTTTGTATTGTATTATTTTCTGTATTTTTAGTTGTTGTTGTCAGTGTGACAAATAAATGTAGGTATTTTTACTATTCGGCCGTCATCGCCATTTATGCTTCTTTATTCACTGGCGTAATACGATGCGTCCTCCACTGTACGAGATCTCGATACACACACGGTGAACGCGAACATCAAATTAGGTTTTCATGAACGCGCTAAGGTAAAGAATTAATGTGCGATTCAATGAATATTCGATCGCTGCTCGATATTGCTCGTTTTGATGTCTTCGAGCAACTTCGTTTGGAATTTTATACATTATACAACCGATAACCACCAATCAAAGGTTGGCTGGTAGAAATCGCTTTTTAGCAATAAGTCCGCCTTTGTGCGCAAATTATTAGCTATTTTTTTAAAATGCTTCTGTGTAAAATTTGTTTTTTTATATGCAATAAAGTATAAATATAAAATAAATATAAAAATATAAATAAATAAATTTTACTGCCTTTCTGTTTTGGGCAGAAGGTAAGGTTTTAATACATAACCTCAATAATCCAGCGCCAAAACCCCCGACATTCTACACTATGGGCAATACCACAAAAACTTAGGCAGTATTTAACAAGTGTTTAGCGCTGTCAAAACGCCTACAAAATCTGTAACATTTCGTTTTAAACACTTGTTAAACAGTGTTTAAAGTACAGTTGCATAACAGCAAGTTGCATAACTTTTGAAATGCTGAACTAATTTTCATCAAAGATAGCGGAACACTCGAGGTAACATTACAGACCTATGACCCTGAAAACAAAACGAATATCAGTAGATGGTTTACGTGATGCATAATTTTCCATGCCGATAAATACAAAGTATGATGAGTATTTACGCAGTAGATATAAGTTTTGTGTTTTCAATTAAGGAGTTTAAGTACAATAATACCACGTGCTCATACGGTGATGGAAAACATCATGAGGAAACCTGCACATCTAGATTCTAGATCTAGATGTGTATGGTAACGGTAAGTGCATTGTACTTATTCCAAAAACGGCGATATGGTTCGCAACCTATCACGTGAGTACAAATGTGCTGCGAAAAGAGGGCTTGCTCGCTTGTGAGCCACCTCTGACTACTTCGGGGATAACAGACGTGAGTTATGTATGTATATTACTTTTGTATTTAGTTACCTACATACTTAATTACTCTTCATTGCAATTTCATTAAGCAAATAGCAAATTTAATGGAAAATAATATGTATTGTGGTTTTGTCGTAATGCCATAGCCAGGGCTAGTTGTGGTCTGGGATGCTGGTTTACAGAGATACTGGCTAACTCTATGTAATTTAAATTAGCTTAGCATATAGGTACAATTACAATTTAAATAACCCTCGATGAAAAAGTGCTGGTGTTATAAGTTTTACGTGAATGTAAATGTATCTGTCTGTGGTAGCGTAGCTCCCGAACGGCTGAACTGATTTTCGATTTGATTTTTTGGGTCATAGGTAATGTTACCCAGAGTGTTCATAGCCAATTTTATCGAAGGTTTTTAGTGTTGAATGTTGAGGGTTATGGTACCTGGTGTTACACAAACAAGTAGGTACGCACGAATTTTCAAAAGTCGTTGAACAAAAGTTGCTTAGAATGACTCCCTGAGGCATCCCCTTTCATCTATATGCTATGCTTCTTTTAGGGACGGTGGGTGAAGATAAACCTTAATTCTACGTTTTATAATAAGGGGAACTGTTTTAATTTTATTGAATATCCAGAATCCAGATGCAATTAAAGGCTTAATTAATGTATCAATAATGGTCTTATTGAAGCACCAACAGTAATATAAGGTGTATGTGTGTATGTACACATGACTGTGTTATCTGATTTCAGTATTGTGTTTCAATATAATTCGTAATTAGCAATTTGTATCAGATATAAGTATATCGGTAGCCAATCAATTATCTAGTGCTATAGTAATAATGACTTCTCCTAAAACTATGAAGTCATTTTTGCAAGCAAAAAAAATATAAAAATTAAAAACATGCATAACATAACTCTAAGGCCCTGTTCCACAATGTCTGGTTAGTGGCTACTTGTCAGATAAAATACATGCTGTCACTGTCAAAAAAATAATAACAGAGGGTGACAGCATGTGTTTTATCTGACAAGTAGCCACTAACCAGACATTGTGGAACAGGGCCTAAATAATATTCTGTTCCCTTTAATAATAAAGAATAACTCTAAGTTTCTAGCATGTCTTTAAACTTCACAATTCTAGTACTTATAGAGATTCTACCATTTCTATCTCTAAAAAAATACTTCATAACAGCTGGCTTAAAGCTATCTAAGAGCTAACTAAGCACAAAATAAACCGCCATTAAGTGATATCAAATAGGCCCCTTTATCGAGTATACTGGAATGACTTTGCTTTGATTACTTTCTGCTCTGAGCGGCTTTAGTTGCATTATTGAGATACTTGGCCGGTACCATGATATGGCTCTGCGATAGCTTAGCGACAGTTTTCGAGTTTAGGTACGGGTTGCTGCGTTGGTAGAGGTATTGACTTGTTACTATTGATATTGTGTTTGCTTAAATTATAGCGGTTTTATTAATAAACACAATGTTATACTGTACTTTACACGAATGCATGCAGACACTAACACTAGTCCACCAACCCGTAGGTACTAGGCCAGCGTGGTGGAAGGAGACCCGTGCTCCAGCAGTGGGGACGTGATGGGTCGTGATGATGCAGACACTAAAGTCTGCTTTAAATCTCAGAAAATAAATCGATAGATTCCGATCGGTTCATCAACAGTCGATTTGTCCCGCGATTAAGTGACGTATCGTTCTATTGGCAGGACAATCGACCGTTTATGAACCGTTCAGAATCTGTTAATTCAGTATCTGAGATTAACAAACAGACTTTATTTGTGATACTACCCAGCAATGTACACAGCTATAATGTGGCAAGTTACTTGGCGACCCTCCTTGCGGGGTGAAAGAAGTGGCGGGGGCGAGGTAGCACGACATGCTACACACGTAGAAAAGTGTGCCCGGATTAATCTCGCGATAGCTTGTAACTATTTCTGACGTAAGTAAAATTTTATTCTATGAGTGTTCCCGTAAATGTCATATTTAGCTTAAAATTTATAGTTTGACAGCATTAAAATTTGGATGTTTACCTTCAGAATATCTACCAATTTGAATTTATTTATGTAAAAGTGTTTTATTTTATAAATCAATTTCCATGTCACTTTCATGTTCACTCTCTGTTTGAACTTGTTCATCGTCGTCGTCATCCTGATCTTCATCATCGTTTTCAATTATAAATCTAAGACAAAAACCAAAAAACATTATACCTACTTTGAAGTATAATGTACTAGAGTACGCAGTCATATTAGTTCAGTGTACACCTATAATATTTTATGTTTAATTTACATTAAATTATAAATAAACAATAACATACCTGTCCAATACATCGTCAAATACTCTATCAGATTTATAATATTCGTCTTAATTTTTTATGACATGGTCGTCACAATTTCTCCACTTTTCAGGCGAATAATTAGAGAAAAGCAACTCTAAGTTTTTTATCTCTTTATCTAAGTTAGAGTCAATCGACGTTCTTGCGAGCTCGCCTTTCACGTACCGCCACATAAGTTCAATAGGATTTAATTCCGGGTGGTATGGGGGTAGGCGAAGCACGATATGACCATTTTCTTTCAAAATTTCATCAATTTTGTAATTTTTCTCTGTGTTTTGCTCATTAATTACTTTCATTAAATCACATAAATTTTGGTTGCTTTCCTAGTTACAAGAACTGACAACTGACGCACTGTCATATGGACTCTTCGTCTTTGTTATTTACTTTTTCGTATCTGACTGCGCAGTACCAACCTTTAGCCGCGTAGCATGACTGATCCGGTACGCTGTTCTACAAGAAGCCCCTATATTGAGACATTATACGATTTGTTGTTTTTAACGTTATTTTGTTGACGAATTATAGATACCTAATAATAATATAATACTGAAATACTGAAATACTGAAATACTGAAATACTCATTTATTCATAAATCAATAATTTATAAGTCAAAGGAAAAATATATGGTACTTATATGAGTACGTATTACAAAAAATGTCACAGTAAAAAAAGCATCATTCACATTATATTTCAATGTCAAATTAATAAATTCATACTATCAATGTCAAATAAATTAAATTAATACAGTATTATTGATAGATGTCAAGTTAATTACAATTAATACAATTTATCGCCATAATAATAATAAATATAATAAATCAATATAGGTACAATATTTGTACGAAAATATATCAAATCAAGGAATGGCTTTCACAGTCTGAAAGTATTCGTTAGTTGTATAGCATGCCATACCAACCAGTAGCTTTTTTAACTTAGAAATGAATATGGACTCACTAGGCACACTTTTTATTTCGTCAGGGAGAGAGTTGTACACCTTGGGAACAAGAGTAAGGAGACACTTGTCAGCTTTGGTGAACCTCCTAGCAGGTATACAAAGTTGATCGCGACGCCGGGTGTTAATATTGTGCGTGTCTTTTTTTTTGCTAAATTGTGGCAGATTACGCCACGCGTACTTAGCGATTTCTAATATGTACAGCGAGGGAAGCGTTAAGATGTTGTATTTCTTGAAAAGCTCCTTCGCTGAAAAGTCCCAGGGTACACCGGCAATTATTCTTATGGCACGTTTCTGCATCCTTAGTGCGCTTTCGCAGTCTGCTGCGTCTCCCCACAAGTCTAGTCCGTAAATAAGTATGGAGTGAAAGTAACCGTAGTAGGCTTTTTTTAAATTATCAGTTGTTAGAGATGGGGCCAACCTAGACAGAGCAAAGCACGCAGATGAGAGCCTAGTGCAGGTGATGTCGATGTGCGGCGCCCACGTGAGGCCGGCGTCGATGGTGAAGCCCAGGTAGCGGACCTGGTCCACCTGCGGCACCACCACCCCGTCACAAACTACGTTCAGCTCGTGTCCCCTAGTTTTTCGTAGTTGGAAGTGCATAACCTTTGTTTTTTCAACATTCAGTAGCATTCCGTTGGCGGAAAACCAATGAGCTAGACAGCCAGTGACACGCCTGAGTTTAGATTTTAGCTGGTCGAAGTCATCGGCAGCTACTATTACACATGTGTCATCTGCGAACAGAACGTATTCAGCTTCATCAGACGCAGTGGATATATCATTCATTAGAATGAGAAAGAGACTATTGCCCATTATTGACCCTTGAGGGACAGAACAATTACCAACATGCTCGAGTTCCGATTTAGCACCACGAACGCATGTGCATTGATGACGCTGTGACAGGAAACTACATATAGTTTTATGGAAATCACCCTCGACACCGTACTTACTCAACTTTTTCAGTATGAGAGAGTGATTAACAAGATCGAAAGCGCGCGACAGGTCGCAGAACATGGCCGCAACCTGTCGCCCGTCCTCGAGCCGGCCCATCACCCGCGCCACGACGTCGCGAGCGGCGTCTACTGTAGACTTGTTAGCTTGGTATGCGTATTGCCGAGTGTTTAACAGTTTATTTTTGGTAAAGTGTTCATCGAGTCTATTGCTAATTATGCGTTCGAATGCCTTAGAAAATATTGGAATTTGAGCTATAGGTCTATAGCTCTTTTCTACATCCATCTCCCCTTTGCCCTTGTACACCGGCTGGACTTTAATCTGTTTGAGAGACTGTGGATAAACACCAGACTCAACGCACTTGTTAAACAACATACATAACAACGAGATTAGTATTGGTGGTACATAATCATATACGTGCGTTGGCATGTCATTTATATCCGTCGAGTTCTTACGTTTAATATTTTTGATCACAGTTATTAACTCTGATAATGTTATTGGCACAAACTGAAACGTTGGTTTTGGCCTGCCATCTAAATATTTCGTCGCAGTCGTAGAACAATGACGGATCTGCAAAACAGCAACTTTACAGGAGAGCCAGTTAAAGTTTTTAAACAACGTTTTGTTCGATAAAATGAAAACGGCTGAAGCAATTCATTTGAAATTTGGTCACATTATTATACGAATGGACATTTGCAATATAGGCTATATAATGAGTCTGTAATAAGTCTAGGTTTCCTGAAAAATCAGATATGTCATTTTTCTATGGATCCTACTATGTCGCATTATATGATACGTCGTTTTTTTACGGACTATCATTGCGTATCTAATGGCGTATTATACTTTTCGTCGTTGTTTTGGGGAATATATGGGAAAATTAAAAGGCGGATCTTTAAATAACCTATTTAGGAGGGTGCTGATTGCGCTATATTATTTTTGGTTTAGGTCCTAAAGATTAAAATTATTTTATAAAATGTTTTTTAAGACCCTATTGTGTCCCATCATCAGCCAATAATCATCCAACACTGAATATAGGCCTCTCCCAAGGAGCGCCACAACACTCTGTCCTCGTCCTTCCTCATCCAGCCACTACCGGGTACCTGCCTAAGGTTGTCCTTGTTTGTGGCCCGAGAATTCGTCCACTCCAACGGTTATCGGTTCTTCGGCAGATATGGCCAGCCCACTACCACTTCAACTTGCACATTTTGACAGCCATGTCTGTAACCTAAGTCCTCAGACGGATACCCTCATTTCTGATATGATCCATCAGAGAAACCCAGCATTGCTCTCTCCATAGCACGCTGAGCGACTGTAAGTCGGTGGTCCAGTACTACCGTGTCCACGTTTCTGCCCCATACGTCATCACTGGCAAGATGCACTGGTTGAAGAAGACTTTTGTCTTCAGGCTCTGAGGTATGGCCGAGGAGAATATGTGACGGAGTTTCCTAACTCAATTGTGACCCACTGCTGGGCAAGAGTCTCTCCCTGGGTTTTCCAGCTATCCCTGTCCATGGCCTCCTCATTCTAGTTCATACTAAACATTAAACATGTCTAGGTCATCCCGCCATCTTCTTTTAGGTCTGCCCTTGTGCCGACGGCCGTTATCGGCTATGCATTCGGTGGCATTTTTTCCCCACCTATCCAGCTGCATACAACAGATGTGCGCCGCCCAGTCCCACTTAATTTTGGCGTCATCCACGTCGAAGGACGCTATCTCGCCCAAGTAAATTACTCATTGACAATGACATATTGTATTTCCTGCCCATCTACCTCAACCCTACGTTTCGTGCTATTGGTCATGACTTTTGTCTTCGACCGGTTCATCTTTAGTCCAACTTCAAGGCTTGCGTGGAAAGCTCTCGCAACATTTGTTGAAGCTCAGGCGCTGAGTGGGGGAATAGGACAATATTGTCAGCAAAATGGAGGTTTGACAATTTTTTGCTTCCTACATTGATGTCCTTGTCTTCCCAGGACTGTGTCAACTTCTTGAAGACCTCTTCGAGGCAACTTGTAATCGGTACAGGGGGTCGCCTTGCATGTCGCACTTTTCAACGGAAACGTCGGACCAGGTTGACCCACTCTCACGTTGGCTGAGCTGTTTATGTAGATAGTAGCAACGAGTTCGATTTAGGTTGGATGAATTTCGTGGTTTAAGGGCGGAAAATATTGCTTGGTGGTGGATACTGTCGAAACCTTTGGTATAGTCAATAAATGCAAGGTAAAGTGGTGTGTTAAACTCATTGAACTTTTCAATAATCTGGTTGAGTGTGTGTAGATGGTTCGTAGTTGAATAACTAGGTCGGAAACCGGCTTGTTCTGGTAGTTGATGTTAGTCCAGCAGAAAACGGATGCGATTGTGAATAAATTTTATGGATTATTTATACATGTGTGATGTCAAGCTAACGGGTCTATAGTTTCCGAGGTCTGATTTCTCACCCTTTTTATGGAGAATGAAGTATTAGAATTACAGAATTTACGAGGAAATTTTCCTGAAACTAATACATGAATTAAGTGGGCTCACCTATTTTAAGAGGGAAAGCCCCAGTATCAATCGAATGCCGATAATGGTGAAACAGCTAAGTAAAATTATCATCGCCAAGCAGTTTTAGATGATCTTTGCATAGCTACGCATAAGATGATACCAATTTCCTTAATTATTTACTGCCCGCAATAAGTAAATTCACTGCTGCCCGATCATGTTGACTCCCCGGCAATGACATTCACCCCTAGAAACAGAGAATTTACTGATTGTAAGCAGTCAATGAACAATGAACGAAATTGCTGTCATCTTATCCGTAGCCATATAAGGATCCTCTCAAACTGCTTCGCGATGATCATTATCCTCAGCTGTTTGACAATTACCAGCATCCGGTTGATGCTGGTAATTGTCAAACAGATGACTTTCCCTTTGCAGTTGATTTAACGATAGCTGGCTGTTATTACATAAATTTAATGTTTGATGTGAATTCTGAGATTGACTGGTTTGGTAACTCATGAAACTCGCTGAAAAAACATAAATCCAAACATCTCACATGATACCGTGCTCCCATAATTCATCACCTGCCTTTGACGGTAGAGGTGATGAACATGGCTCCACAAAAAAATTAGTTACATAATTTAACATTGTTTTTCAGGACATAGTTTTAGAAACATAATAAATTAGCAAAAATGTACTCAAAAATCATAAATTTATTTATTTTCCATTGAAAATACGCAACATTATTAAAGAACAGCGACGTATCTTAAAATAATCCCAAAGAATAACGACGGTTATCTACACACGTCTACCACTTATCCATAGAACAATGTCGGTTTATACAAAACACCATTAGTTAGGACCAGTTAGGACATAGAACATCGTCGCATTTTAAATACCGTCACTAAATATAACAAACAAACAATATTACTTTTTTTAAACACCGTACGTAATTATAACTAACTTCTCAATTATTTTAGCGAAAATCAGGGCTTTCATTTTATTAAAACTAAGTCCCAAGAATAACGACGGTTTTGAGAGACCGTCTTTTTTCCATGGGAGAGGTATGAAAAAAAAAATACTTAGAAAACAGAACTTTTTAAATAATAAATATAGCGAAAAAAACATTTTATGTACTCATTACGTGTTCCATGTGCTTCTACATAGAACACTGACAGAACAAACAAACCGTAGCGCGGGAGCGGGTCGCGGGGGGTGAGGTTCACCGCGGAACATCGACGGAATATCACAAGCGCCCATGTACTACGCGACAAAATCAAAACCGTCTGTGTTCGACTCTGTATTTCACTTATTATAAAAGATTTAAAAAAAAACTTTTGTTGTATTGGTAGATAATGCAATTTTAAAGAAGAATCTGCAATAATCCGAAAATCGAAAAAAATCAGATCCGTCACTGTTCTACGACTGCGACGATTTATCGAGGAACTGCATAGCGACAACAAGGTCGGGTCGCGAGCGAGGGTCGTTGTTGGCCTCCACATAGAAGCGATTGAGGGCGGCGGCGGTGGCGCCCGCGCGCTGCTCCTGGCTGCTGCCGGCAGACTTGCTCACCAGCAGGTCGAGGGCCCCTCCGCGCCGCGCCTCGCTTCGACCGGTTTCAGCCTCGATCACTCTCCACACAGTACGACGCATGTCAGATTTAGGGTTACTGATCTGTTTGTTAATGTATTCGCGACGTGAGTTACGTAATTCCAGAGAATATTCTATCTCGAGCTGCAATAAGCTACTGGTTGATAGGCAATTGTCAAGTTTATTATTATGATTGGCTACGGAGTATTTCAGCTTACGCACTTCACAACGCAACTCTTGAACTTTTGGATTAGCCCAGGAGAAAAGGTTTTTTTTTACAGGATATTTCCTAATTGGAAAGAATACCTCATAGAAGTTCTTAATTACGTTGAAAATTGCGGTAAGTTGATCACAAGGACTTAGCCACTTTTGGAGAACCATATCCCAATTATACAAACATAGGGCCTCATAAAAATTATCAATTTGGAGTTGTGAAAACAGTCGTTTATGGGTTACATCATTAGAATTAGCATGTTGACTTTTTATTTGTGCTACAATAATAACACCAGTGTGATCCGACAAACACATTTCCACAGGCGCTATTTGTAAGATATCAACATTAGGTATATTAGTGTAGGCATGGTCAAGACAAGTTCTACTGGATGAGGTCACTCTAGTTGGGAAATCCACTAACGTTTTAAAACCGTGTTGTTTCAATGTAGAATTTAATCTTTTAGACATTAATGTTTTCACTAGAAGGTCAATGTTCATATCACCAACTATAATTAATTTGTAGGTATTCGATGCGTTTAAATCAAATAAAGCGTTCATAGTAGAAAGAAAAATGTCAATGTCACCTCTATTTTCTCCTTGAGGGGGTCTATAAATACAGACAACAATCAAGTCTAGACCGACGCACTCGACAGCGCATACCTCGACGTGCATCTCCACGGACAGCGCGGCGAACTCCCCGCGCTCGATGGTGAGCAGGTCGGGCCTCACGTAGATGCAGGCGCCGCCTCCCTCGCGGGACGCACGCGCGTAGCTCGCTTTAATGATAATATTAAAAAGGCCTCAACACTCATCCTAAGACTAATGGTCTCAGGATCAATGATCTCATGTGGGTCGCACTCAAATTATGACAGACTATATAAGACATGTGGCCGCCTCGGCTGTGCGGCCGAGACTGCCGTAACAATGACATGCAGTGCACGCGTTGCCCTTCCCCGCTACCCTCCCGCTACCCGCTGTCGTCTTGGGTACCTCGTCCCCTCCGCGTCTTTCACCCCGCAAGGAGGGTCGCCAAGCAACTTGCCAATCTATAATGCAATATCGTCTTAAAAGCAGGCTCCGTTATGTGAAAAGCGTAAGCGGATTAGCCTAATGGTACTTAAAGGCGATTTCGATCAGACGTGATATAAATCTTTAGCGAGTAACCTTATTTTTCTACTTGGTATCGGAATTTATAGCGGCTGTATTCATTCGGTCGGTTCCCTACAAAATCTTATACAGGGTGTTGCAAAAAGGGTATGCTAAGCCCGAAACTGAAATCAGAATTTAAAAATTCGTGAAAAAAAACATTCTCCATAGTAAAAAGTCACGTGACCAATAAAGTTTCTATGGGAAATAAATATTTTTTTTCGCATATTTTGAAATTCTGATTTCAGTTTCGGGCTTAGATATACCATGCTGCACATGTAGGTTTTGGCTTAGAATACCATTTTAGCATAATTCTGTATAGCTAACAATAGTAGATTTTTGTAGTGGGTAGATGATTTCTCGAGTAGAGACCACGAAGAGGCAAACGGCCTCATGCCCACTGGACCGACGACCTTAGGCGGGTAGCCGGTAGTGGCTGTATAAGGACGGCCGAGGACCGAGTGTTGTGGCGATCCTTGGGAGAGGCCTATGTCCAGCAGTGGATGATTATTGGATGATGATGATGATTAGTAGATTTTTGCCCACACCGTAGTATCAAGTCATTGTAAACATACGACGGATCTATTACCGAGAACCGAGAAATACTGTCGAAATCTCAACAAATATTCTATGCTCTATTATTGGGGTGTAAATACCTGTTAGTCGCTATATAAAATTAAACATTTCACGAGTGCCTCCACTACATCGGCATTGCCGACGCCGTTTCTCCATACATTTACGAAAATCCGTTTGGTCCGATACGTACGATACCGATAGGTGGACGCTAACCTTAATGCTAAACAAATTACGTCTCCGAATACGTAATTAACGTCCGATAGACCCTAATCACTGACACAAACGCAATAAAAGTCAAATTTAAACGGACCCCCGTCATTTTGCGAATAAAACATAGGCCCACCTAAATAAGTTGGAAACACGATAAATAAATTAGCGGCCAGACCATAAATTTCAGTTAAACTAGCTGTATTATTCCCCAATGAATTACTCTTTGTTTACTTTGATTCCGGTTTGATTTATAAAATATTAGGTAGCTTTTGCCTGTGGGCTTCGCTTCGCCTCAAAAAGTGATCCCGTGGAAATTCCGGGATAAAAAGTAGCCTATGATTTTTCTCAGGGTCTAGACCGTATCTATACCAATCCATTCAATACCAATGTAATACCAATTTCATTCAAATCCGTTCAGTAGTTTTGGCGTGAGAGAGTAACAGACAGACAGACAGACACAGTTATTTTCGCATTTATAATATTAGTTAGGATTAGGATTAGGAAGCTTTTGCCCGGGGCTTCGATTCGCTTTACGAATTTTCCCGTGGGAGTAAATATAGCCTTGGTGTTATTTTATTATTTATTTATTTATTTATTTATTTATAATAAAATACATTTATTGATTAGCTATATAAAAGTGCCATTAAACCAGATAGGTTTGTCTTGACACTTGAATCTGTAATTGAAATTAATTTAAGTATATCTTAAGTTTATACATTAATTTACGTAGTACAAGTACAGTTAGGTAGATTATTGTATCCAATAATATAATAATTTATATGCTTAATTCAAACACTCGGGGGCCACCAAAGGTTCCACTTAAAAAAAGAACTTAAATATTGCAGAAAGCGTATTTAAGCTACTGTTTTCCGTTTAGGAGTAATTTAAACACAGATACACAGACACGTTAAACTTATAACACTCCTCTTTTTTGTCAAGGGATAAAAATACGGATATTTTACATTCACTATCTTTCTTCGAGATAAACTCGATTAGGAATATATTAAATACCACTGTAAATGCTAATAGCACTGTGCTCTTACTCGTTGAGCTCAATGAATAGATAAATTATTTAATTTATCCAGGATTTTACAAGCTATTTGCAGACTCACTTTTTTACTAGCTTAACATAATTTAATTAAGGTATAATTATTATTATAAGGAAATAAAGGTACTTAATATTCTATATATTCTCTGCGGAACCTTTGTGTATATCCCCAAGGTCTAAACTGCCTTCCTAAGCTTGGACCATTTCCCACCACTCCGGTCCACTTCAGGTTGGTGGGTTTACGCATATAGATGTGCTAGATCTAGATATATGTAAAATTTACCTACTTCAATATAGCAGAAAATAAATATTTTTAATGTTATTATAAGTTATCGACAACGACATGCTCTAAATAAAAATAGATAAAATTTCATACCTATACAAGTAAATGTTAAACGTAGAAACGCGATTATTACTAAACCGGTTTCAGCTGGATTTTGGCTGTAAAGTCGGATTACATCCTGTCTGGTCTAGATGAGGTTTTAAGTGGAGAGCGGATGGTGTAATATTTAAACGAGATAGAATTTTAATCCGAGAGCAAATTATATAACATGGAAGTGCATTTGCAGGCATACTTACCTAACTACTGAAGGATTGCAGATTCAATGTTATCACAATTATGCGTGTAATTATTTGCCTGAAAACTAAACGGCGATACGGCTCGCGAAATATCACGTAAGTACAAAATATGTACAGCAAAAAGCTGTGAATTGACGAACCCTTCCGCGATAACAGAAATAGTAATTTTCTGATGGGCTCTTAAATATACTTCAATATTCCAGACGGCGTTATTAAGCTATCCTTTCCGTTTAGGAGTAACTTGGTGCAATTGTCACTGGAACTTTTTCAATACCAGCGAATGTATAATAATATTTTATTTTTATTTTTTATTAGTCTATGTGTTTTCCCACTGCTGGGCAAAGACCTCCCCTTTAATAATAATATTTATACTATAATATATATTTATGTAAATATCACAAGTAAAAACTTACATGTTCTCTCAACTTTAAACATACTTGCTATGTGCTTTTGGGGAGCACTCCAGTCTGGCTGTAGCTCCTACATGAATATGGAAATACGTAATTACTTCTGATTTCAGCAGCTCTACCACAAGAGCACTAATAGTGCTAACGAACACAGTATTTATATGAAAGGCTGTGCAGACGAAGTACTCTAAAGTCTGTTTTTTTTAAACTATATTGACAATTCTGAACGGTAATCAACAGTCGATTTTCCCGCGACCAAATGACGTCTCGTTCTATGTATTGGCGGGACAATCAACTGTTGATGAACCGTTCAGAATCTGTAAATTTAGTAAGTATCTGAGATTAAAATGCATTTGCAGTGCACTGAATAAACATTTTCTTTCTTTCTTTCTTTCTAAAAACATAATTAAGTCCCCAATACAAACTAACAATATGCCTTTGGGTGCATCCAGACTGGCCATAGCCTGGCCAGTGATCTAACCCTATTCTTGAATATTATATTTTTAAGTAAAGTTATACTTTTTGCAATTTCTGATTTTAGCAGTATTTAGACAAATGGGAGCTAGCATTAACAGTATGTTTGCAAGTCTTTATTTGTACAAAGAAATTGCAAGGTTCAATGCATGTAAACAACCTACTTAGGGTGAATTCGTCCAAACATCACGTTACACGAGAATAACTATACCGGAATAAAATTTATACGCGAGTAAATATCTAGGATAAGTACATTTGCATTCTACCAAGTTATACCATGATTAAATTGAATGAACGAGGAACGAAACTGTAATGCAACTAAAATAAAAATTGCTGCGTTTCAAAGCATGCAATAGAAATGACATGCCAACTTAGTTTGAATGGATTATAAAAGTATGAAATTGTTTATGTTTTAATATTTTATTCGCTGTTGTTATTCTGAGACTTTGCCTTTTAACGTACTTTTGTTTATGTTTTGACAGATGTGTTTATATGTCATTATGACGGTTTTCTAATCAGCTGATGTGCTGCCGCCATTACAAAATTACTCTCGGATAAGCTCGTTACACGGTCAATTTTGGCGGTATAACATTTTATTCTTGGGATAAGCTAGTTATCTTGGTTTCAGGTTTGGTAGAATGCAAAATCTGCTTACTCGCGAGTAACTGGTACTTTACTCGTGAGTAAAAAGTTACTCGACGTTGGTCGAATCCGCCCTTAGGAGTCAAAATATGCAAATGACTGCTGCAGTAGCTGAAACGACAATAAAGAAAAATATGTAGGTATATGTATTGTGTTACAACTGCATAATTGAATAAATTACAATATACTTTTTCAATTTTGATTCTGTAAAACAGATAAACAAGGCTTAAATCTACCAAATATTATAAATAAGAATAGTTAAGCTAGTTGTGAATTAAAAGCTAATTATCTATCTGGCCAGGTATTACTTTATTACACACAACACATTATTATAGCACAACAGTAAAAAACAAAATAAGGTAAAGTCTAGACTTTTTAATCCCACTATTATTCAGACATTCAAACAACTAAACTTATTTGGAATACGAAGATTTTTTACATCTATAACTAGGTAGGTTATTTAAGATTCAACCTTTGTTCTTGTGTTTACTCGTAGTCCACCTATGATTTGAACTTTGCATAGAAAGGCTAGACTAGTTGGTCGACGGGTCTATTGATAAGTTGGAGAGAGAGGGGTCGATACATTCCGCTTGTTAGTCAGTATTGGATTGAAAATTCGGAAGGAAGTAAGGCAGTTAAGGGCTGTTCTTGTATTTTATTTATCGATAAATTCATTATACACTCACGAAATGAAAAAGTTCCACTCACAAAAAGCCAACACCAAATGACCCCATTTTATTCAAACATTTATATTGAAATACTGACAAAATATTACCTTTTTTAGATAATAATATCCTGATGCTCTATTAAATGTACTTCAATGTTGCAGAAGTCGTCATTAAGCTAGCCTTTTCCGTTTAGGAGTAAATTGGTATTTTGCTCAGTGGAACCCTTTCATTGCCCGTGAGTGTATATTAATGTTATTTATATTGGAAGAATCCTTCATAAAGGGATGATTTTATTAAATGGAAGACAATATTCATCACATCACAACCCATCAAGTCCCCACTGCTGAGACCCGGGTCTAATGAAGGAAGGGTTTAGGCCTTGTCCACCACTGCGGTTCACGGATTCATTGTTAAGATTGAATAATTTTACCAGGTCAATAAGTGATTTATGTAGTTACCTAGGTTAAACAGAAATTGTCTGGGATTTACATTTAAAACATACCTTATTTCTATTTTTAAGTAATTACTAACTTTAAGTACTTATTTTAACAGATCGAAACTTTATCGATACTCTAATTTCCGTATCTAGTCATCTCTAAAAGCAATTCGACTACACGTTTTGTTCAATAAATAGCAATAGATAGAATAGTCTCTTATAGACTTTCATGCCAGGTCTGTTCCATTACGTTAGATATACCCTTAATTGGTAATAGTTAAACTATAAGCACAGTTTCTTACCTAGGATTAAAAAATATGAGACGACCGAATGGCGTAGTGGTTAGTGACCCTGACTACTGAGCCGATGGTCCCGGGTTCGATTCCCGGATGGGGCAGATATTTGTTTAAATACAGATATTTGTTCTCGGGTCTTGGATGTGCCCGTTAAATGGCAATAGGCCCGCCACCCTATTACATTGGGACTAACATAACACTCTGGCGAAAAGTGGGTGCAGCAATGCACCTCTGCCTACCCCGCAAGGGAGTACATTAGTACAAGGCGTGAGTGCGTGTTGTGTGTGTGTGTGATTAAAAAATATACCTACAAAGTGATGTAAAGTATGAAAGGGTATAATATATTACAATACAACGGGTTTTTGCAATACATACAATCCCTGATTGTGCACTGAAAATTAAGGCTTCAGGTCTATCCACAAGGAAGTATGGGGGTGGGAAATGGTTTGAACTGTTTCGAGAAAAGGATGTTACGGCTGATTCGCTCGAGTTGACGGAAGTGACCCCAGATGATTTTTACCGTAACATAAATTTTAATAGGTGTATTTCCTGGAACATTCGTTTTGGTTTATTTTTATGATGTTAATAAATAATGAGTTTCCGTGAATTTCGTAAATATAGTATCTTGTTTACATTGCAGGATATCATTTCAAAGCGTACTGCTTTTTACTTTAATAAAAAATATTTATTTATTATTTAAAAAAAACCGTCTTATGCAAACATGGCGGCTTACATTGAACGGCGAGCTTCGAGCGCAAGGCCAGAGCTGGACAGAGGCCAGAGCGATTACTGAGGACAGGACGGCGTGGCGTACGCTTTTAACGTACGTACCACCGGGGTGTCTTAGGACAGCAACATATAAAAAAAACAGTTATGTGTGATAAATGACCTGCAAGTGGACGATAAAGCGTCCGTAGTCGAGTTGTCTTCAGTGATTGTTTAACCAACATAAGACACCATCCAATAGGTGACCGATTTCAAGTGGTTGTTTTCTGGACGCTTCTGTGACGGCAAGTTAAGCCGTGGGTCCCGGTTGCTACTTCGGCAGCAGTCGTTAAGCCTAGTCAGAGGCCTTCGGGCAGCTTGAAAACATCTGACTGTCGGGTTGCCCACTTACCCGACAACTCTCTCAGCACAAGCTTGATTGTGTTGAGGTCCACCGAACCGCACTAGGCCTAAAACCCTTCCCTGGAAGAAGACCCGTGCCCCAGCATTGGGGACGTGATGTCTTGGTAGACGATTGTTGGCTGATTTATATGGATGAAGTCGCAAAGTCAGAGTATGGTCTCGCTAGAACGTAAAATATTCACTCCAATGGATTTAATAAAGGCATCCCTCTGACTGAGTGAAAACTTTTAACGAGATCGAAGCTAGCGAAAACATTTCATAATTATCTATTTATCGTTTCGAGAAAAACAAAGGAGTGTTATAAGTTTAAAAGTGCTATCAGTATAAATCAGACATACATTGTAAATTCGAAATGAGTGAACCAATTTCAGTGAAGCATTAGTGCTTATATTATTCTTAGCGTGTTGCTGATAAATATAAGACCTGCTGCCCCTACACGGGTTCATTATCGACATAGATAAACCTCACTATATCGCGATTCGCCATAAATACGGTGTTTAATGCAACGCGCATTAAAAGAGTTTATCGACGTCGATAAGAGATCGTGAAGCGGCAGCTGGGATTTGGTTTCTTACCGTAGTGAATGTATACTGCCCAGGTTCCGGACGCATAAGTTACAGTTTTTAAACACTAACCCTTAAATTCATAGAGCTCTTTGACACTTTGGTTTAAAATTGACGTTGTGACATACGAATTAAAAAATTTTGGCTGACTTAAATAGTCAAAACTCAAGTGTTTCGATGCCAATTTTAACCTTGTTGTAAATTTAAAATACGGTCTATGAATTTGAGGGTAAAAATACTCAAGGGTATCATTCCCATAGGGTATGTATTAGAGTTAGTAATATTCGCAACAACATAAACGGGAGTGTTCCCGTTCGGAATTAATAAAACATCCCGAAACGCCAGTGCAGAGGCACTGACTTCCGTGGCGAGGTTTGTACCCGTTAGACTTGTGGCTTTACCTGCCTTTATATATTACTAGCAGTTCCCGCGAGCTTCGCTGCGCCTTAAAAAGTTTTCCCGCGGGAATTCCGGGATAAAAAGTATCCTATGTTCTTTCTTAGGGTCTGGACCATATGTATACCAAATTTCATTTAAATCCGTTCAGTAGTTTTGGCGTGAAAGAGTAACAGACAGACAGACACAGTTACTTTCGCATTTATAATATTAAAAAGTTAGGATTTAAGGTAACCGTAAACCAATGGGGATGAAAGTTGGATTATTGACGAGGGATCAAAATATAATTATGTTTAATTATAAATTGAGATTTTAAGGGGATTATTTACAAATATTTGATAGGTATTCATGTGAGGCAAGGACAGTAAAAAATGTATAAAATATAATACCTACCTATTATAAAGCGAAAGTTTCCGATCAACAAAGAAACATAGTGGAGTGTAGCATACTTGTATTACATGTCATATTCTTCTGATATTTCATAGCCTATCTTTCCTGCCTTTATTGAATTTATTTCCCTGCAAGGAATGAATGTCAAGCTTTCATACCAAACCCACGTCCCGACGGGTTCGAACCTGAAACGGGAAATTGGAAGCTCGTCCGTAGCTGTTTTATGGAAAACTGTTAGTATCTGTTTTCGAATATTCATTAGCGAGGGCCGACGTTGGATTTCGAACCGAGTTATAAGATTTAGAGCACGCGCTTACACGGTGCTAGTAAGCATGCTTATCGTATAATCATCATCAGCCTATAGCAGTCCACTGCTGGACGTAGGCCTCTCCCATAGCACGTCACTGGATGCGATCTTTAGCTTTCCGCATAATACACGGTATTATTTATTTGATACGAAATATAGTGTATGTAAGTAATTTATTCGTGTTTAAATCCAATTGACATCGTCTAGTTTGTCATCGGATTACCTACCTGGTCAAAATAGCGTCATTGAATCGTGCAATCAAAACTAAGTAACATTTTTACGACGTAATTTGTATTAAATTCAATACAGAGCTTCAAAGCTTTTGCAAAGCAATGAACTATACACTCGCACTAAATAGTGTGTGAATCGCCCTTTATGCGTCTTCAGCGCACTCTGGAATGGCTAGTTCTTTCATCATGCTGACAAACCCTAGTCTAACTTTAGTCTCCGAAACAGAATTTCCATGTTAGTTGATCAAACTTACACAACTAAAACGAAGTTTAGTTCGAGGGATATAAAAAAATTGTTGTGCCACTAAGTAGCATGCTTTTTGTGTGTGTTTCTGGCCTCATTATTAGGTTGAAATGGTATCGGGTATCCTTTCTGTTAATTAACAGATACAACTGAAACTGAAATATATAGCTTTTGGAATGGCAAGTGTTTATGCAGTAAAGTCTTATATTGATATTTTGGATTAATATTCAGTAGTAGGTATATTTACCTATTTATATCTTATGATTGATCACAATGACTGAAAAAGAGCCATCTAGTGTTAAAAAAAATATTTTTGTCACTCTAGGATTGGTCGTGTTTATTTTCTCCAGAATAAACTTAAAAAAGTAAGAAAAATATATTTAGGAACCTACGTACTTACTTACAAGTTATTCAACTATATTTTAAAAACAACAAGACTAAGCCAGACAAAGAAAAGGAATACTTATTAAAATGGTAATAACCTTTAATTAGTCATAAAACGTAGCTTTTTCTTGTAGATAGCGCTGGGTCGGACAATGCCTGCATTGTTACGCGCAATATTAATTGTTTGCTTGCTTTCTTTTCATCTGGACACAGCCACAATCAGTGGTGAAGGTACAGAGGTTAATCTATCTCTAAAGGTCACATCAGAAATGAGGTAATTTATAATACCCAAAGTGGAAAGACAGTCGTCCGAGCGCTATTACCTACTAGCAATTGAACGAATTCTCGGCCGAGGATACTGTCTCGCCATTCTACTCGGTTGGTGCAATCAGGGTATTAGAGAGCCCAGGTAACCGACATAGGTCTTGAAATCTCCAATCTGAACTGGTGGTAGGCCGATCACATAATATACAGGATGTAAATGACATGGTCCCGAAAACTGAAACCACGTGATCTACTGGTCAAACTGAACAACTTTCCCCAAGAAACATACCCTGGGAAATAAACTTTTTTTTTCGATTTCCAAAGAAAGTTAGATAGTTAGCCAACTGTTAGATTTTTTATGGGAGATCGAAAAAAAAGTTCATTTCCGAGGGTATGTTTCTTGGGGCGGCGACTAACAGGCAAGTGTATCGTGGGACTGGGATTTTAGACTAATAGTATTAACCGATAGTGGTTGGGTGGTCGGGTGAGAAAGACCAAGAACAAAGTGTTGTGGTGCTCCTTGAGAGTTTCTTCGCAACGTAACGCTGTTAGTTTCTTCACTGCCAGACTGCTTACTGTAATCTGGGGCCTATTTTTGAACGGGCCTCTCGTTTCTGGACGATGAACCTTAAGAACAAAAGATACCTAGTAAAGAATCGCTCGAGCATAGAGTATTGTTCGGTTTTAATTTCTTATTCTTGACAACGGAAGTTTTAACGTTTATTGAGCGTTAGTTGCTATGATGAGGAGGGCAGACAATAGAATATTCAGATTTTTATCCATTATTCTCATACAGACTAAACCTAAAGTTTTTTTTTCCGAATCTGCAGTAAATAGGAGGGATCTTTGAAATAAAAAAATATTTATAAACGTTATCGTTCAATGCATCATAGCATTTATGGATAAATGTGTTACTCTATCGCGGCAAAAAACGTATTTTGATAAAAGTTAGTATGAAAAAATCTGAGACCCTGGACGTAGGCTACTTTTGTTCCTGGCATTCCAACAGAAAAAAACGTTTAAAAGAAAAGCGGCGCCTACCTATTTATATCAGGAAACCGTTTTCATGTATGTTCTGTTAAATGTCGCCTTCCAAAGCCAAAGCTGGGGAGGGGGTCACTCTCTTAATCAACGAACGAACAAACGAAAATTATCACGCGATCGCCCCGATTATTATAGTCTTGGTTAGCGCTGCAGTTTTGTTATTCCGAAACTTCTGAGCGGAACAGAACAACGAGCCGCTCTCTGATATGTTCTAGTCTATCATCCTTTAACGTACTTTTTATCATGCATTTCATCGCTCTATTTGACGCGCGCTGGTAACGCGCTCTGTTTGACAAAGCCTTAAGGCCTAAGGGTGCTTACATAGAGAATCGGTTCCCTGTATCTACCTGTACTAAGCGCTCACTCACGGAGCATTTCCTGGATTTTTAAATGTCATGACCGCTTTCGCATAATCAGGTTACCGGTACAGGTAGATACAGGGAACTCGATTCTCTATGTAAGCACCCTTAGGCCTTAAGACTTTGTCAAACCGAGCGCGTTACTAGCGCGCGTCAAAAAGAGCGTCAGCACTAGGAGTACGCAACGTAACACTAGCGCTCTGGCGCTCTGTTTGACGGTATTTTACCATAGTAGTACAACACAAATCTTAGCGTCATAGCGCGGCGTCAAGTTAGGCCCGGGTCTCCTATTTACGCCGTAGGTCGCGTCCAGCGTCACGCCGTAGGCCGCGTCACGATGCTTACTATGTCTACGCGCCAACGTCGGCGTGTGAGGGAGACCGCATCAGTACATTTCTATAGTGAGCATCGTGACGCGGCCTACGGCGTGACGCTGGACGCGACCTACGGCGTAAATAGGAGACCCGGGCCTTACACTAACGCTCTGGCGCTCTGTTTGACGGTATTTTGTTTACCATAGTAGTACAACACACCTTAGCGTCATAGCTCGTCGTCAAGTTAGCGCTCTGCCGCACGCTAGTAACGCTGTCTGTTTGACGAAGCCTTTAGGGAGTAACCCCCTGAGCCTCGTCAGTGCATTCGCAAATATCCAGCCGCTCGCAATCAGACCGGCGGCCGCACGTCGGCTCTCTGCGGTTCTATTCCTGATGCGGTGCAGTTTTATCAGTGCTCACGCCGATACAACTGACATCGTATCGCTCAAATTTAAAAGTGTTTTTGTCGGAAATGTTTTTTTTTTAAATTATATATCTACTGTTTTGTAACTGATCAGTACAGAATTCAATAAGTACAACACGTGCAATGTGTTATTGAAGTTTTATTATATACTAGCTGTTCCCGCGAGCTTCGCTTCGCCTTAAAAAGTTTTCCCGTGGGAATACTGGGATAAAAAGTAGCCTATGTTCTTTCTCAGGCTCTAGACCATATGTATACCAAATTTCATTTAAATCCGTTCAGTAGTTTTGGCGTGAAAGAGTAACAGACAGACACAGTTACTTTCCAAATTAAAATTAACAATTCCATATAAAAAAAAATCCACCACAGGTTTCGTCATTAAAATATAAAATTACATAATTTCATCCGCGACATGCTTCGTCCATTTACAAAATAAAGAAGTCAGCAAACATCCTTCGTCAAGTTAAATAATTAAAATAGCCCGCCCCAGGACGCACCCGACCCAAAGGTTCCCATGACGCTGGCAGCATTGCCACGCTGCACTGCGAGGGAGATCCTCTGCATCAAGTACGCCCCAGAGCGCTTGTCATGGCCTCGATCCCTAAGACGACGCCCTAACTCTTTTATGAATGCCCTGCCCTGTGTTCCCCAGACCCCAGTCGTCTCCAACGCTAGAGGAACGAATATGTATGAGGTCATGAGTGTGCGGTATTTAGCGCATTTCTGCCTTGCTGCTGCCTCCGCTGCGGCACCGGCTGTTGCTGCAGTGAAAGCTACGTGCGACTGCGCAAAAGTGCAGACACATGTTGCGTCCCACAACAGACATCGCCCTCTTTCCCACGGCACCAGCGTTAGCCCATCAGGACGCTTGCCATCGGTACGAGACAGGCCGGGTGGCTCAAGCACGCTTGGAATATTCGCAGAAGCAAGAGCCCTCCGAATTATGTCATTTATGGAGTGGTGACGCGAAAATCTGCCTGCACTTCTGACGCAGTACAACCCGTGATGCCCCTGTGCATCCACCCACGCGCCACACACGCAGCGATGCGGTTCGCATATATTGCAGCCCAAACGAAGCGCAACTGCCACGCGCAGGGAATCGTTGTCCAACAGTGTGCCTAGTTGGGGTGAAGGCAACGCATGAAGCCACAAACCAGATTCGTGCTCAGCAGCTGCCCGCAGTCGCGCGAGCTCTGATCCCACACTCTGGCCGATGAGCTCGTTAAGAGTAATCTTACAAATCGGCTCATCCCATGAGCGCTGACACTCCGGCTGCTGAGGCACATCGCTGGCAGGACATCGAGCCCTCCACAAATCCAAAGCCTCCTCCGCATAAGGGATCTTAAACTCGTCACCATTAACATTCAAAATGCGAATGACGAGATCAATCACCCCGTACGAAGAGGCCAAGAAAGCGGGGAGCTCGGTGTCCTGCAACCGCCGTACGCCTAACCCGCCGTGCCTGATTGGGAGCGCCGCTTGATCCCACTGAGGAGGCGTCATCTCAATGTTGATGATGCACTCCAGGAGCTCCTTTAAAGCCTTGTCATATTGAGAGGCAGCCTCCCCATGCCTCCACACCGGTGCGGTACGTAGGGAATGTTGGAATTAGAATAATGTTATATAAACCTAACACTCTTTAGTATTTGGCTATGGAACTGTCAGCACTGAAAAAATGTATAACTGTCTCTCTTGCTCCGTGTGTGTCTTTGTGCGTTGTGCGATCTATCTAATAAATAGGAATCTAAAGTAATACGCCCGTATTTTCAATCAACTGCCTGTATTTCATCAGGTTATGGGCCCAGGACCATTTGGTAGTAAGATTTTTGAAATATCACACGAAGTATCACAGATTGAAAATTTGTCCGGGAGCCGAGGCCGGCCGGCGCAGTTGTTATTGTGAAAACGAAATTGTTAAAAACTGAACAATGTCGAGTTCAAATATAGCCTTTAGAGAGCAGTTGCATGGCAATATAAAACTGGCCAGCGAGACTGTGGAGGCAAAGTTGCTGCAGGAAGACCACAGACGGGAGGACAATCAGGATATTACATCAGCTTCGGCACTGGTGAAGAGGTGCTTCACGTGCCAGGAGGCTGGTCACCTGATGCGGAACTGTCCACTGGTGACGTCTGGAGGCAAGTCGGGGCAAGGTGAGGACAAGGAAGGAAGCACAGACCATTCAGCTCTGTTAACGGCGCTAAGTGTTAGTGTTGTGAGTGAAAAACAGTGGTATATTGATTCAGGCGCGACGAATCACATGTGCAATGATCGGTCAGTTATGTACAACTTTGTATCGGATAAACAAGGTACTGTGAAGATCGCAAACGGAGACTGTATCAATACGGCGGGAATGGGTCAGGTCAAGGTGCAACTTAAGGGTGGTTGCTTAAGGACAATAAGTGATGTCTATTTTGTACCACAACTAACCACAAATTTATTGTCGGTGAGTGCAATGACAAGAAAAGGCCATAAAGTTGTATTTACTAAAGAGCACTGTAAAATAACTAATGCTGACGGTGAGTTTCTAGGTAGCGCTACTCAGATCAATGCTGTTTACCGGCTCGACATTATAAGTGTCAGAGAGCAGTGTAAGGTAGCATCGAAAGTAGCTAGAGAGCCACCGTTATCTAGCTTGGGGTTAGGTAATACTTTAGTATGTTCACAGGATGGTGCGATGAAGGAGGAATCTAAGAAGTGTGTTTCCTCGACTTCGACTAGCCGCAAGGCATCTCAAGGGAATGGCAATGTGAAGGAGGAAGTGCAGCAGTCTGCGTCCTTGGCTTCATCGAGTTCCAAGGTATCTCAAGAGGTGTGGCATCAGCGGCTGGGTCACCTAAACTCTAGGAGCATGGGTCTCCTGAATAGAGGTATGGCTACTGGAATTAAGTATGATAGTGCTGATTATAAGTCATGTGTGGCTTGCATTGAGGGAAAGCAATCTAGACTTCCTTTCCCATCAAAGTCATCTAGTAGGGCTGATGAGGTACTTGGCTTAGTGCACACGGATCTGTGTGGGCCTATGCAGAAGCCGTCGTTCAGTGGAGCAAGATACTTCCTGCTGTTTATAGATGATTTTACAAGGAAAACTTATGTTTATTTTTTAAAAACTAAAAATGAAACATATGAAAGTTTTCGACATTTCAAGGCGTTGGTAGAGAACCAAACCGAGCGAAAAATAAAAATCCTAAGAAGTGACGGAGGTGGTGAATTTGTCAATTCTCAGTTTCAGAAGTTTCTCAAAGAGGCTGGAATACGGCACCAGACGACCGTGCCGCATTCGCCTGCTCAGAATGGAGTGGTTGAACGAGCAAACCGAACTGTGATGGAGGCAGCCCGCTGCATGATGCAGCAAGCTGGCTTGGGCATGGAGTATTGGGCTGAAGCAGTGAACACCGCTGTTTACCTGAAGAATCGAAGCCCAACCAGAGCTGTTATGGGTGCTACTCCTGAGGAAGCGTGGACAAATAAGAAGGTAGACCTCAACAATCTTAGAGTTTTTGGTTGTATAGCGTATGCTTTAGTAAAGAATCGAAAGAAACTAGATTCAAAGAGCAAGCTATGGAGATTTGTTGGGTACTGTACAGAAACAAAGGGGTACAGACTGATAGACCCAACTGATCCTCGTAAATTCACAATAGCGAGGGATGTGGTATTCCTAGAGGATAAATTCAAAACTAAGGAATTGTCACATGATGATAAAGTAGACATGAATATGGTATTCATGCAAAGCCCGCCACCTAACATGAATGACTCTAATAGTAGTTTGTCTGAGTGTAATGAACAACCTACAGAGCCATCTGTTGAGAGATTAAATCAATCTGATCACATAAATTCCGAGTCAGCGATTGATAATAATTCAAAAGATGACTCTGAGGATGCTGAAACATCTGGTGAAATGGATGATCCGTTGGATTCGACGTACGTTCCAGGCAGTTCTTCACTGGAAGAAGACACGGACTATGAAGAGAGTGCTGAGTTTGCCGCCTTCAACTGCGACATGCAGAGTTCTGCCACTGACGAGCCGACCACCGTTCGAGAGGCAATGAGTGGAAGCGAGGCTGAGCAATGGAGAGCTGCTATGTAAGATGAGTATAATTCGTTCCTTGTCAATGAATGCTGGACCCTCACAGATAAGGTTGATACACAGAAACCGATTAAATGCAAATGGGTGTTTAAGAGGAAGCGTGGTCTAAATGGTGAGCTATTAAAATATAAAGCGAGACTTGTAGCAAAAGGATTTACACAGAAAAGTGGCATAGACTATAAGGAAACTTTTGCTCCTGTCGTGCGCTATTCAAGTATTCGTGCGCTCCTAGCTCTAGCCGCCGAATATGACCTTGATATAGATCATTTGGATGTGAAGACCGCATTCCTCAACGGCGATCTCTAGGAGACGGTGTACATGGAGCAGCCAGAAGGTTTTGTGATGAAGGGTCAGGAAGGTAAAGTCTATAAACTCAATAAGGCTATATATGGCTTAAAGCAAGCGGCAAAAGCTTGGTACGACAAAATTAATAATGTATTGTGTAAGAAATTAGGATTCTCGAAGTCATCATCAGAACCATGTGTTTATCATAAGTCAGGTAAACATGGATTAACAATACTAGCTCTTTATGTGGATGATATTTTATTGTTTACAAAGAGAAATTCCCAGGAAAAGGATCTCATTAAACAAAAAGGACAATGGCAGAGTTCTAAGGACGTTTGGTACCCCTATGAAAATGACGGGTTCCGTAATGAAAGTACCATGTTTAGAGAGTCACTGTATAGGTACACAAATAAATAAATTACTAGATTTTTAGAAGCTGGGCGAAATGAGAAAAATGAAGAAAAATAATGTTTAAAAAGTAGTCGTAATGGAACGTAAACATTAATACAGGGAGAATGGAACGTCAAGTGAAGTAATGTTTATGCCATGTACTCTGTGATTTACGTCAAAAATGTCTAGGTTGGATCTCAGTATAATGATAAAAATTGACAAACCAGAGCAGAAAAATTGAAATGATAAAAAAAGTGTCATGTCAACAACTCTGTAAACGTCAACACCATGTCAACACTTGAACAACACAAGACGAACAACGTGAATAATAATTTGATAATAATATGTTAGGTATATCAAGTTATATGTTTACGTTTAAATAAATACGGGACGTGCAACGTACATAATAAATATAATTTATTAATATTATCGACTAGATCAGGCTACTACTTTCATCATGGAATAATGTTATACTTATCCAACTTCTGAAGTTTTAAATTGCCATTCCGCAACAGGGATCTGCTATGCCATTTCGAAATGCTATATGTAAAGGTTCTACTATATGGGTATGCATTTGGCGAGTAATGTAATGAAATAAAATATACTGTTTAAAAGATCATTGTTTTATTTACATAACATAATTTGCCTGGAATCAACTTTAGGAATCTTATGTTCCTATTACCTACTCTATTTTATTCTCTGTTGGGGTGTAAGTACCTGCACCTAGCTCTCTAGATGTGCTAAATCTAGATAGGTAAGTATGCAGGTTTCCTTCACTGTAAGTGTGATGGTATACATTTTAATTAAATTCAAAGAACACATTGGTACATGTCAGCGCCGGGATTCGAACTGCAGAACGCAGTTGCTCTTCTCATATTTGACTTAGGTATTTATGATCCTATGGTTCATAGCAAATATTGTCAGGATTTTGCGTGTTCTTGTTCTGTTGCTTCTGCAGGTTCCTGATGAAGAAGTGGGACGGGAGCCTGCCGGGGAGGTGGAACAGGAACCGGGTCTGGTTCTCCCCTTTGTCACATTTATTCTATATCTTCAGCAGTTTCAGCGGTATTCAAAATATTAAATAATTAGGTTAGGTAATGGAAAATGAAATAACAACTACTATGACAAGATTGACAAGCAAGATTCAGTGTTATTAGATTTAAATATTCAAAAAATATCGATTATAGTGAATCGGATAAAGAGAAAAAGAAAATGGTTTACTATGGATAAAAGTCTTCAAGACTTAAATAAAATGATATTTTATAAACCAAATGTACTAGTTTTGGCACAAATAGTACCAGAACATGTAATTTATTGATAAATAAAATATCTTTTGTATTTAAGATTGTATCGATATTTCTATTCGATTATTTTGTTGCTCGGATTTGCTGGTAATATTCCGAGGGCTGGCATCACAGTTGTTACGTTCCGTTCTCTATATGTTTGTTTTTACGTTCCATTATCCTTAGATTTAAATATTATTCGTTTATATTTTTCTCTTTTCCCCCGACTTCTAAAAATATTGTAATTACTGAAAATACCTTATCTACACTGTATTAATAAATGGTGAAAACATGGTTCTGAAACGCTCCAAAAAAAAGGCGGTACGCCCACTGCCGTTCTCCTTTAATATGGAGTTTGAAATAACCGATTTAGGGCCAGCGAGCCACATATTAGGTATGAGACTTTGTAAACATGATGACAGGATCACTCTTGATCAAAGTAAGTATATTGAGAGTGTGTTACACAAGTTTAAAATGGAGGATTGTAAACCTTCTGCCACACCTATGGAGACAGGTGTGAAGCTTACAAAAGCTTTGAATTCTGGTGATATTTCAAAGTTTGATTATAGAGGCTTGATTGGATCGCTGATGTATATTGCAGTTGGAACTAGACCGGACATTGCACATGCGGTAAGCTATCTGAGTCAGTTCAATGACTGCTATGATGAATCACATTGGAAGGCGGCTAAAAGAGTTATTCGCTATCTTAAAGGTAACAAAGATTTATGTTTAAATTTTGTTAAGGGTGGCATATCGATAACTGCTTATGCTGATGCTGATTGGGGTCGAAATGAGTCTGACAGGCGATCTTACACAGGCTACGTGTTTAAACTGGGCGAGTCAATAGTTTCATGGGAAAGCAGGAAACAGCGTACAGTTGCATTGTCCAGCACGGAGGCTGAGTATATGGCGATCTCTGACGCATGTAAAGAGGCCTTGTTTCTCCGACAATTTTTGCATGGGATATTAGGTAAGACATTAAAAGTTAAAATGTATAATGACAACCAATCCGCGCAGAAATTGTGCAAAAACGCAATGTTACATGCCAGAACTAAGCACATAGATATTCGACATCATTTCATAAGGGAACATGTATTAAATGGTATTATTGATGTTCAATATTTATGCACTTCAGATATGATAGCTGATGTTTTCACTAAACCCTTGTGTAAAGAAACTCATTATAAGTTTGTAAAACAGTTGATGTTATTATAATGATTGTGTTAATGATAAACTGTAAATTTGTTGTTACCTATCGTGTTTGGTTTAAGGGCCAGTGTTGGAATTAGAATAATGTTATATAAACCTAACACTCTTTAGTATTTGGCTATGGAACTGTCAGCACTGAAAAAATGTATAACTGTCTCTCTTGCTCCGTGTGTGTCTTTGTGCGTTGTGCGATCTATCTAATAAATAGGAATCTAAAGTAATACGCCCGTATTTTCAATCAACTGCCTGTATTTCATCAGGGAATACGTAAGCCTTGGCATAGACAGACTACCTCTCAATATTGTCAAGGCAACGTGGGCTGAGAGGTGTTTTAGATGGGGTTTTGTGGCCAATAATGTGTTCTTTACATTTATAATATTATAGTTACTTTTACATTTATAATATTATAGTTAGGATATGTTACTGGAACATGTTCAATTGTTATTTACACATAGCGTTTTGTGATGAAATTTCATGCTGTACCCAGAGAAATAGTTTCAGATTAATAAAAAGTAAGTATTAAGTGGAAGTAAGTATGGTCTAGGAAGTAATAAATAATAATACATTTAACGTGGTTGGAACCTCATTATTCTCGTAATGATCATTAACGAACGCAAAGTATGAGTTATATAATAAACGAGTTTAAAACAACATTCTGCATCATTCAGCCTGAAGGGCTAGCACGGAGCCCAAGACACGCATGACAAAACGTAAAAGTGACAAAAACTCACTCACATTGCGCAGCCTCTACAGCGGGAGCGATGGAGATATTAACATTTAACTTTTACGGTCGGCTCTAGCAATTACATCAAAAATCTCTAATCAACCGCTAAATCCGTCGCGTTGATTAATCAGAAAGTAAAGTGAATATCTGGCGTCCAATTTTCTAGTTCTGACTACTACGGGGACTGATTGCAGCGGCGGCGCCCCAAATGTTTGCCCGCTGCAGACCCGGAGTTACACAACGCGTACTGGCGGCGCCATTATTGGGGGGATTATGGGATGAAAGAAAGAAAGAAAGATAGACATGTACCTAATTCTTGTTTAATCAATCAACCAGCCTAGCTTGGGGTTGGATGGCCATGCGTGAGATGTCCCCACATATAAGATTAGAACAGATATAAATGGAGTGTAACGATGAAGTTGATGGCGCAAAGGTTTATTATTAAAGGTAAGGAGGGTATTTTAGTCTATAAAAGATGTTTAGAATGAACCTCCGAGTGACCATCTTCTGGCTTAGTATACCACTTGAAACAACCTGTAGATATACCTAACATTGAAATAACGACAACATGACGTGACGATGAAACTTGAAGCAGTCAAGTCGTTTTGACTTCACGATAGGGCCCCAGCCCGTCTAGTACAGGTTTGATAGTTCGTCGAAAACTATAAAATTTTCAGTTTTCTGGCATACAAAGTGGCGCTTCTAATGGAAACTATCATGGAGCTTCTGACGGATAATGTATGCAGGTGACAGAAGAAAACCAAAACTTTTTTCGTTTACATAAATTGCAAAACTCGTTCTAGAGACCCAGAACTAGAGTTGTCATCTTGTTGAATAACAGTCTGAATAGTAGTAATAATAATAATAATAGTCTAATAATTGCCTGTCGCTCCCTGCCCAGGGTCTGCAGAAGAAGAAAATCCAGGTGACTTAGGTATATTTGGTACAGTTGATTGATGCTTATGCAATATGAAACATTCTAGTCCTAGGCAGTAATGGACCTGACTGTACCCAGTACGGACGATCGTATACATCGATGTTTACGTGTATGTGTGTAAATACGACGTTTTAGATTATGCAGGTCCGTTTACAATCGGAATTGGACCAGCTGTTATTGTTTGTGATATTGAAGCCTCACGATATCCCACCTTGTTTGACAAATTATAAAAACAAATAGTAATCCAAATTAACTATATTATAGTTAATTTGGATTACTATTTGTTTTAGTGTGTGTACTGAGCTGAACAAAAACATTCTACTTTTAAAGTTGGAACTATAAAACGGTGATAGAAACTATACAGGATGTTGCAAAAAGGGTACTTATACTAAGCCGAAATAGGGTGACTCAGAGAGTTATTCTGAGCAACTTTTGTTCTACGAGTTTTGAAAATTCGCGAAAAAAAGTATTCGTTCTCCATAGTAAAAAGTATCGTAACCAACAAAGTTTCTATGGAAAATATATTTTTATTTTCATTAATATTCAAAACTCGTAGAACAAAAGTTGTTCCGAATGACCCCCTGAGTCACCCTCGTTCGGCTTAGTATACGCTTTTTGCAACCCCTTGTATAATATTATCATCATCATCAACCCGTAGTCGTCCACTGCTGGAGATAGGCCTCTGGCACGGAGCAACCCTGTCTTCGGCCTTCCTCATCCAAGTCTAGGTTCGTTGGTACAGCTGGGAGTCCCACTTAGACACCGGTTCTTTGGCATATCTGACCGGTCTACTGCCACTTCAGCTTGCAGATTTAAATAGTTATGTCGGTTACTTGGATTCTCTTATGAATTACCCTTTGATTAACAATGTGAGAAACAGATGCAGTGTCAGTGCAAAAAAATCTCTCGACGTCTCGACAAATAACACCCCAATTCTAGCACTGAGCTCTTATTTTGAATAAATTAGGTTCAATTAGATTAAGTTGGGGATTAGAGTATTTATTGGTAGAATAGTTGCCATTAGGTTGAAATTTAACGTTTGACAATAAACAAAATGCGGATAGTTCTTCTTCCTTCCTCTTCTACTCAATAAGTCTCTCATTCACCCAAAGGTTGCCTGGAAGAGATCGCTTTTAGCGTTAAGGCCGCCTATTGTGCTTACTCTTTTTGTTATAAAAATGTATGTTGTGTGTTTTGTTCAATAAAGTTATATTGTATTGTATTGTATAGTTTTTGGTATGTTTTCGTATGTGAATGTGACACACCATCTTGCTCGTTACATTGTTTATCTAAGCTCTTACTTAAGTTATTTAACTCGGCACCTGTACCTCATAAACAACCCTGCGTCCAACCCGCATACATCTTCGAAAACGAACCCAAATGATTCGGTGCTACGGTCGGTAAGTAGGTTGTTAGAGTTAAGGGGGTGATTATTGAAATGCCATTTAATATACAAAAATATAATCTTACCCTGTTAATCGTAAAAAAGTTAATGAACGATTTAGCTATTCATCTTTTATCTTTTAGGGCTAGTCCTTATGGATGGACTTATGATTATTCATACATATTATTTTTTCTACATCAAGCTCAAACTATATGGTGGATACGCCAGTAGACATGGGCGGGCACTTGACTATAGGCAGTAGGGTTTAATCTAGAGTGTTCTGAGCCATATTTCATGAAAATCGGTTCAACAGTTCAAACTTTTAGTGTTGGATATCAGGGGTTTTTAAGGGTTTATGTTAGGTTATTTTTGAAATCGATAATATATGTCTTATTTCTCTAGTCATCGCCTTAAGCTAAACGTGGTGTACATTTAGCAACCGAGGCGCCTACCCACCCACATTTAGGCAATAAATCGTGTAGTTTCTGTGGTCGGGATTAATGCGTCAGTCCCGCAATCCATTACGGCAGTGACGCTGTCAGGGCCGGGCCGGACTCAGGTTTAATATGATGTCCGGAATATTTGCTGTTTGCTACTATTTGTACGCGCGTTTACACGTGACGATTGGCTGAGTAACGAATGTTTGAACGGTTTTTAGAAATTCGGGGCTAATGTGGCCGAGTCGAATGCGGAATGGGGCGAATGTGGCTGGACCCGGCGGAACGAACGTCCGGAACATTTTCGGAGTTTTTTTTGTGAAATTGGTACCTACATACGTTTAATGAAACATAGATACACGGTTGACTGTCATAATATTTAGTGCAGCAGTGCTACAAAACTTATTTTATTTTCAAAAGTAGCCTTTATGAATAGGCTACAAGACGAAGTGTAAAGCATCAGCGTTTTTATTTGTACACACAGTAAATATAGATGTGATTTTGGTGAATTT
This sequence comes from Plutella xylostella, assembly GCF_932276165.1. Taxonomy (NCBI): domain Eukaryota; kingdom Metazoa; phylum Arthropoda; class Insecta; order Lepidoptera; family Plutellidae; genus Plutella; species Plutella xylostella. The sequence goes on from NC_064008.1 coordinate 7,489,717, forward strand.
TATTACTGTGATCGCGGCTTCAGATATTCTCCATCATGGAATAATTCTATAATTCCTACCAGGCGACCAAGGGAAAGAAGTACTTACCTATAATATTGAAACGTTCATCACGATTGCTGGGACACGGGTCTCCTTCCAATAAAGGAAGGGTTTCAGGCCTAGTCCACCACGCTGGCCTAGTGAGGTGATATTGAAACACTAGCTAGCGGGAAAGAGCTTTTCTTTGCCTTAAAAAAAAACCCGTGGGAATTCCGTGATAAAAAAATATTGCCTGCTATGTGGTAATCCAGGGTGTCAGCTAACTCCATGCCAATTTTCATTAAAATCGGTTCAGTCTTTCAGACGTGAAGAAGTAACAAATATACACATAAACTTTCTAATATTATTATTCCCTCCATCCAAAGGTTGTCTGGCAGAGATCACTTTTAGTGATAAGACCTTTTGTATCCTAATTAAGTTGCAATTTGTTATTCCTATGATTCTTTGTTGGTGTGCAAATAAAGCGTATTCTATCTATCTATCTATCTATTATTAAAGTAGGAGTAGGATTCGCACAGTGTAAACGCGCCTCCAATACTCCTAGGTCAGCATTTAAGCTACCGTGAACTGTGAAATCAGGGGATCGCTTGAAACTGTGACGCGCGAATTAAATGCTCCTAGATGTGTGAAATATAGACGATATGCAGGGTGAAATGTTATCAGTGATCTACCTGTACTATCTAGATTCTAGATGGTATAGTTACCTACGTTTTCCCGCAAAAAGTATGAAACTTTGATGTGAAATGTCTGTGTGACTATATAGGTAGCGTGGTGTATTTTTTTAAACTTATTTAATTAATAATTGACTGACATAATTAATCTTATGAAGAGAGGACGACCGAATGGCGTAGTGGTTAGTGACCCTGACTACTGAGCTGATGGTCCCGGGTTCGATTCCCGGCTGGGGCAGATATTTGTTTAAACACAGAGATTTGTTCTCAGGTCTTGGATGTGCCCGTGATATGGCAATAGGCCCGCCCCTTATTACATTGGGACTAACATAAACACTGGCGAAAAGTGGGTGCAACAATGCACCTCTGCCTACTTCGCAAGGGAGTTCATTAGTACTAGGCGTGAGTGTTTGTTGTTGTTGTAAATAATTAATCTTCAAGCTCTAAGGTAAATACTTAATTCATAGAATAAACATTTCATTTAATTCTTTCATTTTACATGAGGCTTGCTAACTGCTACTTTCTTTTTCAGCCTATAGCAGCCCACTGCTGGACGTATAGCTAATACAAAATAAAGAGTTACAGATAATTGTATAGATAGTAACTTTGAGCAAGCATAGAATATCATAGTCTACTCCTGCAAATAAATTATACTGCAAAGAAATATCTCCACAAATAACATCCCACTTCTAGAATATAATAGAATATTGCTTTATTGAACACCACATAAATCAGACATACAAAAAACATTATTATAGAATAGAACTAATGTACAATAGGCGGCCTTATCGCTGAGAGCGATCTCTTACAGGTAACCTTAGTACTTCTACCACTGAGCTCTATTGCACTGACACTCCATCTATGAATTCAGGAGTATGCTATAGTATTCTATGCTCAAAGTTACTATCCCGTCGCTGCTATATACCTCTGAAGGAATCAATATCGCACGACCTCTCGCTATTACCAATATGCTCAAGTGCTTTCTAATCTCACAAGCTAGCAATACTAATTGCATCTGTATCTACATACTAGCTTGTCTCTCGTTCTATCCCTAATCAATACATACGTCTGTCTCTGTCTGTCACAGGGCTGTTCTGGTAAGTTTGTTAGCCTTGTTAGATGCATGGAATTTAATCTGATGGAGCTGGCTCTTGTTATTGTAAGCTTATGGACTGTAATTGAAATAAGAAGAGAAACTCGATTTTAAAGTCACCTATATAACTTGTAATTGGCTCTCTGTTGTCTAGGTATTATTTATGCGTGTCTTTGGCAAAATAGCTGTAAGTTTTCCATTTAAAATAAAATAAAATAAATAAAATATAGATGGGCGTGTCATATCCCAGCAATTCGCAGTGAATTTATCACCTGACTTGAAAGCCAAGTGAGTGAGAAAGGTCCATCCAAACGTTGTCTGGTAGAGATTGCTGTAATCAATAAAGCTACCTTTTTGTTCTCTTTCTAGGACCTACCTACTAAAAATCATAAAGTTTGCCTAATGAATTCAAACATTAATGATCTTTAACTAAGTACTTAGTTTGTTTAATAATATGATGAATAAAATTCTCATTTCATACTTTGTAAGTAAACTACAAAGAATAAACCTTCAAGTTCTTTGTTGATTTTTCTATCTCTATGTTTATTGACACTAAAATTTAATGTGAGATTTTTTTATATTTCTGAAATATATTTTCATTAATAATAGGTATAGCAACTAGAGGTAAGCAACGTTTTTGTTCAACGACTTTTGAGAATAATTCGAGAAAAAAATATCTATGTGTAGGTATATTATTTAAATAGGTATTAAGTTATAAACGAATTAGATAGGCCAAGGGCTGATTTTTCAATAGTCACATTAATGTTATCTGAGGAAGAGTTCTTATGCTGTAGCATCTGAATGTTTGTATTAGACAGTGACATCAAAACTTTTATTCATTAGATAACATTTATCTGGCCATTGAAGAATGAGCCCTAAATAGAGTAAAGGTATATAATTTTCATTAAAGTGTTCCGTTCATAATAACAGCAATTCTTTCAAAGAGATAGCCAATCCATTAACAGTTTCTTTAGAATTTTTCATCATACCTACATAACCAGCCTTCAGTTGAAGTCTGCAAGAGCGAATATTGTATGAAAGATCCCGTACTTTATCTTGGTAGCTGTACCAAGTTATTGGTAGAACATCAATCAAAATCGACCCTTTTAACGTCGTGAACACCATTAGCGCTATACATGACTTAGGGAATAATTGAGAAGGAAAACACAGAGATCTGAAGTAAATGGGCGGAGAAAATATAAATATAACAGTTTGTTTTTATTCAAATGCTTGCTTTGAGTTAGCATTTTCTTTAAAGGTCAATAAAAAGAAAACTGTCTAGTATAATATAATTAATTACTTAAGATAAAATTTAATTATTTTTTTTCGAACGTAGAGTAGAGTTTGCTTGACGTTTGTTAATGTTAACATTCTTCTATTAACTTACCTATAAATTTTACAACGTATAAAATATAACGATTGACATAAATATATGGAGAAACGGCGTCGGCAATGCCGATGAAGTGGATGCACTTGTGTGAATTTCTATACAAAGAATACTGAATGCGTCCGTTGCATACGATGCCGAAAGCTGGACGTTTTAGACCTTTTTCTGTACCACAAAACCACTGTTTAACAAGTGTTTAAAACGAAATTGGCAGATTTTGTAGGTGTTTAGAAGAATAGAATAGAATAGAATACTACTTTATTGACTAAAAATAACACAAATACCTAACAATTTATACAGTGGAGTTAAAGCAATAGGCGGCCTTATCGCTAAAAGCGATCTCTTCCAGGCAACCTTTGGGTGGAGGAATGACTTAAAGAATAATAATGTTTGTTAAATACTGTCTTAGTTTTTGTTGTATTATGGCCCTTAGTTTTCACTGCTCGAACGGTGAGTCCCACTTCGCCGTCAGGATCAGATATCTCACAGTTATGAACTCAAATATCCTAATCCAACATGGATTAATAGTAGCTATCCCCTTACATTATTCATATGCACAGTTGAGTTCCACAACTCGTACTGAAAATCACATCAAATATTAAACTTGAATCGAATCTATGAATATTTGAGTTTGACAGACTTGTCTGATTGAAACTTCTATCAGTTTTGGACAGCTGATATGTCTGCAAAGATACAGTAAAACTGTAAAGTCCTGAAAACAGAAGTGGATTCTAACTTATTTTACAGACTGTATTTAATCGATATATTTATTAAAGGACAAATCCGATAAAAAGCCATTGAAAAACGGTATTTTATTTTTTTAATGTATGTAAATGTAAGTAACTGATAATGATAAAAAGTATTTGAAAAATCGCACTCTATCGCAATTTCAGGACTTTATAGTTGGACTGTAGATACATACATCATTAAACCCGAGTAAAAATATATGACTTTTAATCAAATATCTGGGTTGAGAATCAAACCCGGGATAACTCTATATCTCAATATCTTCTTCATATCGGGGTCACTAAAACATATAATGACAAAACACTACATCATTTGGTGGTCAGTTATATGAACTGTATCTTACTTATACAAGGTGCAGTAGTTCTACACGATATAAATACTCTACTTGGTCTGTAAAAGTTCTTATTTAGCAAAGTTTATCACTTTTCATGGTTTACACTCTACACTCGAGAGTTGAAATAACCTCATATACATTTAGTATAGTTTACAGCCGTATCGCCGTCTTTAAATGAGTACAATACACTTAAGGAACACATCTAGATTTGCAGGTTTTCTCACGATTTTTTCCTTCACTGTAAGAGCGATGTATGATACATTGTACTTAAATTCAAAGAACTCATTGGTACATTGGTTGGCTGACATCAGCGCCGGGATTCAAACCCGCAACCACCACTCTTTTACCCGTCTGAGTTACCATCGCTCGTATATAATATTCAAAAACGTACCAATTTTAAATATTTCGCAAAATAAATATCACATTTCCTTCAAATAGCTTTCAATTTCAACCCACTGCGTTTGCTGAAAGCTGCACGGGAGTGGATCGAAAGCTCCTATATGTAACCGCGGTCTCGACTACCATATCAAAAGTAAACCGGCCCTATTTGATTTTAATATGCGAATGGATTCGGATTCTATTGACTTTTAACTTGCGTTGGCAACCGGAAAATTCATGGAGAGAATTCATGCAGTTAATATGGGAGTTGGAAATAAATGCGGTGTTTCAGTGTATGTAACAAATGTAGGTAATTAATAACTTTGTGGTGCACAGTCGAACGCACCCGTTTCACTGGATATGGGATTCGATTCGAATCCAGACCATCACTTGGTGTTGGCACTTCCTTGTCGGACTCTAAAGTTTGGTTTTTTATCTCAGATACTAAATTGACAGATTCTGAACGGTTCACCAACAGTCGATTGTCCTGCTATTAAGTGACGATTCGTTCTATTGGCGGGACAATCGACTGTTGATGATCCGTTTTTAATGTGTCAATTTAGTATGTGTAATAAAAAACAGACTTTATCTAATTTACTTCAGTAAAAACATAAGCCATAGTCCAACAAAGGGGTAGAATAAATTTTGTTTTTCCAATCAAAAGACTGGCACCAATAAGTTTCCAATTACGGCGTGTTTTCGCGAAAACTTCAACGGAACCGGATGTTTGTCAGGCTGGCTGCATGAATAAGGTATGAGGGGAAAAACGAAGCCTTCTAGACGTTTTTTTTATACGGCGACCTAGTTATTGACATTCTTAGATGAAAATAGAGAGGAGTTTTAAGTTATTAAGGGTATTTATGGGATCACACTTTAAACATATTATCATTGATGTAAGCTGCCTACCTCAAAATCGATTTAAGACTCATTATCTTCCATCCAAAGGTCGGTTGTTGTCTTTTTGGACTGTATATTTGTATTTGGTGCAAATAAAGTGAATTATATCGTGTTTACTTTCAATACGGGGGATTTAGACATTTGCATGTTCTGATTGTATATCATGATGAAAAACATTACCCTCTTCCTTCGGCAGTCGGGTAAAAATGTATGTATCCAGATTTAAAATTACGAAAAAATCAGTAAAGACAGCAATTTACTAATGCTAGAATCCAATTCCTTTTATAACAATGGCAAAATAGCCTCTATTTCCTTGGAAGACAAAGGCCGTCTGCTTTTTCACTGTCAAGATAAACGCCCCAACGTCAATCTGAGATGGGATTCATTACTTAGCTACGGGGTTTCCTTAGAAAAACTATTGGAATACCTACGCAAAATTATATTATAGGTATTCTTATGATATTCATTGTAGCTCATATTTTATTTCATCCCCATGCAGCTTTGAAGAGAGTTGACTGACCTGGAAGGCTAGCACGGGGCGCAAGACGCGCACGTCAAGACGTCACTAAAGGTACAGGGAGCAAAAGAGATTATGCATGTCCCCCTCAGCGCAAAAACATTATTTTTAAGGTCAGTGAAAATAGGTATGAATAGAAATAGGTATTTACTTAATTAGTAGAGTTTGTTTGTATCTATCTTAACTCAGAATCAATCTTAGTCTTTTTACGTTTCGAAATGGTCTACAAGGTATTTTTTGTTGACTGTAGTTACTATCAAGTGGCTGCTGAGAAACGAACCCCATTCACTAAGTTTACCAGAATTTGTGCGTGCCTCAACACTTTTTAAATGACTTATCATCGAAGAAAATTGAGTTGCGGAAGAGTTTGATTAAGTATATGTAGGTACCTAGATGATGTTCTTATATCCCTGCAAACTATAGGGTGAAATTTTGTAAGTGATGTTAACGTAGGAATACTAGGTATTTATCTTTACGAAATACGCGTTATCAGAGTTGTATGTATGAAGGTATCTTAGTGAACCGATGCTTTCGACACATACTCCGAATATACTGGCCCAATAAAATCTCCAACGACCAACTGAGAGAACGGTGCCACGATACCCTGATCGACCAGCAGATCAAGCGACGCAAGTGGAACTGGATTGGCCACACCCTCCGAAGAAATTCTGACCACATACCCAAACAGGCGATAGATTGGAATCCGCAAGGAAAGAGAAAGCGTGGCCGTCCCAAGCAGACCTGGCGACGCACGGTAGTGGACGAAGCGAAAAAGATCGGGAAGTCTTGGAGTGAAATCAAAGGCGAAGCTCAAGACAGGTTGCGATGGAGAGTCACTGTGGACGCCCTCTGCCCCATCCAGGGGACATAGGATACTAAGTCAAGTAAGTCATGTATGAAGGTATACATACGTCTGTAGGCGAAGATTTCGAATAGCTGTTCTACAATATTTTTTACCCATACTATTTATGGTTGCTGTCTTAAGATTCTCTTTCCCATTGTTTGTATCTTTAGTAGTCGCATTTACTATGTAAATTCAACTAGACCACAATTTTCTTTTTGAAAGACAAAATGGCTAGTTACCTTCACCGCTCACGTCAGCATACAAAACTGAGCACGATGTGACTCTAACTAGATCTTATGAAAACATAAATGGCCGAAGATTCGGCTAAGTTGTGCCAATTTCTCCATAGTCGGTTAGAACATAACCAAGTATTAGTGGTCGACTTTTGACACATCTGTCAAGAATTTTATATGGAAATGACGTATAATTGATGACCAATCTTTGGTCGGTTAGATAACAAACTATGGAGAAAAGGGCACTAAGAATGTTATTATAATTCTACTACTAACCATGAAATAAACAGGTACTTTGATGGGGTCTTCTGGCTTGTTATATTGCTTAAATATTGATTTACGTTAGAAAGATTTCATGCTTAAATGAAGCTACAAAGTTTTTATTTTATTTTAAGAGAATTATAAATAAGTACCTACATGTATCTTATGAGAAACCTTATAATTGTTGATCAATAACAGAATCAACAATGATTAAAAATAGAAATAGACAGGATTTTGTAAGCTAAAAGGTGGTTGCTAAAGGGGTTGATATACAGATTTTATTCTATGAAAGCTGATCCCTATAAAAGTTAACGTGAACAACAGAGTCTTGTATGTAACCAACAGAGTACTTTACAAGACAGTTTTTTTTGCAACGTTAAATATGCGAACACAATGGAAACAAGAGGCCTATGGATAGTAATCTATTAACATAAATAATTTATTCTACGTAATATTTACCTTAACTTTAGACAAAGCGGCTTTGGCCATCCAGAACCTTGACTATAGCCGAAGCGGCTTCGGCCATCCGGAACCTCTACCTACACGAGCCAATCACGATTCAAGAGAAGGAAACTTGCTAACAGGATAAACAAACTGGGTGCAATTTGATTTGCTTTGATTTGACATACGACGGGAGTTCAAAGGACGCAAGTAACGTTCTCAAAGAATCCAATTTATCGAACAGTGCCTCGCCTTAAATGTTGCAGATATAGGTTTTTCTTAGTTTCAATTTCCTTGCTTTTTTTTCTTGACGATGTTATAGGTTATTCATGTTTGGTGAGGTATAAGCTTAGGAACCCACATCTCATGTACACGAAAAAAAGAACGAGAATTGTCACGCAGTTCAGTTTTCAATTGTTAAGTATTACAATAATTATAGAGATAATTGAGTTTTTCCGAAGCTTCGGAGCGCTGCACGAACCACGCCTCTATCTCGTTGTATTTACGTGCCGATTGCGTTACAGTTTGTAAGTCACATAACTTTGCTTATATTTTTTTTGTGAAAGTCGTAACATTTGCCTATTTTCCTTTGTAAGATATTGATTTTACGTTTCATTTGCCGCCGTAAACATCTTCTCGTCCATCAGTAGTTAACTGGCCTACTTTGAAACTTAACTGAATTTGTCGAGTGGAAAATTGCCTCCTCTTGAAACAAGGACTTAATTTTCCTTAATTCGATCAAGTTTAAGGACTCTTTTGTGTGGTGTCATGACGACGATGGTGGAAGTAATTAACCTTAGCTTACACAAGAGTATTCTTGTGTTACTAAGTACGAAGTTTCTGGGCGTTGCTATGCGACCCACAACTCTATCTCGTTGCATTAAACGTATCGATTGCGTGCCAGCTTAAACTTCGTATTTCAATGCTGCTAGCCTAGCACGGGGTGCAAGACGCATACGCCAAGATGTGACAAAAGTTTTGCGTCGTTCTCGCTCACATGGCTCGGCTTTAAGAGCAAATGTGACGGAAAACTTCTTGACTTGCACGTCTTGCGCCCCGTGCTAGGCCTTCTGGACATACATAGGCCTCTTCCAAGGAGCACCACAACACTCAACCGAGGCCTTCTTCTTTCAACAACTACCAACTACATCTCTAAGGGTCCGCCTCCACGGGCGACAGAATCGCGGCGTGGAGAGGGCCCCTAAAGCTGTCGGTCCAGTTGGATACACTCACACAGGGTATTGTAAAAGCGATAATAGTAAACAAAAATTGGATGACTCAGCTCGTCATCCTGAGCAAGATCTGCTCCTCAGTACACAGTATTATTTGAGAATTTGCGACCAAAAGTTGTTTAGAATGACACTATGTGACCCCCTTCAGGTTTTTGACTGTCTTATTGTTTTCCATCCTATACCAATATTCATAGCACTTCACCAACTAATTCCATTCCAAAATTTTACCCTTATTTTACTGAACTAGAGTCGCCAGATGCCACTTAGAATACAGTTTTGATATCAGAGGGGTCACTATATATGACGAAAAACTAATTTCCGGAGGGCTGCAGTGCGATCCACGACTCTATCTCGTTGTATTAAAAGTTGCGGTTGCACGACAGCTCTCGTTCGTTTGTTTTTCGTCAGTATAGAGAAACCCTCCTGAAGCTTACCTATCTCGGGCTGTATGAATATGCATGTGCAGGCAGCCCCTACAATTATTAGTGCCGAGTCACTGCCTGCCCCGGCACACTGCTGGCTAGAATTGTGTCGCGTAAAAAACATAATTAATGAAGCAAGTCACTGAAGCAGGTATAAAATATTAATGTGAAACATAGCATTTTCATGTTCATGCTAAAGTGATGCCGAAACAAGTGACTTCATTCTGAACAACTTTTGATCTACCTATGACTTTTACAAATTCGTGCACAGTTGCTAAAGTGGTACAGAAAGCCGAAACGGGATAATTCTGGGATTCACTCTGAACACGTCATAAAAAAGTATCAAAATAAGTGCAGCAGTATTTCCATAATACCATAGGGTAAAAATATATAAATTTGTCAGTTTTCCGCCACGCTCTCGCAGCCTCGCCGCCAACCCTCAAAAGACCTGGCGGTTTTTGTTAATGCATCACACGGTATGCGCGCTTTTAGTCGAAAATAGTTTGCTTTGAGGTGCATCCATTAAGGCAGAGCAGTGTCGGGTACACTCCACGACCATTAGTGCGATGTACAATTTATAGTATGCACACGAGGCCTGGGCCCCAAGTCTGCTAAGGAATGGCGGCACAGTTGTGTGTCGGCAGCATGGGTTTCGCTCTGTATGTATTCATTATCTGCGTTTAAGTAAATATTTATTGCATATTTTTTAAAGAACTAACGTTAAGAACAGTAATAAGTGTTAAGTGTTTCATATTGCACTACTGAGACTCACTAACCAAGAGAAAACGGATACCTAAAGTCGGGGAACTATTCAGACGACACAGCATTGGGCCGCCATTCCTTAGCAGACTTGAGTCCCTGGATTCATGTAACGACACACGACAGCGTTATCGTTACATTACATTGCGTCTAGTACTGTTGAGCCTGTAGTACCAACGGGTTTTGCAAGCAAAGGGGAAAAAGGTTTAGTTGAAGAAAACTATATAAGTACCTACTTAAGTTTACGTTTTCTCGCATACAAAGTGACGCCTCTAGCGAAAACTATTATGAAACTTTTGACAGATAATGTATGCAAGACACTATATACGAGTATATAAGACATCGTCCGTGTAAACTTGACAAAATCTCATGTGAGGTCAGACTTAAGGCGAAACCAGACGTTTGGACGTGTCTGCACATTTTTATAGTTAAGGCGAGCACTGCACATAAAAGTTTAGTAACCTAAAAAATATCTTTAAGAAATTTGGGAGTCGAAATACAGGGCGAACAAATATGTAGGTATAGTTTGTTCTTTGATTTTTCAAAATAGAGACATGAAAAAATATTATGGGCAAAAATATTTCTGTAAGTATCTACTATTTATAAATATAATGAACGGAGCCCTTTATAAGCGATTCCTACTCGCACTTGGACGGGTTTTTAGACTATTTTTAGGGTACGAAACCATACTGTGAGTATGAAGGTCACAAGAAGGCCTAAAATGCATTAAATAAATAATATGACATTTATAATTAACATTCGGTTTTTTTGTATATTTATAACAGTTTGTTATAGATATACGTAACTAATAGTGTAATTTTTGTAATCACTGTTGACAAAATAAATAATTTTATTTATTTAAACTGAAACATCAGCAGTTTCAAGAACTAACATTTAGTTAATTATTTTAGTCCTATATAGTATTTCATTAATTTATTAATAAAAATAAAATAAAGTAACCTCTCCTTAAATCTTTCACCAAGAGCAGTGGCGTTAAAATATAACATGCGGTACAGGAATAACAATTTCACACTGTGAAATACTGTTTCTGTTTCTATACCTTAGAAAACATATTAATACCTACGGCAATTAAAGTTATTTATATAATATTTAGGTATAAAATGTGTTTAATTGTATTTAAAAAGTTGCAACTTTTTATTCTGTGGCAACAAATAATAACCTTTCTAACCAAAGTTAAAACAACACAAAAGTATCATTACCTTCGAACGGCTGAACCGATTTTCATTAAACATGGCTAAGAATACACGGGTTAGTCCCGCTATGGTATGGTCCCGGTATGGCACCCTCTTAAAATACCTATCAAAAAGTCCCGCTATGGTACCCATCTTTTAGATCTACTTTACAACAGTACCAAAAACTGAAGGGTACCATAGCGGGACTTTTTGATAGGTATTTTAAGAGGGTGCCATACCGGGACCATACCTACATACCTACATACATATAGCGGGACTAACCCGAACGGGGTAACATTATCCATGCCTAAAAAAGTCAAAACGAAAATTGATTCAGCCGTTTGGGGCTATGCTATAAAAGATAAATAAATAAATAAATACACACATACACACACATATATTCACAGACTCGTTAAACTACATCTTTTCCGTCGGGAGAATAAACAAAAATCCAGTCAAAATCCACTGCTGGACATCGGATCCCTTTTACAATTTTATAAAAATAAAGTTAAGACCCATCACTGTAAAAACAACCTGGTTAATCATGGCAATGACCTAGATACAGTTTCGAAACACTATGACTTAAACAAAAAGGTCACCATCTTAGCATCAGAACACGCCGCTTCAAATCTAAATCTAGGCTAAACATAGAAGCCTAGATAAAGCCGCAGGGTATTAGTAGACAAAGCTTAAATGGCAACATCTTGTTTCACGATAAACCTTTGAATGGAACTCATGAATATTCAAACAGAGTCCTGCTGTTTAGCGCAACTGTCTTGTGCCGATTTAGATTAGAACCAACAGGGCGCATCTATAGATGACCTCCGAAGTATTATAGGTAACGTTGAATATTATTATGTAAAAGTATTACAGCTACCCTACAACCTTCGGTTTTAGTAATAAGAAAAGAATCCAAGAAACATCAAGTGAACATATAGTGCGAATCTGAAAGATGTATGTCAAACACAAATGTGACACATTTGACTTATTATTGTATTTGTTTTGTAAATCCAACCGGATATTTGTTTTATGTTTATACAAAGTAGATATTTTCTTGCATCATATAGGTACCTACTACCTTAATATTTCTGTATACATACTACATAAAAACCCTAAAGATAAAGTTTTAATTGAATTACCTAGTTTATTCCGTCAAATCTGAAAATTCATCTCAACCCTTTAAAAGGTCCATTATGAGTGAAAAAATATACCCGAAAAAGAGTTCTTTAAGTCTAATTTAAAAGCTCTTTCGCTCATAAAATAATCAGTCCTTAACCAGCCGAGACTGATTAGTTTGCGAGTTGCTTCGAAGTTTCAGGATGTTTTGGAACTGTTTTCAGTAGAAGTGAAGTATGTATTTATGAAAATTATAATTGTACACTCACGAGCAATGAAACAGTTTGAGCGACAATATAGCGGCAAATTACTCCTAAACGGAAAATATCAGTGTATTAGGTAGGTAATATGATTTGATATAATTTTATACTATATTGACCTAACTTATTCCTACTTAAATTCTTATTCAGCTTATATCAATCCATTCTCTCCGTTATACTATTTTACCTTACATATACGATTTACAATTTTTAAAATTTATAAATACGCTAAACTCTTCTTCACTACTTTGTGTTCTATCTCAGATTTATTAATTAAATAAATGAATTCGAGAGAGCCGTGTTATTCATTCAAGTCGATTATTTCTCTGAACTTGCCTCCCTTGTGTTCCACAGATAAGACAGCCGAGGGGTTACTACCATTGGGTGATTTTTCGAATCACATTTATAGTTCAGAGGGGGTAAAGCGAAGTCAAAACGAGGAAACATTCACTAAGTAATAAGTATCAAATTCAATACAATTTGAATCCGAAAATCTTTGTCAAAACAAGTTTGCGATGGAGGTTTGGGGGATTTGCATGACGTCCAATGTTTTTTTTTTAATTCATTATTTTTTAAACGTCCCAAAACAAAACATAATTATATCTAGCTCACACGTTCGTCCCACAGTAAAAGTGTTTAAATGTCTACATCTATCGGCGTAAGACCAACTAGCGCAGCCAATTGAAAAAAAAAAACATAACTTCCGTTGGGAAGCGTTTTTCCAAAACTCTTCCTGCTAAATAATACAATTTATTTAATGTAGAACTAATGTAAGAAACGCTAAAAACGGCCGTTCCTAGCAGAAACAACATAATATAATAATAATAATATAATAATATATAATATGTGGGAACATCTCACACACGGCCATCCGACCCCAAGCTAGGCAGAACCTGTGTTATGGGTGTCGGACAGCTGATATATCTACACAAATACATAGATAGATAGATACTAAATATAAATATCAACACCCAAGACCCGAGTACAATTAATATCTGTCTTTAAACAAATATCTGCCCCAGCCGGAAATCGAACCCGGGACCTTCGGCTCAGTAGTCAGGGTCACTAACCACTACGCCATTCGGTCGTCAACATAAGCTTCTACACTGTTTCTGATGTCATTATAAGCTAGTTTTTTTCAATTTTGGAGTTAACTGGTGCTACAAGTATGTCACTGAAACCCTTTTACTGCTTGCCAGTGTATTATTTCTCAAATACAGAAACATTAGTAACGTTGGGGGTATAGGTACTTAATACAAAGATAGGATCAACAGCATTTGTGCTAAAGGAATGAGGAGTCTAGAACAATGTTAGCTTTCAACTACAGCTGACTGTTGAGTATAGTCTGTTTGTTCTCCGACCTCATTTGTGTGTACAGTCAACAAAAGAGATATATACCCCTGTCAAACAGAAGAAATCGCATTAAGCCATTTGTACATATGTGCTAGATTAAGTTTTTTTGTAATTTTGTCCATGTTTTTGTGTACAAATAAAGAATATTTATCTAATATGCTGTTTGAAAAATATTCAATGGATAATTATTCATATAGACACAAGCTGGTAGAGAGAGATGTTAGGTATTTTTTGAGTCACATAAAATAAGTATTGTGTCTGGCGTACTGATGGGTCGCCGGAACGTGAGTGGTTAATTTCCTTCTGATTATAATTTACCCTGGGAAATTCATTGATAAATGATGATGGGCACAAATATATGGAAGCTGGGACCAGCACCAATAGAAATGAGTGATACGTCGTTGAAAAGGTATTTTTTAGCAGAATATGAATAACGGAAGCGCTAGTCTTGATTTACTGTCCAATTAGAATAATCGTGCCTTGAAAGTTTTTATATTTTATTTCTGTAATTTTAATGTTTTTGTTAGTTTTTCACATTCATTTTTAATTTTTATAACAAAATGATCATATTTCATATAATATTATATTTGTTTATTATCTCAGTAAATAAAACCAGTTGAAAGTAATTTTTCCAATTTCAATAATACGTGTTTACGTGTACTACGCCCTAACTGTCATCAGAAGAGAGAGTGCAATGCCATAGAAAAATACTTCCTTCCGACGAATATATTTCAAAATGGACAACTTATACGGATTTGTCGTCATAATACTTTTTTGCTCACTTGAAAAGAGCTATCCAACGATGTATGTCTCGTCTTTATTGGACATAGGTTCCAAAACGCCCATTGTCATTTCCATCCTTTAGAAGCCTTATTCGCCACGTCGTCGTTGCATAGGTCTTGCTATAAATCATATGGAATTTTCCGTTATTACTCTTCAGCGCGGTCGGATATAATGTATTGGTGTAATATAAGAAAGTTTAAATTGAAATGTAGTGATATTAGGTAGGTAGTTTTGAAAGTAAAAGCAAAAGGTGCATTATTTTGGTACTTTTAAAATTAATACTAAGATATTCACGATTAGCTTCCACACCAATGCAGTCTGTGGGTATTTTTTTTATTAATTAACATTTTATTTTCAAAGAAAAAATTAACGGATTCTTTAAGGTGATAAGATATTAACAAAGTTAAGATAAAGATAAAGATAAAATACTCTTTATTGCACACAAACAGAAACACACATGAAAAGAAAATAAATAGCACAATCGGCGACCTTATTACTAAAAGTAATCTCTTCCAGACAACCAAACCAAAAACCAAAGTTCTCTGTTGGTAAGATATCGCTAAAAGTAAAATTGACATAGTGCATAGTTACCCTTGTTGCTAAAATGGTAGGTAAAGCTATCCAAAATGGGTCAAAAGCTTATTTTTGCTACAACATTTGATAGTCGAAATTGTAGGTACTAGATATAAGTAAAAATTGTAATAGATTATAAGGAAAAAGTTGAAAAGATGCTCGAGGAGTTTCTTTCGCCATTTCTTTCCTTCTCAATGACGGGGCCTTTGTGAAATGGTGGTAGATGACTATCGACAAATAATTGTAAAATTTTACGTCGATTAAACCATTTGAATTTGAATTTGAATTCGACTAAAATAAAAAAAAATGTGGCCTTTTTCTGTAAACTTTCCCACTTTTACTACACTCTGTATAGTGCTTTCATAAGTTAAATAAACCAATAATCTATTCTAAAGGCTACAAAACTATACGGTAGATTAAAATAGTAATTCACTTATGAAACTGTAACTGAAACATCTTGAGCTCCTGCTAGCTGCAAGCAAAACTTCCCTTCATTAAGTTAAAAAACTTACCCCTCCTGTAGTGTAGAGTAGCTGGCAATGCGAGTATTTTAAAACATCTGGCATATACACTAACGGGCAATGAAAAGGTTCCACTCAGAAAAGCACCATATAACTCCTAAACGGAAAAGGCTAGCTTAATGACGCCTTCTGTAACTTTGAAGTACATTTAACAGAGCATCATGATATTACAAAAAAAAAACGGTAATAGTTTGTTTAAATTAAAAAAAAAATCTTTGAAAAAATTGGGGTCGTTTGGTGTCGGAATTTTGTGAGTGGAACTATTTCATTGCCCATGAGTGTAGATAGCTAATTATTAATGATTCGCGTGCATTGACATATACAGGATGTTGCATAAAGGGTATACTAAGACGAAACATTATCTCTGTACATTATTCTCACGACTGAGAATACCCCAAAGAGGGAATCCGCTTTGCTCTGTACATTTATACCTGTCTGATACTTCGATCGCTGTTCTGGCGGCGGCGGCTTGAAAAAAAAAAGTACTCCCTGTAAGTAAATATACATGACAGTTACTATAGACAAGTTTTTTTAAGTAACGTTTTAAGATTTATTTCAAAATATTTTAGATTGACATCATCACTCACCTTCTTTCGGCTTACCACTTTTTAACACCCTGTACATTTCATTTTTTAAAACTCCACTATAATCGTCATGAATCTACGTCCCAGGTCCCAGCAGACGTTATAAAAAATGGAACACTCGAAAATTCTACGTAAAGTGCAGTGAAAACTTGGCACTTCAATTAAGTTTCCACTGTCGTGCATTACTCTGTGAGCACTGGAAGTGGTAACTTCGGCAAAATTTAATAGAAGTGGAAAGATGTGCAGTACCCGTATCGTGAAAATTACCAACTTTAGAATCGAGTGTTCGGCGCTATTCGACTTGTATATTGAAGGATAGAACATGTTTAAAAGTGTAGAGAGTAGGAGACAAAATGGCGAGTGACATCGCATATTTTGTAATTGTATTAACATTTATTTTGGAACTTGGGGAACCATGCCGTGTGGAAGGAGTTAAATCTTTTAGTAGCACAATAATAATATTTTATTTAGGTACCTACTGCACTCGCGAGCAATGATAAAGTTTCACTTGTCATTGCCGTTCCGTATGTCGCTGAAACTTTTTCATTGCTCTTGAGTATAATATTACCTTCTCATTTCCTTACTAGGAAAATGCATTCTATTTTTACCTTCATATCCTTCGGATCCGCACAATTTCCTATTTTTCATTTACAATTTATATTTAGGCAATATTGATGATGTCCTCTCCTTCGTATCCTACAACAGCGACTCTTGCTACACTCTGTTATGTGCTCTTATGTGGCTGGCAAGTCCGAACTTCGTCTTGAACACCTATCCTGTTGTACGGCAATATTATACCTATAACGGATGAAAGAAATAAATATAACCCATCATTCATAAAAAAGTCATTGAATGTTTTGCTATTGAACTGTTTTGTCACTCTTTTTCAAATAACAATAACTTTTTATGAATTACGGAGGGTAAATCTACACAAGTCCTCAGTTTACGTGTTCGCCCAGTAGTTGCAGAGATCCTTGTTTTTCCCGACTCAATCTGTTTAATGGCATTGGAGATGAAATACGAACCGGGGGGCGATTCTTGGCACTACCAGCTGTCGTTTTATGAACATTTACTACAGAAATATAAGGTTTAATAAATTTACGGGGTGAATGAAAGGAGGATCCTTTAGTGACGTATTAAGTGCTCAAGTCACTGCAAAAGAGTCGATGCAGAGTCGAGGCGGCGGCGACCAAAAAGTTAACCTAACTACTACCTATGTTTTCTAAAAGCCTATAGGCTTATACAAGGTGTTGCAAAAAGGGTATACTAAGCCGAAACCAGCATGTGCAGCATGGTATATCTAAGCCCGAAACTGAAATCAGAATTTCAAAATTCGCGAAAAAATTTCAAAAGTCACGTGACTCTTTACTATGGAGAATAATAATTTTTTTTCGCGAATTTTGAAATTCTGATTTCAGTTTCGGGCTTATATGTACCATGCTGCACATGTAGGTTTCGGCTTAGTATACCCTTTTTGCAACACCCTGTAGAAAACTGAACTATACTTCAACGCTCACTGGACAAGTCGATGTGGACGAGCGACGCCGCCTCGACTCTAGCAATGGGCGGAGAGCCTTAAATTAGTTAGTGGTGTATCACTTATAACTTCTTTGTATACGTCCGGCGCACCCAGGGCAGTCAGCGACATAAGCTTTCTGACTAGCTTAACTATCCACCAGTGACAATCCCTATCCTAGCTTTAGTATCATCGATATGCTAATAAAAAAAAGATCATTATAGCAGCTTGTGATCACTGCAACTCTCTATCTTCGCTTCCTTACCCAGTTACTTAGTCCCCAATATTTGACTACAAACTAAACATGTGACTACCGGATACCTATACCCATCAAACTTGGTAATTGGTAAACCACTCGAAAATATTATACATTTAAATTCTCTCTTTATTTTCGAAAAAAGTGTTTTTTTTTTTCGTATGATATATTATTAAAATAATTCATTAGAATAGGCCACTGCCTAACTCTGAGCATCCAAGCTCTGAAACGAGATGCAGGTAAATTTAGTGTTTACACAAGCACTGAAAAAATATATTTTGCGGTTCGCATTTCCAAACTGATGAGTGCGCTATAAAATATTTTGTAAATAGAATTGTGCAGTGCTTTGAGGATGCTTCTGGAAAATTAATGCATTTTTAAATAAACATTTAGCTACCTATGTGGGTAAAAATATACTACTCAGTTTCAGATAAACAGTTTAAAAAATATTAAAATGTTATAGGTACGAAATCATTTTGCCTATGTGTGTTTTAGTACTACGTTAACAGTGCTACGAACATACTACGAAAGTGCTACGAAATGGCTACGGCTCTGCTACGAAGCTGCTACGGCACTGCTACGAAAATACATTGGTACGAAAATAGAACGGCAGTGCTTGGAAATCTGTTAGCGTTATTGTGATATATTACCGTAACTCTAACGTAATCTACTCTACGTTATAGTTTACTGTGCACTGTTAAAATTTAGAAATCATTGGTTATGTTATGTAGCACCTCTTTACAAACAAATATTTTTTAGTAAAGCTGCTTTTAATGTTTTTCGATATTTTTTATTAAACTAGACACCAGCAGGTGTCCTTCAAACTTAGAACACCCTTCGTTTACGTTTAAACTCTTCGAAATTATTCCCAAGGTACCCTTCAAATCAGTGAAAATGTCAGCAGTGGTGGCACAGGGGGGTCACTTTCTAAAACATCGAACGAACTAACAAAAAAACACGCCGTCGACACGCTTAATACAACAAGATAGAGCCGTAGTTTGCGCAGCGCTCGGAAACTTAGGAAAAACTAAACTGCAGCGGTAAACACGACTCTATCTCGTTGTATTAGGCTTGCCGATTGCGTGAAAATTCTCGTTCGTTTGTTTGTCTATTTAAGAGTATTAGAGAATAACCCCCCAGGGTGGCATAATGGATAAAAGCTTTTGTTTACATTCACAATCAATACCAACGAGCTACGAAGAATGTTTTCACCAATATAGTGATGAAAACACACGCGAAATCAGCGGACTGAGGTGTTAGTAGGCCAAAGTCATATACACTCGCGACCAATAAAAAAGTTCCACCCATAAAGTGCCAGCATCAAATGGCGCAATTTTTCTGACTGCTGAGCCGAAGGTCCCGGGTTCGATCCCCGGCTGGAGCAAAATTTTGTTTAAAGACAGATATTTGTACTCGGGTCTTGGGTGTTGATATTTATAATTAATATGTATCTATCTATGTATTTGTGTACATATATCAGCTGTCCGATACCCATAATACAGGCTCTGCCTAGCTTGGGGTCGGATGGCCGTGTGTGAGATGTCTCGACATATTATTATTATATATTTTTTATTTTTTTTTATTCATTTATGCACTCAATATTTATACATAAGTAAGTATTAAGTAGATGCTACTTTTTTGTACCGAAAAATCCAACACTTCTTATCCTTACTCGAAGAAAAACGCTAAAACAACAATACAAAAAACATATCACATTGAAACTTTCTTCGCCCTTCCGGGGCAGTTCATTGTTTCAGTTGAGAAAATGCCGATGGAGCCTTGAAAGCTCGATAATGACCGACGAGCCATCTTGTTTATAGGGACTTCTTGTCTTGAATAGAATACACCCTGTATTCTCGTATTTTTAACCACCGACAGAAAAAAGGGGCGTTTTAAGATTAGC
The DNA here is from genome assembly GCF_932276165.1 of Plutella xylostella. NCBI lineage: Eukaryota > Metazoa > Arthropoda > Insecta > Lepidoptera > Plutellidae > Plutella > Plutella xylostella. The sequence goes on from NC_064008.1 coordinate 7,510,030, forward strand.
GTATCTGTGTATGCGTATGTCTGTGGTAGCGTTGCTTGTTCCCAAACGGCTGAGCTGATTTCCCTTTTGTTTTTTTTTATGATCTGTAAGTAATATTATTCCGAATTTTTTAAGCCACATTTTAGCAATTGAAATCAAAAGTTATGGGACTTTAAAGTTGGTTAAGTTAGCCCACTAATACACTCATGAGCAATGAAAAGGTCCCTCTTACAAAGAATCGACATGAAATGATCCAATTTTTTTAAAACATGTTAGAAATTGATCAAATTATTGACGACATTTTGTAAGTGTAACTTTTTCATTGCTCGCGAGTGTTTTAAGTGAACCAGAATAAAGTCTTCCTCACCCTGTTTTTACTTTCAGTTCGCTGAACTAAAGACAAAAGGTTCGCTCGACAAAATATTTACAGCTTGAAGGAACCTGCGGAATCTTGCATAAAATTTTAAATAAAGCAAAAAAAAAATTAAAAATAAAACAGCGTCATTATTGCTTAAAACAATCTTTACTAGACAACCTTTGTATGGAAGAGACAATTTTTGAGACAACTTAATTTTTTTAGCCCAAATATTGTCATGTTATATACCTACTTTAATTTTCTTATAAAATTTGAATTTTATAAATTTTTAAGTTTTGTTGATTTTAAAATGTTGTAGGTATACGCCCGTAACTGGGATATCGTATTAGATGTAAGACATTCTTTCAATGTATCTTTTAAAACTATAATAATATGCATGTTGTTGGTGTATCTATAATAATAAATCTTTGTTATAAAGTATCCAGAAGCTAAAATCGAGCCGTATCGTCTATGCTTCTAATCTCATTTATTCAGGGGCATGAAACCGGTTTGTCTTTTTATCAGTATACAAAACTCTTCTACCCAAAAAATATTCTATACATAGGTAATATTGATCTTACGCTGATAAATAAATATAGAATGAGTCTCATCACGACCCATTACGTCCCCATTGCTGGGGCACGGGTCTCCTTCCAATGAATGAAGGGTTTTAGGCCTAGTCCACATTAGAATGAGTTAATTATTATTATTATTATCAACGTATGTAGGCTGTATTGTGTCCCACTGCTGGGCAAAGGCCTCCATATAAATTGACCACCGTTCCAGATCCTGTGCTTTCTTCGGCCATTGAGGCAAAAACCTGTCGAGGTCGTCCCACCATCTCCGTCTGGGTCTTCAGCGACGCCGACATCCAACATTGGCACCTACTCGGTTTTAATAGGTATTATTGTAACAAGAATATGGCGACGGCTGAATGGTGTAGTGGTTAGTGACCCTGACTGCTACGCCGAAGGACCCGAGTTCGATTCCCGGCTTGGGCAAATATTTGTTTCATCATCATCATCACGACCCATTACGTCCCCACTGCTGGGGCACGGGTCTCCTTCCAATGAAGGAAGGGTTTAGGCCTAGTCCACCACGCTGGCCAAGTGCGGGTTGGTGGACCCCAACATAAGCAAGCTTGTGCTGAGAGAGTTGTCGGGTAAGTGGGCAACGCGACTGTCAGATGTTTTCAAGCCGCCCGAAGGCCTCTGACTAGGCTTAACGACTGCTGCCGAAGCAGCAACCGGGACCCACGGCTTAACGTGCCGTCCGAAGCACGGAAGCGTCCAGAAAAGCACCACTTGAAATTGGTCACCCATCCAATGGCTGACCGTGTCAGTTGTTGCTTAACCTCAGCGATCAGTTACGATCACTGAGGCCCGCTCGACTACGGACGCTTCAATATTTTTTTTTTATTTATTATTTATTTTTTACGAATATTTGTTTAAAGACAGATATTTGTATTCGGGTCTTGGGTGTTGATATTTATATTCAGTATGTATCTATCTATGTATTTGTGTAGATCCATCAGCTTTCTGACACCCATAACACAGGTTCTGCCTAGCTTGGGGTCAGATGGCCGTGAGTGAGATGTCCCCACATATTTATTATTATTAATATTTTTAGGAATACTCGTAAGTACTTACCTAAATGACGTGATAAATATTTTTATCGATATAACATCAAAGGCAAACCTTTTAAACGCCACACCATGCCACACAGTACACAGATCTAAGAAAAGATAAAAAAGGTTCTATTGAATTCAGTGGAAAAGGTTCGAGGGGGTTTCATTGAGAGTGAAATCATTTATTTCGATCAGAAAGATTGAAAGTCACACCGTTCCGTTGCGTCCTCCTATTTTTGGGAACTAGACCACTATGAACTAGGCTGATGATAATGAATTTTGATCATAATCAACCCGTTATTGTCCTTTGCTGGAAAAAGGGCCTCTACAAAAGAGTGTCATAACACATTTTTTTCCAGTCATAAAATAAAAAAGTGCTCTTTTTCTACTTGCAATAAATTGGGTCACCATATTTTTGGTCATGTCACGCGAATCGCAATGTACTTACTGAAAATTCATTCGCGTCGACTCCCTTTCCGCTAACCATATCACTTCACGCAAGACGCATTTTCTTTCACGGATAAAAACGATCGCAAAGATACCCGGGGTCACTCTAGAATACGAAAATCCAAGTAACGGAATTACGCTAAACATGACTCTACAGTGTGTTGCAAAAGTCATATACTAAGCTGTGCAGCGAGCACCGGATTAGATACTATTTTCGAATCTACACGAAGGGTCACTTTTACCAAACGCTAAACGTATTTAAATCAAATTTTAAATACATTTTGTACTAACTGACAGACGTATGACAGGCTACTAAATACGTTTAGCGTTTGGTGAAATTCCACCTAACATATGGAAAAAACAAATGTCACTTTTGGAACTAACTTTGCCTTACATTTTGACAGTGACAGTTGACGATACGCAACGTTAACGGAGGATCGGAACTTGTGCTCGCGACTCTGAAAGGGAGTGACTCAGGGACCATTCCGAATAGCTTTTGTCAAAGATTTAAGAAACGATACAAAATAAAATGACACCAGCGCGCTGGCCCTTATTATACGGATTTGAATGAAATTTTGTATACATACGGTGTAGACCCTGGGGAAGAACATAGGCTACTTTTTATCCCGGAATTCCCACGGGAAAACTTTTTAAGGCGAAGCGAAGCTCGCGGGAACAGCTAGTATAATATATAAGTCAATGGCTTTTGTTCTAAAATTTTGTAAATTCGCGAAAAAAAAACGTTGCTTTCCTGTGATCCTTTTTCTGCTTAGAACTTATACCACTGTTGCAACACTCAGTATATCTTTGTACCTTCGTTCATTTGTTGTCAAGATAGAGTAACCCTGCAGTATCTCATTTTTTCATTTCATTTATTTTGCTTTCAATAAAGTACTGAAAAAACCTTTCACGCGATGAATTGCTTCTATACTGAAGACGCACAAACCTTTTAAATGTATTAAAGTGTTTTTTCTTTCTTTCGGTTATCCGACCAAATAATCAAAGTAAATTTGGAAAGCTCACTGATAAATTCCACCATATATTTTAGGTAGGTACATAAAACTACAGTAGATAGACACTAGAGTCGTGGAGGTGTAACGGATATAATAATATCTGCTTTTATTCTTGAGGCCGTGGGTTCGACTCCTGCCATGTATCAATAAGATCGATAAAGGCATTTAATCAAACATATAAACCTAAAAACTACTATGGCGCTCGTACTGTCAAGTATATTCTCCCTAGACTGCTTAACACTTTGCCCAGGACTTATTTTACTGATAACAAAACTAGTTTGATCAAAAAACAAATAAAGAAGTTTTATCTTAATAAATTAAAATTACATACCTAAACAAGCCCACCTACATCTATACTACCTATTACGAAAATAATAGCTCTCCCAGAATGTTACTTATGATACCTATTGTTGAGTATACATACGAAATATACCTATCACAATAATCATTATACTTAAGGAAATTTAAATTATACCTAGTAGTGTTTTATAGCATAATATGTAATAATAATATAAGATACTAATGTAAAATGAGAGTGTTATCTGCCAACAAACTACTTGCATGCAGTTTGGCAGAGTGCTGTAAATTAAACTATGAATAAAAACATTAATAATAATAATAATAAAATAAATGGAATCATTAGAAAATACTTCGTCTATGTACTCTGTGGGTGAAGGAAAACATCATGAGGAAACTAGGTTCTAGATGTGTACCCTAAGTGCATTGTACTCATTCAAAAACGGCGATACGGCTCGCGACCTATACGCGACCGCGTGTGAGTACAAATGTACAGCGAAAAGGGTGACTGCCACCTCTGACTACCCCTTCGGGGATTACAATCGTGAGTATATGTATGTACCTACCTATGTAGTATATAGGCACTATTAAATGCTCTATTTACATATGTAGAGAGTCCATTTACTATGTCAATACGAGAAGCGTGAGTGTGCATATAAACTTGGTTTAAACTGCCTGAAGAACTAAAGAATAAAAGTGTAATATTGAATTTTATAATAATATATTTTTTTAACAACACAATTATGTATGAATGCTGATTCAGCTAGAAATATATCGATAAGTCACCGATTATAATAATATCTAAATTATGAATTTGAACTGGCTAATTCTTTCACCACAATCACAAACCACGTGTAAACGACGAGCTAAGAAGAAAAAGTTTTAAATTGGATATTTTAATGAAATACTAAATGCTTCTAATACTTATTCAGCAATATCAGCTCTGTGCAAGCCTATTTGTCTGAATCAGATTACGAGATCATTATGAAACATTTGAACAACTGGTAGGCTTAAAATTTTAAACGCACTAGATTTAAATTTGGAAGCCACATTCCCCCCGTTTGAACTAGTACTATCCAAAACTATTATACCCGAATATTCATACAAACTTATTTATTTTATTCTTTATTTGTACACAGTAAGAGTGGAATTTGAACGGCAAGCTTGCATATGAGTATAATCCAGTTATCTAAAGCTGGTACTTTCAACACATTGACACGTTTCTCTTGTGTGATGTCTGTGAATTAGTCGTACTTTTGTTACTGTTTATAAAAATACAGCGTGACATTTTTGATATAGGCATACATCCTGTTACAGTCACTTGTGATCACGACGCACCACGTATGTAAAATTTATTAAGTATTTATTAAGTTTACATAATAATTGTTGTTTTACAATCATACTGTATTAAGTTGTTAAGCAACGGACGGCATTGCCGACGCCGTTTCTCCATACATTTATGACAATCCGTTGAATTGCCCTGCGATACTTACGATAAAGATAGGTGGACGCGACTTTATCGTGAAATTTAATATGCGTGAGTACTGTAAACATATTATATTTATATGGTATATAGAAGACAATACGTAACGAAGATCTATGGAAGCTGTGCCATCTCTCTCCCTCCCATAGGCAAGGAAATTGCGAAACGAAAGTGGAGATGGATTGGTCACACTGTACGAAGAGGAGCTACGAATGCCGCAAATATAGCTTTTGACTGGAGGCCACCAAATGGCAAGCGCTCCCGTGGACGCCCTGTCCAAACATGACACCGAAGCGTCGAAGATGAGCTGCGAGCCGCTGGACTAAGCTGGAGCGAGGCCAAAAGTACAGCCTAAGATAGGCGGAAGTGGCGGAGGTTAGTGGAGACCCTGTGTACCTCTGGGGTGCCAAAGGACTGCAACAACTTTATACGCGGGACGCGACTTTATAGTGAAATTTCATATGCGTGAGTACTGTAAACATATGTTTATATGGCATATAAACACATTTTTAAATGCCATTGCCATTGGTATATACCAGCTTCAGTTAACTGGCCTGTACGTATAAATTCGTGCGTCCGCATAATTTTCCCCGAACACTAAACCACCCCTAGGGATCCGCTGGTTGGTTCTCAAAACCACAGCTCTGTATGACAGCGTGGGTTTCAGTTTCAGGGTTTCACTTGGACTAGACAGTTTCATAAAATGTGTTATGTATGACGAGCTGTTGCACGCTTCCCCTTCCAGTGGGAATTCCGGGATAAGGGTACATCTTGCCAATAAACAAAAGGATAACAAAGAATCTAATTCTTTAATCACCAATACGGTGTATAATTACTGTCAGAAATACGGTGACTTCCTATCGAATATCGTTTGGCCTGAAATTTGCAAAGGTTGAAAGAGTTGAATTTTGTCCCAGTTTTAAAATTTCAGAATGCATAATGAAACTTTCCTACTATTGAATTTCAATTTGTTTCTTTATTTTCGTTTAACAAAGTTACCGAATAAGGCCGAATATTTTTATTTTTTTGTTAGCAAGTCTAACTTATTATGTGGCGTTCAATAAAGTAAAATTTATATTCATTCAAAATTTATATTGTATTCTATTCTCTACCTCTTTCAATTTTTCACTTTAAGGGCCCGTACAGGGTGACGTGCCGCGCCAATTTTGGGTTTTCAATGCTCTTCACACAGCACACGCAGTGACACGCACACATGTTAGTTTGCACAGTGGGTCGATAAACTTTTACTCGCCAACTTTATTGACAATTATGTTCAAGTACATTTTGGGTGATTTTAGGGTAAGTAAGTATAATTCTTACTTACACTGGTAGGCACCAGGAAAGAGTAGAAATTAATAGGGGTGCCACTTTTCTCCATACTCGGAACCCGATTAGATTTCTAAACAAATGTGGTATTTACTTGTAGAAAGGTAACTACAGGTATTAAAGTGTAGATAATAAGTTATACTAAGGGTATACTAAGCCGAAAGGGGATGACTCAAGGGGTCATTCTGAACAACTTTAGTTCTACGAGTTTTGCAAAAACGCGAAAAAAAAAATCGTTTTCCATGGTAAAAAGTCACGTGTCAACAAAGTTTCTATGATAAAGTTTTTTTTGGTTAATTTTTAAAACTCGTAGAACAAAAGTTCAGAATCAGTCTCACTTGTTTTAACCCGACTGCCGAAGGAGGAGAGTAATGTTTTTTTATTGTATGTATGTATGTTTGTAAGTATATTTTTTGGTGGCAGAATAATATTTTTTCATATTTTTAGAGTTTCGTACCTCAAAAGGAAAAAAGCAACCGTTATAAGATCTCTTTGTTGTCCGTCTGTATGACTGACTGTCTGTCACTGCCCTTTTTCTCAGAAACGGGTAAAGATATCAAGCTGATATTTCGCATAGATATGAGGAGTACCCAAAAAAAATTGGGGTACTCCCTCTCCCATACAAGTAAATTGGGGCTGATATTTTTTCCGGTTATTTTGATGGTGTAGGTAGGGTATCGTTGAATAGGTCTTTTAATATAATAGGTATAAAAAAAGGTTAAAATATAATTATTTGGCTTTAACCCTTAAATTTGGGGACCACACCATAGACAAATCCTAATTTAAAAAATGATTTCAATAGATGGCGTGATTTTATGTTGGGTAACTCAGAATAAGAAGTGATGATATCTCAGAATAATAATGGTTAATGGTGCTATTCCGCTGAGTATCGAAACCGGTGGGACGCTAATGAAAAGTGGTCATGGAAATGCACCAGGGTAGACCCTGCTCCTAGAACAAGGCATGAGTTTGTGATTTGTGTGCGTGAAAAGCGAGGATGGAAACTTTGAATATTTTCTTGATTTTTTTATTATTGATGCAATAACATATAATTAGTATTATTCTGAGTTACCCACCGAAGTCACCCCGTGACAGGGTGACTAGATAGGTACTTTTGCAAATCACGCCATATATCGTTGTTTTTATTAGTGGCTGTCTATAGAAGAATTTCCGTCATTGACAATTTTACGTTACGAATGAATTTAGTAAACCCAGTAAACCTAACTAATCCAGAGGAAACCTAAAATATCTTTCTCTCTCTCTTTGAAAAACATACTTAATAGCCCAAACTCGATTCTATTCTATTCTCTGTGGGGGTGTAAGTACCTGCACCTGGCTCTCTCGAGTGGAACCTATATGCATATCCCCAAGGTCTAAACTGCCTTCCTAAGCTTGAACCATTTCCCACCACGCTGGTCCACTGCGGGTTGGTGGGTTCACATATCTAGATGTGCTAAATCTAGATATGCAGGTTTCCTCACGATGTTTTCCTTCACCGTTAGAGCGATGGTATACATTGTACTTAAGTTAAAAGAACTCATTGGTACGTGTCAGCGCCGTGATTCGAACCCGCATCTCTTGCGTGAGAAGCGGGCGCTTACCCGACTGAGCTACCACCGCGCCCAAACTCGATGCTTTTAGCTATTAAATCTTTGAAATAAAATTCAGTCACCTCCGTGTTACTGCCCTCATCAGATCCTCACGAGACCATGCCTCAACCAGCACCATGAGACTGTGTTTTTGAATCCTAACCTAATCTTCCTACGTATTGTCATCACTTAGATCCATTCACTATATTCCTGCTCCTCATCCCAGGGCCGTGGGGAGGCACGTCAGCTTTTTAAAGACATCAACAGCAGACTAATAGAAGTCTCAAGGGACCCTAGGGCTGGCACTTACCTATCACAAAGGCTAAGCATCGCTATATAGCGGGTTAACGCGGCCAGCGTCTTGGGTACCCTACCCGACAGTGGCAGCGATCTGGCCAGCATCTTCTTTTTAGTTTAATTTTAATTTTATATTAGTGAGTTTTAGTTAGGCATTAATAATTATAATTTAATCAAGAAGTACCATGGACTTAACTAATAAAAAACATTATCATTTAATTTATTGAATATAGTATAAGAATTATGCTTCCTCAATTTCAAATCAAATTATGTTGGTGTCATAAAAGTTGAAAAAGTGCAATGACAACCAATGTGCAGTGATTTTGTGTCTGTACAAAATTAGATCGCGAGCTGTCAGTGCTGCCTAAACCGACGTGACCCTTCTTTGGAGGCCACCGGCCGACTGAGTCAAACGTCGCTTGTGTTTATGATTTTATAACACAGAAAGCCGCCATATATATTTGTATGAAGATTTGAGGGAAAAAAATTGCTCAAGTTTGGGATTAATTTACACAAAATAGGTGTGTGTTTATTAAAAAACAAGGTATTTATCGCCTAGTCCAAGCATTTATCTTTATAATTTGATAAGAATCATATGAAAATTCTTGATAATTACGACACAGTTGTTACAATACGGGAGTGTGATTTACTGGTTTTTCGTAATTAATTTACAGTTATCCATAAGCATTTACTTAAATTCGAATGATTCAGCACCTAGCTAGACTCTTCGGCTACCTGTGTGATTTTTTTCAAGGCTGTAGAGCATCATTTACTACATAATTCTATGGCCCAGATAAATAGTCGTTGCTTAGCACTTGCTCAAACTAATGCTTAGCCAAGTACGACTTCACCTGAACTAAGTCGAGTTGCAATGAGTCTCTAAAATAGACACTACTTAGCGTTTGCTCGGCTAAGTCACTGGCTTAGAACCTGTTATGTCAAATCTGCGTCAAATGTATATTTATTTATCTGTGGTCATAGTTTCATTCCGTAGTTTTTTATCAAATTTGGTATAAATGTGGTCTGTGGATAGCCTGAGAGCATAGAATAATAATTTCCTGAGAGTGTGGCAGATGTGACAACTTGGGTATGCTAAGCAAGGGCCAAGTCTTGACAAATGTGAACTCGAACTCGGCTAAGT